>NW_024344240.1:12600613-12826231 GCF_902729225.1 Pteropus medius | reverse complement strand
CACAGCCCTCAAAAATGCTAATTGGCAACTTCATGAATTAAAAGAGGAGTATGAGAGTGTCATTTTCCTCTGGGTCAGGTTGTCATACCTCAGTTGAACCATGCCTGTAATACTAGATTTTACTGAAATCTTTATTTTCTCTTTTATTACTGAAAAGAAAAATTTCAGCCCTGTGATCACAATCTTCAAGTAGTTGAATAAAAAGAAAAAGGCTTATTCTGTGTGGCTACAGAGAACAGAACTATGGTCAAATATTGGGGAGTATGGAGAGTGGTGGGGTGGTGATAAAACTTTAAATAAAAGGAAGTCCTTTCAGGAATAAAGCCTCGTAACAATAAAACTAGTTGTCTCAGTGAGAGAGAGCTCAGCATTATTGGAAGTGATCAAATAGAGGTTGCATGTCCCTTCCTTATAGCCTCTATTAAGGGGATGCCGCCCCAACATGAAGGACAGAAATGAGAAGCTCTAAGTTTTCTTCTAATTCTAAGGCAATATTTTTCTACTAATATTGCTTTGCCATTATTACTGTTACTATGTTAAAAACTATATATATCTTAGCTTGTTTTCATTGTTTTATTTCCCAGTTCTTAAACACATGTACTTCCGGGACAATGTAGTCATTCATCATTTCATTTAATATATATGAATTGAACACTTGCTATGTGCCAAACACTGATCTTGTTCTGAGAGACAGCATTGAACAAGGCAGACAAAATGTCTGTCTTCCTAGAATGTCCATTCTAGTGACAGAGTCAGACAAAAAACAAATTTGTAAAATAATTTCAGGTAGCTGTGCATAAAATAAAGTGTGATAAAGAGAAAGTGTAGCATTTTACATATAGTCAAGTAGAAGTTAACCTATTTTTAATAACAATATTCAACTATTTTGGTATAATAAGATTAGACCAATGTGATTAAATATAAAAGACTTGTATTTAAAAACAATATAGATACCTCTGTGAAGAGCAGACTTAAGATATATTTTAAATCTTAAATAATTATCTAAATTATTTTTTTTTACCTACTCATAGAAGAATAAATTTAGGATGTGACCTACTTAATACTACTTCAGTATTTAAAATTTTGACTTTTATTTTTCTCTGTGTTACATTGAATTTAAAATCATCTTTTTCCTTTTGAGGAAGCTGTGCTAGAGTCTTATAACTGAATCCAGATCAATGTCTTTAAGAACTCAAATATTTGTTGAATTAACAAATAAAAATGGAAATGAGTCTGAAAATATAATTAGTACATAATTTAAAAAATACTCCAGAATAAAGATTAGTTTATATTTTAGAGAATGTATGTAGAAAGGAAAACTTAACTTTCTATATACTCTCTTAATGTACAGTGTTTTTTAGTATCTAATATATGTCAGGAACTGATAGATATGCAAAGATGAATAGGCCACAGTTTTGTCCTCATGGACAAAATTTAATAGGTGGGACAGATACTTAGAATGGAGTAAGTGCAGAGAGGCATGTAAAAAGTTTGTGATAGCATAAGGCAGTCAACTGAAAATAACATGGATTTGGGGAAAGTTTTCATGGAGAAGGTAACTTTTGTGCTAGAGTTTGTGTTTGTAGAGGAGTTCACCAGAAAGTTCAGAGAAAGAACACTGGATGCATGGAAAACAGCATGTACAAAGCCCAGAGATTGCTGAGTACCCCTTTGTGACTTTTACATAGAATTTGTGGAGCTCTTGGGAAATGAAACTTAAAATATAAATTGACTGCAGATTATTAAAGAATCTGTGAACACTGGTAAGATAATTGGCTGATAACAGTGTTGAATATTTGAGGGTTTTTGGCAGTTTGTTGACACCATTAGATCTTTAATTTAGAAAGATTGTTCTGGTAGCGTGAATGATGAATTTCAGGGATGAAGGGGAAAGCTGGCAGGGAGAATCTGGAGTCGAGGTTACCAGGAAATTTATAAGAGTAAAAAATGACATGTCATTCAGGATGGAAACAAAGGGACAGATGTGAGATTTCTGTGGTAGAATCAATAGGATTGGTTGATCAGTTGGTTATGGGACATGGGGAAGAGGGATATATTAATGATGTGATTAGCTTGGACAAATAAAAGTACGGGAAGAGTCACTTCTTCCATTAGTCTCCAATTTGAAATATATTAAAAAACATACTGAATGTATGTCATATTTTTTGGAAAAATGATAATCAACCTATTCAAACTATTTTAGAGTGTAGCTTTCATTTTTACTTTAAAAATGAGTGGAATTAATGGAAATATAAGTCATAAGTCAGAAAATTTGAGTTCTCATTAGAAAAAACAGAACTCACTTTGCAAAAGTGAATTCTTGCTTCTGGCTAGTCTCAAGATTTGTAAAGAAAAATCATAAAAGGAATATCTTTAATTCAAGTGAGATCAAGGCTACTTAAGTAGGCATGTAGTAGTCTGGCAAATTTAAAGAATGCTGAAAGTAGGCAAGAAGAATTTTAAAAAGTACTCCAGCTAAAGTCATTCCGATTTTAAAAAACGTGGATGAATGGAAGTAATCAAGGAATTAAACCAATTTGAAATGATTAAAAAATTATGCTTTATTATAATTAATTAAATAAAATATAATTTTAATTAAAATAATTGATTTTTGAGTATGTTGAGATTCTTATTTTACTTTTTTCCCTCAGGATGTTTCACATGCATTTAAATAGGATTATAAAGTGGATAGAACTATAGAAGTGCAAATTATGATGTTGACATGTGCTGTTTGTCTATAATATTATTGGATTCAGTATCTCTTACCTGCCCTAAGCCATCCTCTGCTCTGGCAGATTTTCCTCCAATCTACCCACTTCCCCTCCATTCTTTCCCTTCACAGACATATATACCCACTATGTGCAAGCAACTATGTTAGGTGTTTGAGATATGGTAGTAAACAGGAGATAAAAGGTCTTTGCCCTCATAGAACTTATATTCCAATAGAAGAGACTGGAAATTAACAAGGAAACATGTAAAAAACAAAACATAATTTTGGCAGTGCTGAGTGCTGTCAAAAAAAACAAGACAAGATAATATCATGGAGGATTCATGGGGCATAGGGAAGGCCAGATGGGAGTATTAGATGGAAAAAGCATATTTTATTTTGGTGTGGGAAGATTTCCTGGAGAAGATGAAGATGAGACATAAATAACAAAGAGAAGAGAGTTATACACAAATGAGGGAGATGAATGCAGACTAAGGACACAGCCCTGCTTTGGCCCTGACAATAAGAGTTTGCAGGGCTAAAGCTCAGGTGGCAGAGGAGTGGTGGGATAGGCAGGTAGGGCTCTAGTGTAAGGCTTTGCATGTCAGAGGGAGGAACTGGCATTTTATTCCAACCATTCAAAATCCCTGGACTGTGTTAATTAGGGAATGAGCTAACCCAAGGCATTACTGGGAGGCCTGAAAACGAGTTAGGAGAATTATACAAGTAGTACAGGACTACTTCCAGACCTTTGACTTCAGCCACTGGATGGATAGTAGGAGGGCCACGTACTGAGATGGATAGGTACAGCTCTGGGGGAAATTCAGAAGTTCCTTTTTGGACCTGAAGAGTTTGAGATCTGCTGACTCCCACATGGAGATGTCAAGGAGGCAGTAAATGTCTGGTTAGGACCATTCTTTTTCTGTAGTAAGTATTTGCTCAACTTTAATGATGAAATTGCTGAAGCAGAAAGTCAAACCTTTACATGGTTACTTGTTGAAGTTCTATTGGAGACTTACCAGGGACTCCTCTCTACTTTATAAGCTTTATGGAAACATAATGGAACTTTGGTTACTAGGAAAAAATAATTCTTTTTATGTCTAAAATAATAAAAGTAGGAATTTGCTTGGGATTTAGTGCCCATTCATTTCTTTTAAATTTTGCTTGTTTTATGAACTATAAGGAATCAACATTATTCGAGTTATACCATACCCATGAACCCACACCCTTACCAGATTAAATAAGGATGGTATTCTTTTTTTGGTATATCTCAAATATCGCCTCAAATATGACTTAACGAAGTTATATTAAATCAAGAATCATAAGCCATTCTAATATGATGGCTTTACAATTAATACAATTAATAGTGTTATTAGTAATATACTATAAACAGTAAATGAAGTATAGAACAGAAGACATAATCTTAACTATAAAAAAGAATATAGTTGTTAGTGTGTCTCATCTATTTTTATTTTTCTTTCTTTACAGATTATGTATTTTAGTTCTCTGTTTCCATATATGGTACTTATATGTTTCCTAATTAGAGCATTCCTTCTAGATGGTTCAATTGATGGCATCCACCACATGTTTACCCCTAAGGTATGTACTGTGTTTTTATAAGGCTTATGATCATGAAAGCATTATGTTTGTTGTTTAAATGTTCCCGCAGTTTGATTTAAGGGATAATTGTTCTAAAATATGTATGCTAGACTTTTAAATTATAGCTGCTATGTTATCTAGCCTAGATAAATCATAGTTTTTATATATCTATAATTATATCTATCTATCTCCAATTTTAAATATCCCATTTTAGATCTAGTTAAATATCCCATTTTGGGATAAGGCTATCACTATTTAAACTTTAAAAATTTCTCTTTTATGTTAACTTTCAATTTTTACACTTGTAAATTTTAGAACTTTTCAGTCTTTACTCATCTTCCTCCTTTATTTGAATGGTTCTTAACCTTTTGTATCAGGGACACCTTTGAAAAAAATGATAATAGGATCGTCTTACCAGAAAAAAAATGAACATATTAATTTGTTTAATGTCTCAGGAGGTTAACAGATCACCTAAAATCCATGGACTCAGGTTAAAAACCCTACTGTTGTCTAAATTCCATATCAGAGGAAATCAGTGTTTTCTCGTTTTGTTTTGAGATTTCATACCTTCAAGAATATTTACATAGTGAGTTTGGGAAGTTCTGTAACTTTTATAAATATGTATACATTTCAGGAAAGTTCTCATTAGGCTTCATTAATAGCTCAGAACTAGTGCTCTGTCATTCAACTTAGAGCTGTACTTAACACTGGGCACAATGAACCTGATTAATCCTTGTAGACTTGTTATACTGATTTGACAGGAAACAAAAACAATTTTTTAGGTGTATATGTATTTGGTTATTTACTGAATGAAGTTATACCTCACTGTTAGTTTACTACCACTGTCATAGGCGGACACAGAGTTATAAAGATATAATTTTAAAATTAGTTCAGAAATTGGAAATTACCTGAAGAATGATCATGCTGTAAAATGTGAGCAGAAGATATTAGAATTTTGTCACTCCTGGCAGCTGCCTTGATACTGTGTAAAAGAGGCTGTGTTCTTTGAGCTGGTTCCAACTTAGTATTCATTCTCTAATAGCAAAAATGACGACATTGGTATCTGGTTTTCTTGAATAGTTTGAAAGTGCTGTTTAACATTTAGCACTGTTGAATCTCCTCAGTGAATAACTATTAAGATTCATAAATTTCAGTTATGTTAACATTTAAATTAGTTTCAAATGGGCCATAGGTAATAATCAAAATTATTTATATTTTTAATATTGAAAAAATAGTTTTCTGAGTTTAAAACAACTAGCTCTATGGTGTAGGTTTCTGGCATATCACCTTTTTTCTAAGTTGGCAATTGTTTGAGACATAGTTCTAAATATTTGATTTGAGGAGATATTTTAGAATTTAAACCCTTTGACATGACATTTTTATATGGCCTCTATATTAGCATTTTAAACCAGGACTAGGGATCGCTATTAAAATATAGTTAATTTTTGAGCTCACTTTTCATTGACTGTTGATAAGATTCTATATTAGGTCACTGTAAGATGTGATAGTTAATATAATACCAATAAGAAGTTATTAATTACTTCTAATTTACATTGTTTATATAAAGGAGAAAGTGCCTAAACAGACTAAATATTTCCAAAACCGTGAATAGAGATTAGTTCCTGAATTGGAGGTACAGCGATCTGAATGTCTTTAGTTAGTAAATAGGTGCTTTCTGCCATCTAGTGGGTGAAGTAGAGATAGACAGTTGATTGAGTATTTTAGTAGATCAGCATTAATCATAGAACAGTAAGGTTCAATGGTGATATGACATGCATTATCTTAGTTAATTGTACATAAATTATAAGTATAATATCTATTATGTTTCATAAAATATTGTGTACATTTCAATAATAATAACTTACTTGAACAATAAATCTTAATATATGAGAGACTATGAATTTTATAATCTACCTGTATTCATATTTCAGCTTCACTCCAGAACTATGTAACCTTAGGCGGGTTCCTTAACCTTTCTAAGGTTTAGATAATAGTAGCAACAATTTCATGGATTGTTGTGAAGACTAAATGTGATAATCCACATGAAGTGCTTATCAATGTGCCTGCCACCATAATCCATATACTAGCAATTTTTGAGCACTTGTTATCCCATCTTTCAGTTGAGGAAGCTGAAACTCAGAGAGGACTAGGTTGCACTATTTTTAGATTATTGCTTAACAGAATCAAGATCTGAAACTGACTGTGGAACTCATGTTCTTACCTATGTTTGACATGGCTCCCAGTAAAGGCGATTTCAACACAATGGTAAGGAAAAAGATACAATACCAATGTAAACACTGCTGTTACTGAAATCAAACTTAACTGTTTATTGTGTTCTGTGTCAGATATGGCTAATATGAATTGTTCCATTTAAAGGTTTGATAATTTTCTAAGATGTAAAGCAGTACGACTTGAAATATACGTTCAGCACAGATTGAGAACTTTGGAAATTTGCGTCTGAAAGGGTTTTAGAGATGATATCGTTGTATTTCTCCCATTTTCAAAGGAAAGGCTTTCAGGAAAGCCTTTTTGAATGAAAGAATAATATATAAATGAATAATACAACTGTGAATATGCAAAGCACAAATTGTTCAACTCTTTCAAGCTTAAATGAAAAGTTTATTTCTACTTAAGAACAGATTATCTCCCCAATTTAAACATAAATATCATTATGCTGTGTATTAAATAGTACAAGTAATTCCATGTAGATTATTCTGAAATATTATTTTGCAGCTGATTTCTATTATGTTTACTTTTAAACAGCTTGAAATAATGCTGGAGCCCAAGATCTGGAGAGAAGCTGCTACTCAGGTGTTCTTTGCCTTAAGTCTGGGATTCGGTGGTGTCATTGCCTTTTCAAGCTTCAACAAGAGAGACAACAACTGCCACTTTGATGCTGTCCTGGTGTGCTTCGTCAATTTTTTTACCTCTATCCTGGCAACATTGGTGGTGTTTGCAGTTCTGGGCTTCAAAGCAAATGTCATAAATGAGAAATGCATTACAGAGTATGGATATTAATTTCCTTTTGCTTTTAATGGCATAATTATATTAAAAATACCCCTAAAACCCATAAGTATTCATTAATGTGTTGTTCTATTTTTCAGAAATTCGAAAATGATCGTAACATTTTTGAAAATGGGCAACATTAGTCAGGATATTATTCCCCATCACATCAACTTTTCAGCTGTTACTGCAGAAGATTATCATTTAGTTTATGACATCATTCAAAAAGTGAAAGAAGAAGAGTTTCCTGCTCTTCATCTCAATTCCTGTCAAATTGAAGATGAGCTAAATAAAGTTAGTAAGCTATGTTTAAGCAATAAATAATTATCATTCAGTTAAAATATATTTTCTCTAGATGTTTTTAAAGAAAAAAGCAAGCTTAAAAATGCCTGTGAAAGGTTGTGCTGGTTCGAAATTCACATTCTTTATTTCAGAGAACATATGGTCTTAAATCATAAAGGTTTGCTTTACTTAAAAAAGCAATTTCATTGATTAAGACACAGTAATTTAAAATATGAATGTAAATTAAGTGATTTCTATCATAGAAAATGAAATTAGTCCTGGTATAATATTTAATACAAAATTTGAATCATGCCTGTTATTTTTATATTGCAAGATTGTTTTGACACATGAATAATATTTGGACATTTTAACAATTGTGCTCAACAAGTCATGATTAATTTCTTCTTCTTAGGTACTATCATGTATTTTAATAACAAAATAAGTGAACATTAATAAATATTCTTGTATTGGTTGTCACCTTCTTGCTGTATTGCCAAAAAGGAAAATACAATGGAGCAATTGGCCATTAATCATTTTCTTTAAGATAGTTAACTGTGCTGAGACTAAATATAAATCATCACGTACAAGAAATTATGGATGAAACCATTGTTACTATAAATATCTTGAATTCTTAATTACTAACTTGTTTGTAAAAGTTTTTTTTTTGTTGTTCTTTTACTTTTGGTCTCTCTATTGTCATTGTGAAATAATACAATCGTCTCGAAGCTAGTTTAAGGGTATATTTTCTTAGGAGACAATGAGATATTAGCATGTTTATTTCTCGTCACTCCCAGGCATTAACTCAGAATTTTCCCCTTTCTTTATAACTGATACACACACACACACACACACACACACATACACTGATAAATATATATATGTATATATATAATACACACATATATATACACATACACATATATACACACACACATACATATATATATATACACACATCACAATCACTTAATATTTCTCTGTATTAATGTTGCTATTTTGTATATTTTATAGGCTGTTCAAGGAACTGGCTTAGCTTTTATTGCCTTTACAGAAGCAATGACACATTTCCCTGCATCTCCCTTCTGGTCGGTGATGTTCTTCCTCATGCTAGTGAATCTAGGGCTGGGCAGCATGTTCGGAAACACTGAAGGGATCATCACGCCTATTGTGGACACTTTCAAAGTGAGGAAAGAAATTTTTACTGGTGAGTTTTTATGTATTTAACTTTTTGTTGAACTGATATAGGCCATTTTACTCTTGCTGAGAGATCAGAAATGGAAAAGGAAAGTGTTATATTTGGGGTTTTATTAATGTCTATTAATATGTATTGCTATTATTTGTTACATTATGTTTTATATTTATATAGTACTCACAGGGCAGATGTAATATAGATCATATTAATTATTAATGATTATTATATTGCTCTTTATAATATCATTATTATGAATTACTGGCACTAGAATAAAGTCATAGAATGTTCATGTATAATTTTGTATACAAGTCAAATAATTATAACAAAATAGTTCAGATTCATTTCTCCTTTTCAAAAGGTGCATTGCTGAAATTGATAAAGCTAAATTTACTTCTCATATAAAATAGCAATTGTAGCCTACTAGCAGTTAATATCTTTAGGTAGGAAAGATAATAAAACAATTTATCTGTATTTATGGTTGTTAATAAGTCCAATATGCTAGCATTTGTTAAAGTGTCAATTTTATACTGTATCAATCTTGCATTTGAGGTACATAAAGGATATAAATTATAACAGAGGTACAGAGAGATATAGGAGAACCTCTTCTCCAAAAATAATAATACTGATAATTAAAAATAAGTTGCATAGATAAGACTTGTACCATGTAATAGACTGATAGAGAGCATAATACATATATGAAACTATCAGTAAAAGAGATGGAAGTTGAATTGAAAAGGGGAAGGATCTTCTCAGAGATCGGAGGATGGATTTGGTAAGCATATATAAATAGAGATAAAGAGAGCAGTAAGGAAGCCTGACAGACCAGAGTACAGGAACAGTGTTGGTAAGAGAGGCAAAAATGAATTGGACAAAAAAAATCTAGGTGACTTCGAATGCTGGGCAGTGGTGAACGAGGTCACCAAGGCTCTGTTTTTAGCTCTGAAAAATTTAGTACTAATTTACATGTAAATAACTCTCAAATATATACCTTTATCACTTACTGCTCTACTAAGTGTGAGTGCTTGTGTAAAATAATTTCAGCAGTTTGTTAAATATTTATACTAAATATCCTCAACTCAGCTAAACGTAAATGAGAAACTTCTTTATCTTCTCCCAAAAGGCAGTCTTTACTTCTGGAGTTTCTATTTCATTTATGGCTATCAATATCCTGCCTGACATACAGGCAAATAGCAGTCATCTTTGCTGCTTTCTTCATCTTTGCCCTATATCCAAACCCTCCTGAGATAAGAGGGTTTGCAAAAATTAAGGGAAAAGCAACAGCGTGGATGGGAAAAACACAGGGGTAGTGTTTGCTGGCTCCTACCAGAAGATCTATTTAGTCAGAGCAAAGGAGAATGTACTCTCTTCCCCCATTACCTGTTTTTTTGGGATCAAACCTATATTTCAAGTTATATTTTATCCACACGAAATGTCCCCCCATTACCTTTGTAAGATGTGCTTTTTGTCTTCTTTGATAGTACATCATCTTTTCCTCTCCCATCTCCAGTGAAACTCTTAACTGTTCGTACCACCTAGAATACACTCTCTTCATATTTACGTGATTTTATAGTGTAATTAGAAGGCAAAAGTGACTATGGTTCATATTCAGCTCTGCTACTGCCATCCTGAGACTTTAAGTACAATATATTGTGACATTTATATGTGATAGACTCCAAGTACATGTTACTTTTTCATTTCTGCATTATATGTTTATATGTAATATTTGTTTATGTATGATGTAACTCATATCACTAAATAAGAGATGGAGGTAATGACTTAATTTAACTCATACATATTAAGATTGTTAGGGGAACCCCATATCTGAACCCAGGGATATCTGTTTTCTCCCTCCCTGAACTTCTGTTACCTGTTCTTCTTTCACTTTTACTCACTTCTGCTAAAAGGTGGTTGAGAAATAAAACACAGTCATCTTTTATTTTTAAGGGTCTCTATAAATGTACATGAGAGAATAAAAAGTCTAGTAAAACTATAGAAATATTATATGGATTCCAGAAATCTAAGTTTTCACATAAAATGGTCAGAAGTTTCTGTATCTTCCATGGACCTTACTGCAGAAACTCCATTTAAATGGTTCTTCTTAGTTACTTGGATAGTCAGATTGCTCAACGCTGTCATAATGTATTCCCAACTAATCTGTTCAGGCAATATCAAGATACAAATTTGGGTTGGTGCTATGACAAGTTCTGACCTGAGATTTTTTTTTTAGTTATGCTTTAAAAATAACCATATTTCAGTCAAACATAAAAATATATATGTATCATGATATATGCTGTATTAGTCTCATTATTAATTCAAAACTTAATATAGCTTCCAAAATTATAAAACACTATTAAAATTAGAAATGACCTATGAACATGTGCTGCCTGTGAAGGTTGCTTTGGTATTAATAAGAGAAGGGCATAAAGATTTATACTCTTTAAGTATTCTCAGTTTTGTCTCATTTATTATTTGTGCTAAGTTTTTATAGACTTGAGGAGATGAGTCAAGTTACCATCTTAAAATGAATTTATATTAAATCTGGGGCTAAATCAGATAATTAACTCCTGATATGTCATATTCCACAGTATCAGGGAAGGACATTGCCTATTTAAATCCTTGACAAGTTATAAAAGTGAAAAAAAATGTTGAATATAATAATTCATAATGAAGTTTAGAAGACTTGATTCTGAATAAAGGCTTGATTTTTTATTTATTTCTTTTGTACAGTTATCTATTGTCTTGTAGCATTTTGTATTGGCCTGATATTTGTGCAACGCTCTGGAAATTACTTTGTTACAATGTTTGATGATTATTCTGCTTCATTGCCTCTACTAATTGTAGTCATTTTGGAGAATATTGCTGTATCCTTTGTCTATGGCATAGATAAGTAAGTATATTTACTTTTATGTATTCATATTTTGACTCTATTTTGGAAACAGGGTTACCAATATCTATGTCATTTAGAAGAAGAAGGAAATGACTAGAGGGAAAAATACCACAAAATCAAATCTTTTGCAAGTTTTTTCTTTATTCAACAATTTTAATAAAGTGTATTCCCCTATTAGGTGACTAGATAGAATTGCATACCTGGTAATATATTCTAGGATTCTGGAGCTTTGATTTAATTCTGGTTACGAAATTATGACTTCTAAGAGCTAGTGAGTATTGGCTGTGTTCCAAGAACCCTGTTAAGTTGTTTTGTTGTTAACTACATTTCACAGATGAGAAAGCTCAGGTTTATTTAGACATCAAGTGACTCACTCATCACACCTGGACAGAGGCAGACCTGGGATTCATAGCCATTTGTGCTTAACTCTAAAGCCTCTGCTCCTAATTACTTTGCTAACCTGTTTTATGGCAGGAATTTTATTTTATTATGCTACTTAATGACTTATTTAGTGGGCCAATTTTGGGAAATGATATATCCTGCTCTGAAATATATATGGCATTTGCTATACATAAATTTTATTTTTATATGAAATCATTACTTGAATTCACTAGGAGCCTAAACCCCTGAATTACATACCTATTGGATGGGAAAAGTATATATACTTGGCATGAAATGAAGCATTAGCGTAATCTCAAGAAAAAAGTCTCTGGAGGCCATGTCCAATATTTTTTAAAGTTATTATCTCTGGTTAGCATATATGGACTGAAGCAATAAAATCAACAAGCTCATTAGAAGTCTGTTTAAAGTAGGAATGAGTGCATTGAGAGAAGAACAGAGTCCTCTTAAACAACACAGAGAACGTTACTGGTATTGAATGAGCTTTGCGACAAAGCTTAGAGAATGTTTTTATTGTCAAAAGCTCCAGATAGGGAAGGGTAGGGAATCTTACACATTATAGTCATGTACTAGATAGTAATAGTAGTAATAGCTGTCAGACATACATTAATTCTTAACCTTTATAAAAATACTCAGAGGTAACTAATAACACTCATATCAATAGAAAATTGGCCCTACTTGTACGGGAAGATCCGGCATGCTAGTTGCAGAGCTAGGCCTTTAACTTAGCCCTTAATTTCAAAACTAGTTATGTCTACATTCTACCAAGCTACCCCCAACTTTCTAACCTCACCGTGTTGGAATTTGATATTGTTATTGGACTGATCTGTGGACCATTAATATTATAATTTAGATTTCCATAGACAGTTTATCATTTACAATAAGCATAATAGAAAGCATCTCTTTTTAGTAGTGTTCTTAAATAATAGTTATAAGAACAGGAAGAATAATACTAATAATAACTACATTATTAAATTCCTACTATATGTAAAGTAGTGTGCTCTACATACATTGTCTATGAGCCTAACAATAACCCTCCAAAATAGCTATTATCTTTTTTGAAAATGCCAAAAACAAAGCTCAGAGAGACTAAGATATATATTAAAAATGACAGAGCTGTGATTTAAAACTGACTTTCTTGGTTTCCAAAGCTCTTATTTTGGCTTAGCAGGATTGGAATTCTCATGCCTAAAATGCTCTCATTTAATTACACTTATATTCTTTCTTTTTTGTTTGTTTGTTTGTTTTGTTTTGTTTTGTTTTATATATATTTGTGTAGCAAACTTATATTCTTTCTGTTTGTTTTCAATAGTTTCATGAACTCAGTTCTTCTCTGTGTTTTCCGCCACTTTTACCTGCATTCCCAGAGACAGGGTTGAGAGAAGGCAATCGAAGCCTAAACTTTTGAGACAGAAAATTCAAATGCAGAAGAGATATATTGAAGCATAGCAAGTTAGAGATTAGGGAGAAATGTGAATGAGAGAAAATGAGGAGGATTCTGTGAAGCTGAAAGTAATGGCAGCATAGTTTTTCTATCTCCTCAAATCTCTTTTAAAAAAAAAAGAAGAAAGAGAAAAAGAATAACTAGAATAGCAAAGCCAAATACCCATTAACATTGACAAGAAAGTATTCCTGTGAACTCTCGAATATGAGAAGATAGGGACAAACCATTAACAGCCACAAGATCTGTGTGGTATTATATTTGTGCAGGAGATGGGAGATGATGTGCAGCTGGGCATCTGACAGCTCCCTAACCATCCCCAGATTCTCCCTGAAAAGTGTGGCAGGCTAATCTGAAGACAGTGACCTAAACTGAGAGAAATTTTATAGGATCCTTGATGTCATTTGAAGGAATGCAGAGAGATCAAACTGCAATAAAATCATCAGTTCGAGAGCAGTTTGGTCTCTAAAAAACTGTTGAAGAAATCACAGTTCTCTTGCAAGATAAAGCTCTTCACTGAAGAGAAAGTGATGGGAGCAAAACCTGAATTGAGCAAGAGAGAGACAATAGGAGCAACAGAAAAGGAAGTCCAAATAAATATGAGGAGGAGAGCAGAGGAGGTAGAATTGAGAAACAATAAGGCCAATTTTAGATTACTTTGCAGAAATAGGAAGTGTCCATCCCTCTCTCTTAAAATGCAGGAAAATTTATTTCATTTAAATGTGGTAAAATTTTAAGAAATTATTTTTTTAAAGAGGAAATGAGCAGAATAATATGCCTGCAAGCAACAAAAGCACACAAGCAAAATAAATGGAAAACCAAGAATATTTCAAAATGAGTTTAAATAGAGTTTCAAAAATGATAGAAGCCACAAAAAGACAGCATATATGAGCTATTTAAAAATCAAGAAATGTGATAATTAAAGAAAGGAAGATTTTAAGACAGAGGTGGTAGAACTTAGGAAATCATTTTGAGTAAAAGAAAAATACTTCAGAAATGAAGATCAGATGAAAAGGAACACAAAAACAATAAGCACAATGACTATTTCCACAAGAATTAGGATCTAGAAGGGAGGAATGCTTTTAAAACCAAGAAGAAATAATGAAGGATTTAAGAAAAGGACTAGAAATAGGAATTAAGCAAAGATGGTTCAACCTACATATGATGAGGGTCTCAATGCAGTGGCCAGAACAAGTACTAAAATTTATAATTCAAGAAACTTGCTGGAAATACATGACGACTTGAATGTTGAAAGGGCACATGGTATACTTAGAAAAGTAAACATAATGGCCAATGCTAGGACATAGTATAGATACTACCTCAAGACAAAAACAGTACAAATAAAACAAGCAAAATTATTTATTTTTATCAGAAAAAATTATCATAGAAAAACCTGATAGTTCACAAACTTTTTTGGAACAATATTACATAGTTAGATATATTTATGATTCTTGAGGGGGAAAAAAGCCACTGATTTTAAATCTAGCCAAACTGACATTCAAGTATAGTGACCTTAGGCAAACAATTACAAACATGCAAGAAATTAAGGAGTATAATATAGTCATTTACGATCTCTCTTTGAAGACTTTACTAGAGAACTAGCTTTAGACAACCAAAATATCTACAGAAATATCAGTACAGGGACTGGTGGGTGGACAGTAAATATTTACCTCTAGGTAAGTGTTAAGGGAGATAGACTACTTACTGTGTAATGGCCATATGCTCTGACAGTGTTAACATCATACACCTAAAAAGAGTGAATTTTATTTCATGTAAATAATACCTCAATAACCTGACTTAAAAAAAGTCTAATCAATACTAGGCTTAAGTACTAATTTACAGGAAATAGGAGGAGGAGATGCACTTATGATGCAACACTGTGGGGATGCAATCAGCAAAAACCAGACTCTGGGAAACTACAGTGTAGGGTACACAGCCAATTCAGCAAAATATTGGAAGAAACAAAAAGAGTTGTAGTAGGAACCTAGTGATGAAAAAATGGGCTTGGGAACACACTAATCAGTAGCAACGTATTGACCTTTCAGTTGAAACAAACAGGCTATAAAAAGAAATGAGAGTTCAGATAATATAAACAGAGATTGGATATCAGATGATATTAATTAATTATTGCTAAGTAAAGAGACAAAGATTTTTAATGTGTTGCAAATACTGTGTTCATAGAGTAGAAAGTCATCTGTAAGATGAGACTTTTCAGTAATTGGCTTAAGGGGGCTTTCATTAAATGAAAATTACAGTATGTAATTAACTGCTTCCATTTTACTTTATATATGTTCTTAATTTATAAGTCATCTTCTGATATGACTTTTTGATTCAGTATAAAATATCACGAGGTATGTCTAGACTTCTATCAAACGATTGCTATAATGCACATTTTTAAGGTGTTGCATAAGCTTGTGGAATAATTACTTTCTTTTTGTTTAGGTTTATGGAAGACCTGAGAGATATGCTGGGCTTTGCTCCCAACAGATATTACTACTATATGTGGAAATATATGTCTCCTCTAATGCTATTATCACTGCTAATATCTAGTGTTGTGAATATGGGATTAAGTCCTCCTGGCTATAATGCATGGATTGAAGATAAGGTAAAATACAAATTAAAAATTTAGATAAACTATACATAAAATGCCATTTGAGAAGTTTTTGTATTTTGCTTTCTTCACAGCATATTCTGCTATTTAATGAATGGTGGTGCATTTTTGCAGGGATCTTGAGATTTATGTTCTATTTGGTCACAAACACATGATTTTTTTATACATTGTAGATTTTTTTTAATACATGAGAAACACTAATTTGGTTCTCAGTAAGGTAGCTTTATCCAATAATTATTGGGCTTCTCCTGGAAAACATGTTGCTCAAACCACTAGAAATATTTTTCCTATATAAACTTATTAAATTGTATTCCAGATTCTCTATAACAATGAAAATATGTGTTAGTCATGTAGACATAATTGAAGTAACTGTTGAAGTAAAGTTTTGTTATAACTGGTTTGTATTAGAAATGATTGTTTCAATTCTGCTCTCAAGCTGCATTACCCACGTAATAATGCAATCATAAGATATATATTAACCACTAAAAATTAGAGTGCTTACTTTTCAGAGATACCTCTGATCTTTATCCTATGGTCAGTAATTCTATATAATAAAAACTAAATTCATAAATGGGGCATAAACAAATTTGTTACCACTTGCCCAAACCCTTCGGCCCAGAGATGCCTCAAAATTTAGATTTAGTATTGTAGAAAGTTAGTAGAGCATATGTAACAGGTATCTATTGGTTAATAACAAACTACTCCAAAATGTAATGTTGGAAGGCAATGCTGATTTATGATTTCTTGGGTTCTGTGGGTGAACTGGGCAATTATTCTCTTGCTCTTGCCTGAGCTAACACATGAGGTTGATTGAACTTGGAGAGCTGATGTCTCTCTATGATTTCTCATTCGTGGCTTCTTCAATATGCAATATGAAGCAATATGGACTCAGGGCAACATTCTATAAAACAGAAGAAATTGCAAGACCTTTAAGGCCTACCTTTGAAAATTGCTTAATGTCACTTCCACAGCATCCTATTGGACAAAGCAAGTCACAAGACTAGTCCAGATTCTTTGCTTACAAACTTGAGACAGATACAATATTTGCAGGGAGAAATAGGTTATTAATAACTTTTTTTTTTGGCTTTAACAGGCATCTGAGGAATTTTTGAGCTATCCAACATGGGGAATGGCTGTCTGTTTCTCTCTTGTGGTCCTAGCAATACTCCCCATCCCAGTTGTCTTCATCATTCGACGCTGCAACCTTATAGACGATAGCTCTGGTAATTTAGCCTCTGTGACATATAAAAGAGGAAGGGTCCTGAAGGAGCCTGTAAACTTAGAGGGAGATGATGCAAGCCTCATTCATGGAAAGATATCAAGCGAGATGTCATCTCCAAATTTTGGTAAAAATATTTATCGGAAACAGAGTGGATCACCAAGTCTGGATACTGCTCCCAACGGACGATATGGAATAGGGTATTTGATGGCAGATATGCCAGATATGCCAGATATGCCAGAATCTGACTTGTAGCTGGGGAAAAAAATCAGTGGGCTTTATTTGGTTCATTTTTATCAATGAACATTAGCTCAATAAAGAGAAAGAGAAGCAATAAGCTTCACTTATCAGAGGGCGATCTCAGGTTATCCATGGCTGTGATCTTTAACCCTAACAGTATATGTAAATTAAGCTAGAGTATTCCTTTGGATTCTTTGGTTTACATTTGCACAGAAAGAGTTTCAGACAAAGCCTACAATGACTGAGGTTCATGTTCGTCAGAATTTCTGAAAACCCTTTCGGTGTTTTCTCAAGTATTTCTATCTCCAAAAAATCAGGTGTTACCTCAGTTTCTAATAATTTCTGGATGTAATGGTATTGGCAATTCAAAATGGTGTACTTCAAAATGTGTAAGTTTGCCTTCAGGGTGACTCCCAATATTAAAATGTTCAGTTGTATAAACTGGTGCCTCTCAGCACATTTCCATGATTATATTGTGTAGATAGACTGTACTTATTTTGGTAGTACTGATATCTTCTTAGGCAATTAGTTGAAGAAGACTGCAAAATATTTTCTTATGTAAAAGCTGTATAGAGCAATAGTATCAAAGAATAAAAAGACATTAATGTTGAGATGAAAAGTTAGATTCAGAGGTGACTGGGGATCATGTGTGTAATGGCTGATGCTTTGTGTAAAATACATGTGTGAAAACAATCTAGGAATGAGTCACTCAGCACTCTCAAGAATTATGCAGGTTCTGCATTTTTCTATGCCGTGTGCCTAAAAATCTACTTGATATTTATTGTGGATTCAAGATTACTCATAGTATATTTATATAATATACTTACAATGTATATAGGTGTATATTAGTACTCTAACTATTGATATGAAAACTCGAAACAAGGTGGTATTTTACTTCATACCTTTCTGTTTTGCTTCTGTTTTATGCAAATATAAATCCTTTTTTAAGTGATCATTAAAATTGTATCGTATAACATTTTAAACTACAAATAAAGTATAAAAATTATATTTGCTTTCCACATTGATTTTTCTTGTATCACCTGAACTGTAGTATCTTGCATTTCAGTCAGCACTTAGGCATTTCATAATAATTAAACATCACATTCCAAGTGGAATTAATAGATTAATTAACCGAGTTACCACCACTTTAGAGACAAAGGCAACATAGAGTATTATGGTTAAATGTTGTTTAATGTAGTCTCATGATTCTTGAAATAATCTCCCAGGAAACCATGTGTACAGTTGACAGTTTGCTGGGTCAGTATTGTCTCTGAAGTATAAAAATTATGATTTTTATGAAACAGTTGTATATACAAAATTGGATGAAGCAGTAGAACTCTTCTGAGTGCCATCTCATTAAAAGACTTTCATTTATAACTGTCCTATCACTATATAAGTTACATTTTTTAAATGTATAGTTTTAAAAATAATGATAAATAAAAGCAACAAAATAGGAGAGGTAGAAGGTACACAATATCTATTGATTTATTTTGGCCAAATATTCTTGGTCTGCTGTAGAACTATATTAACAGACTGCATCACAGCATTTAAAATATAATTCCACAAGTGACTAAAACTTTTAGTTTTCTATTTTTACATATTTACCAATATATTTTGTATCACTTTAAAAACTTTTATAGATTTTTGTTTTATAGATTTTAATTTTCCTGCTTTTCAGTCTTAATTTCTATTAGATTTTTAAATATTTTTAAAAATATTTTCTAGATGATTGATACATATAAATTATATAAAACTCAAAAACTATAACAATTCAGTGTAAAGTAAATTTTCCTTCCCAAATTTTTTCAAGCCACTATTTCCCACACTTGAAGACAACCACCATTACCAGTTTCTTCTGTATCCTTCCAGAGATGCTCTACGTATATTCATTACATAAAGGACAGCATTTAATATTCTTTCTTCTGAATCTTATTGCAATGAATAATTTATTTTGGACAGTGTTTTATATGAAGTCACATACATCTGTTTCATTATTTCAGAAGCTGACATAATAGAAACTTTGTTTATCTTTGTGTTGAAGCAATATTTTCTATAAGCTACCCCAATATTAAAAAGTTTATAGCAAATAGTATACCTGCCAGCCTTTAGCTTATCATGATAATACATTCGCATATGGTATCATTTTTCTTTGCTGTCTCTCTTTCCACAAGGGCTCAATCTACAGTTTGGATATCTGCTTTCCACTAGACAGTAGGTGCCCACCTTTCTATTCACAGAGTGAATAGAAGATAATATGGAAAATAGAAGATGATATTTGAAAAGAAAGAGAACATAAATTGCTTCTAATGCCCTCACTTGGCAGATGAGGAAACTGGGTTATAAATAAAGTATCTCCTTTCTTCTTCTTTCATTTAGTTCTTTAGCTACTTATTCATTACTTTCTTTCAGCATGTATTCACCAAGAATCTACCTTATTTTTAGTCGTAAGCCAGTGCACCATTGTAAGTAGAGTAAAAACTATTCATCTTTCCTGCATTTTCTCTCCTTTCTCAGGGAGACACCTTATCTGCCCTTTCCCAGACAGTGTAGTATTTAATCAATCAATGGGTATGAAGCATCTTTCTCTGTATTCTAAAATTTGAGTCTACTTGTTTTTGTATTATTTTCCACTAATTCTGTAAACTCTGGTCTAAACTTGCACCTAGATGTAACATAGCCAAATATTATGTATCTTCAAGTGGAAGGGAGGCTGGGTAGTGTTACAGGAGGGCTGATAGCTCAGAATGAAATTAAAGGAGAAGGGAAAAGTAAATTCACTTTTAGGTGTTAGAGTCGTAATATGAGGGAGTCTAATATCTTAGTGCAGTGAAGTCTTACGATGCAATTTTATGAAAGTATATTTACATTATCATGGGTCTGTGTTTATGAGTATTTCTTTAGGCAGAAGGTACTTTTTTCATCGAATCTTCAAATGGGTATGTAATCTCAGAAAATTTAAGATCAAGACATAGTGCTTCTTAACTATAATTATGCTTTCAAGTCACCTGTGCCCTTTTTAAAAGACGTTTTCAGCCTACTGAATCTGAATTCTTTTGGGGCTGGATGCAGGACATGATTTTTTTTTTTAAATCTTACTCTAATGTACATTTTTAGTTAGGTATGATAGATATGAAGAAGATGAAAAGTACAAGTAAAATATGAATTCTAATTGTCTTCAATTAAAGAGAATAGAAGTGAAGGTGCTATAACTGTGTTACCTGGGGTGAAAATAATTTGTCGAATAGAACCTGGAATTTATAATAAAAAAAAAATCTTTAAAAGTAAAATAGCTTTCTCCTTTCTATTTGTTCTGGTCACTATTTTTCCTGAACACTTCCAAAAGAGATTCATATTTATATTGATTGACTATGAATAAAATCAATAGCAATTACATGGATTTTTCCATAAATTTTAGTTGTAAAGTTTTTGAGCTATAAAGGTTTGACAAAAAGGGAAAAACCATAAAACTCTAGAAAACTATTGGAAATATTAAAGATAACACTTTCCATAAGCTATTTATTACTGAGCATAGCATACTTTTCCTTCATAACTTAGGACTGAAGTAAAGTGTTCCATATGTTATTTTACCTCAAATAACTGACTCCAAAATTGGCTGATCTTCTAGTTATCCTGACATGCATTCCTATTTAAAACATTGCTTTTAAAATGCCTATCATGTGGAGAAAAGGGACTGAGATGTTATTTTGGCCTACATTCAACGTCTTTTGGATTCTACTATTGCTTTAACGCACCACAGTGATTCCTAGCCCCACCATCAAAACATACATATATATATACTACCACCACCATCAACAAGAAAAACAAAATCGCTGATTTATAAGAACAGCAAGAAATGTGCCATGTGGTGCCTATGCAATACCATATGTGGTGCCATATAAATAAAGGGAACCACGCCCTATAAATTAATGGTGATATCTCAGCTGCTAGTCTTTTCTCACTGATTGCCTTTTCAGGGTATTCAGCTGCAAAGTAAGAAAGATAGTTTCTTCTGAAGAGATCAGTATTTGTATTTCTGACAATACAATTTTCTCAAAAAAAAGCAACTAAAAGATTTGCCAAAATATGTAATTTCACTGTTCTTTAAAAGAATGCCTATAAAAAGCAAAACGTGGTATCTCGATGTACCCCAAACTGAAAAGACTTAAGAAATCTTAAAATTTGCAAGCTTAGTAGCAACATGGCATTCATTTGATCTGCTCATCACTAACATTTACCCACGTTATTAACAAGGTCCACAAAATTTGTAGATGCAAATAACTGGTGTATATTTAATCTCTGCGAGCACTCTCTTTTCTTGGGAATATGTTTTTCCTTCTCTGTTTTAGGACTTGCTTTATTTTAACTAAGAATTTAAAGGATCAAAATTAGAGATTTTAGGTTAGTTAAATCAGTAGCTGCTAAAATTGAACAATGAAGATAGCTTTTCTGAGCAAGAGGGGATCTAGATCGCCCAATATCTTAGTGAAACAAATCAAATAAAAGTTTATCCATTGTCTACTTTCTTCATACACTTTTGGGTAGAATTACTTCAAATCAGCCTTTTTGTAAACAATTTCATCAGAGATTTAATCATCTCAATTCTTTTTTGAGTTGCTTTATAAAGTGATTCAGTGTTGACAACCACATAACCAACCAATTATCCATTAGAGATAGAAACATCTACTCCTCATTTCTTTAGCCAATAATAAACTTATTCTAGGACTTTGATTCAGCAGAATAAATTGAATTATTTATATAATATATACTTTGTTATTATAATATGGAATTTATTATCTATGTTATTTTTACTTTTCAACTCATAGTCATAACTTATATCCATAAAGTGTAGAGAGCATTTTCTCATTGAAAACTCATACTTCTTTTTTTACCCCTCTTCAAAAATATTTATAGTTAAACAAATCTCAGGTTAAACAGATTAAGCCACCTTCCTGTTGAATTTTACAGATGAAATATAATAGTAGAAACAACATACTTTTTATTGTCACTTTGTGGTTAATTTACCTTTTTGTGTTCTTTTAGAAAATATGGTAGTCCATATCATAAACTTGAATTTTCCAAAGATTTTAATTTTTCAAATCTCCAACTTATTC
Organism: Pteropus medius; assembly: GCF_902729225.1. Lineage (NCBI taxonomy): Eukaryota > Metazoa > Chordata > Mammalia > Chiroptera > Pteropodidae > Pteropus > Pteropus medius. The sequence continues at coordinate 12,803,540 of NW_024344240.1, read as the reverse complement.
AAATAAGACTGTTAGAATTGGTTTCTATTTTTAGGCAGAGTGAGGCAAACACTTTTAGGATGGGGATGATGGATAGAAACATCACTTTTTGGGTATTCTTACACAAAAATGTACTTTAAAATGCACATAGTGATGGCAAGCACTAGTTCAAAGATTTTTCCTTGCTTTTTGCCATGATTAAATGAAAAAAACCTTGAAATTTCACAAGATGTTTGTTTCACAAGAATTCAATAGTTATATATGATTAAAGCACATAAATATTTCTTTTTTATGATCAAAAAATTTCTGGTAATGTTAAGGCCACAAAGGATGTTTTTGAAATAGGGAGAAAATATTTTTGGCATTAAATGATGTTACTACTGAATGAAAATAATGATGATTATTTGACAATAGTCTAAATAGAATTCTAAATCTTCATCTTTACATCATTGTTCAGGTAATCAGAGAAGAAAGTAATATATATGCGAATGAATCTTTGCCTTTTCATCGAAAAACAAAAGCATTGCCTGTATAATATCGTTAACAAAAGACAGAACAGTCAGTTCTAGTCCATTCAGAGAAAATAGGGAGATGTTTCCAGCAAAAGAGCTTACTGGTGTGCACTATATAGAGGCACCAACCATGAGACCTTGTTTTCCTTTTCCATGCTGTGATAGCTTTCACTGATCAACCAGGCATGGCAACCCTGTCTGCTCTTATTGATTAGCTATCAAGGCTTACTCGGAGCCTTGTGCTGTCCAGGTTTCAGATTTGTCCAGTTGGTTTCACACAAAGGAAATACGAAGACCTGCCACCTTCGAATGCAGCCAGCCCTAACAACGGCCCCATCTTAAAAAAATATGGGAGCAAATCGAGGGAGGGTTAACACTATGCATAAACTATGGAAAGTCTAGAAAAATAGCTCTCACTTGTTATTCATGTTTTAAGAAGCGCAGTGATATGAATGTGAAAATCTAGAGACTCAGCTACTGAAAATTATAGTTCAAACTTCCGAAACAGTGAAACATAATAATTTCAGTTAAGAACTCTAATATTGAAGCCTGGGCAATCGGGTGTAGAGAACTTAGTTATTGCATCCTAATTCTTATGAACACTATTTAAGCTGTGTATTTATAGCCCTGAGCCTAAAGTCAATCGGTTTCCGTCAGCTCTTTCTTCTTTCCTTGCCCACTTCCAGGCTGCAATGTTCTGCTCTTTTTTTGTTCTCTTTTCCTTCATTCATATCTATTAATCAAGGTGCAAATGACCGGTAACAATTTTAGGTTTGAGCTCCACTCCCAGAGACAACTACTATTTGATAGAGAGTACAGTCTAAAATCGGAAAAGGCTTGTACTCTACTCCATCCTCCTCTTATGCAACTAAAGCAGCTTCATTTTTTCAGTTTTTGGGTTAGCTAATATTTCATTGAAGATAAATTATAAGTTTATAAGAGGCTATATACAAATGTTCTTATATGTACAAAATATATGTTTATATGTGAATATAATGTATATAAAATAAGAACACTTTGGTCCTGGATTCAGATTTATTTCTTTCTTAATATGAGCTCTACCACTTATTATTTTGTAACTCTGGACAATTTGTCGAGGTAATCTGGCTTCAATTTCCTTATCTGTAAAGTGGGATAAGCAATAGTATCTACCACCTATAGTTATTATGAGAACTAAAGAAGATAATGAAATAAAATGCTCAGCACAGTTGCTGGCCCATAGTAAGTGGTCATTACACTTAGGCATTCTCTCAAAATAGAAGACAATGTTTTACAAGCTTTGAGCTTTACAAAATCCTTAAAAATCAAACCACATATAAGTATTTCCTAGTTTTCCTATGTGTAAGATTAGCCTTGAGATACCAAGACAAATTAAGCCTCTTGATTTGTAAATGGCCAAGGCATTATATACTTCTGTTCCGTTCCAAATACATTCCTAAACCCATGCCACATGTATATTACAGCCAAATTAGAGAAGCCAAATATATTACAGGATCCAAACAGGGTTGGTCATAGAAGTTGTAGCTTCAAACTCAAGAGTCAGGGAGTCAGGGAAGAAATGGGAATGAAGAAGGATAGGAAAGAAAGAGGTCTGAGGGACCAGAACCTTTTAAACAAGAATACAAAATCTCCTTCTAATGGCGGGTAACAATGGTTTGCTGCATTGACTTAAAGGAACCAGATCAGTGCAGACCCTCCTTGCCCTCTATAAGCATAATATAGCTAATATCCCTTAGGGATACTGTAACCTAATTTCAACATGGCTAGCCAGTTTTAGGCTTGACTTGTCTTCTACCTCATAATGTGCTTTTAATAAACAAATATTTCTCATCTTCACTGAGTTGAAATTCATTTCTTCAGCAGTGAAAATGACCTGGAGGTGTGTGTTACTGGAACTCCAATCTTTCCAATGGTAACACCATTCTCTCACAATTCTGGAAGCTGTAAGTCTGAAATGAAATCATGCTCTCTCTGGAAGTTCTAGAGGAACTTCTGTTCCATGACTTTTTCTCTGTTCTGGTGGTATTGGGCAATCTTTGGTGTTCCTTGACTTGGTGCATACACCAATCTCTGCCTTCATTGTCACATGGTATTCTCTCTTCATACTGTGTCTCTTTTTTATAAGGACACCAGTCTTTTGGATTAGGGTCCATTCTGATCCATTATAAACTAATCTTAACTTAATTTGATCTGCAACAACACTCTTTCCAGAAAAAGTCACATTTATAAGTACCAATGGTTAGGACTTAAACATTTCTTTCATGGGGACACAGTTCAACCCACTACAGAGGAGGCTAAAGTTGTGTTCATCTATGTTCACCTTCCTTGGTGAATAATATAATAGATTTCACTTTTTTTTTAAATTTCTAGAGGAAAATGCAGATAACTAGAACATTTAAAAATGTAATTCTGGTCTTTGTTCTCAAAAATCTTTCTAAGTCTCTACATTTCTCTAAGGATAAAGTTCAAACTGCTTAAGGTGATAGACCTGATTTTTCACAAGTTTGTGTCTTACCTCTGGCTCATCTCTTCTTTAGTGCATTCTACACCCCAGCCATATGTAAGTGCTGTATTTATACTTCTTTAAATATTAAATCCCTTCTAGTCCATTTTTCTTTTTCTTTACGTATTATTCTATGTGTCCAAATTGATCTTCATTCATCCCCATTCTTTCCTTTATAGTTGGCTAGAATCAACACATCCTTCGGTTCTTAAATTAGAAGGTATTTTCCTTTGTGGGATTGTTTGCCCTATTTATGTGCTCTGATCACCCTTGGGCCAGCATCCATCTCACTATATTCAAATTTTGTTTTCCTATTAGCTTATAAACAACCAAAGTCAGATGCTTTGTTTTATTCAAAATTGTGTCTCCAGGAATTACTTAGTGCTTAGCATAGAATGGACATGAGACTTTTTGTGTGTGTGGAAGAAAGAACAGGAGAGAAGTAGGTATTGAAGAGGGAAAAATCATTAAAGGAGATTAAACAAGGTCATATCTGACACTCACATCCTTATTAATATAGGATCAAACTAGTCTACCCATTTGATTTGTTAAAATTCATTAAAATGATCTAACTAGAGATGAGCTGACAATTCCTGGGTTGCTTTTAGGTATTATGGATAAATATGCCAGATATTTAAGTAAATTATCTTGATTATAGAGTATCAGTAGAGTTTTGGACTTAAAAACAGGAAACCAAATAACAGCTCAGCAACTTAATATCCAAGTGACTGAGTAATTCATATACTTCTCCATGTCTCCTCTTCCTTACCTTTACATTAGGAATGATAACAGTACCTAATTTATATGAGTAATGTGAGAATACAGTGAGTTAATACATGTAGAATGCTTTGTACCTAGAACAGTGATAATCAAATTGTACATGTTATATAGTGCTATTATTTTAGCATTTTCTTATTTTATTCAGTTTATTTCATATGGATTAATCAGCCATGCTTTAAACATTAAAATACATATTTTACCAACCTCAAGAGTAAATGCTCAACTATTATATTTTAGTTTTCCATTAAATATACTTCTGTAATGCTGATACAAATTCAAAGAACACTATGTGAGAAATTTGTTGAAATTCTATATTGATTAACTTAAGGAGAAATATATACAAATAAAAAATTCTTAAATGTAGTTTTATAGTTAGAAATTAACAAAAAAGCAAAATAAGTGAACAGAATAGTATGTAATCAATTAAATCATTTTAAAAATTTTACAGTATTTCCACTTCAAAGAAATGTGTAAAACCACTGTCATTCAAGTATTTTCCATAAGAGGGCAGTAGCACATTTCCATATCAATAGAAGGTTTTCAAGTATTTTCATTTACATTATGTCCAAGTGATGGTAATAATTGGTGCTTTAAATGTTGTATATTTATGTAAAAATTTTGTTTTTATGGATTAAAGCTTTATTATTTACACCTTTATTATCATGTAACTTTAGAATAAAATATATTTTTTCTAAGTAGAACTAAAACTTGTATAAAATATAAAAAGACCAACATAATTCTTAAAAACAAAATATAAGCAAACAATAATTACAAAACTTGTTTCTCTAATGAATCCAACCATCAATAAAATTAACATAATATATTGATATTCCAGTGACAATTCTGTACAACACTTTTTTCTTATTAAAATGTAAATAGTTAAAAGATATTAGCCATTTTTCCCATCATTGTTTAGACATTTATTGTGTGTGTGTTTGTGTGTGTAATGCCATGAATCATCTTTGAAAATAAATAGTAGTTCTTTGTAATAGTCTAGCAAATAAATGTATTCACACTATTTTGTATAGTATGCTCACAACTGTGCAATACTTTTCATCGATATAACTTTATAATGTTTTTTAAGAAAAATCTTCAGATAGTTTAATGATATCTGTACAATATGTGATTATAATTTGGAGAATACATAAATTCTTGAAGAACTTAAATTTGAAGAATCCTAATGCCAATATTAACATGAATTGAACTTGCTATCAATCACAGTAATACTACCCAAAATATATTTTAGCAACGACAAACAATGTTTCTTGACTAAGTGCTTACTACATGCCAAATAAAGTTCAAAGCAAGAACTTTACCATTCTGATCTCATTTATTCTTCACAACATCCTAATGAGTTAGATCTCAATATTATGAGTCCCTTTTTAGACTTGGCATTTAAAATCTGTTGCCCAAGTTCACAAAGTTAGTAAGTGGCAGAATCAAGTATACAGGAGCCTGAGATCTTAATCACTTTGCTTGAATAAAGCATCAAAACATGACTTTTTTTAAAAAAATAAGAGATTATAAAAACTAGGTAGTCAGTCTTAAATTTTTGCTTATGACCTTTGTGTCACTATAAAAATGATCCACTTTAAAGGGTGGTTGCATTTGAACTAGGATCCAGAAATGAAGTTGAAGTAGTTAAAAGACATAGTAAAGTTGCCCCCTTTTTTTTCTTCCCTTTCCTCTTTCTTTTTCCCTTTCACAGGTACTGAATTTTTGCCAAGACTACTGGAAAAAATAAGCAAATAAACTGACGGTAACAGGAGGCAAGATTCTCACTGTTAAAAAGTGAAGTTATTAAAGTAAATAGGAGTGGATAGAATTGGAACTACAGTATAAAATTATATTTTTTAAATAAATTATAGATAAGTAGGTATAGAAATAGATATAGATATATGTACATTTGTGTATGTAAGACACATGTATATTTTCCAGCTCCACTGACCAGCCAATGACTAATGGTGTATCATTTGAAATGAGCTCGACCACCACAGAGATCTTGGGTTATAAATATTATTTTCTACTAAAAGGAACCAGAGCTTCTTCAATAAGTGGCTGACTCTAGGGCTTGAGCAAGTAAAATACAAGATAAGCTTGGGACTATTCCTTGGGCTGGGAGCAAGGAAGTGCTCAAAGAATAATGGAGATGGGTCAAAAGGATACAACAGCTTTAAAGAGGCTTCCACTGACCAAATATGGGAGAATTTGAGCTTCAAATAAATAACCACAGAAACAATTGTAGCACTTTAAGTAAAACAAATTCAAAATCCATATATACAAAAATACATAAATAAATAAATATTAAATTGAATGCCAACTAATATATGTAAAAGGAATCCTGGAGCTGGAAAATCAGCATATAGCGACTTTCATACTAATAATTTATGCAAATATCATAAATGGATACAGAAATTGGTGAGGATCAAAGTATATTTTTACCAAATACTTTAAAATTATTATTTATAAATACATTAAGTAATTAAATCTACAGTAGAGAAAACTGGCACTAACTTAACCAAACAATAAAATGATAGCCTTGGTTTACTTTCTAAACAATGTATTGAAGAGAACACAGATCAATATAAAACATTCTACAAAGTAACTGGCCTATATTCTTTAAACCTGTCAAAGATACGAAATAATACAAAGAGACCCTGATGAACTCTTTTGGCTTTAAAAAGGGTAATGAGACATGTCAATTATGTGCATCATAAAATTCTGGATTGGATCTTAGTCCTTTACAGCATATTATTAGGACAATCAGTGAAATTTGAATGAGGTTTGTGGATTAGATGGTCATTTTTAATGAAACTTTGATCAATGGTAATTTTCTGATTGTCATAATTTTACTGTGGTTATAAAAGCAAATATCTTCATCTGGACGAAGTTTATTTGGGAGTTCTTAATATTACCTGGCAAATTTTATATAAATTTGAAATTATTTAAAAATAAAAAGGTTTTTAAAAAGGAAGAGGAAGAGTCTAGTAGGGAGAGGGAACAGCAAATGCCAAGGTGCTAAAGCAGAGAAAGGAAGCAGAGACAGAAGAACAGGTGGCTGAGTATATCAAGAAAAGGAGTGCAGTATGGACCAGATAAGGCTTGAGACATGTGCAAGAGTCCTATCTTGCAGGGCTTTGCTGGCCAAAGGCATTTGGATTTTGTCCCAATAGAAAGAAGAAGCCCTGAAAGTTTTATAATGGGTAATTAACATGCCCTGATTTACATTTTATAACTATACTCTGTGTGCCAAGTGTAAATTGGATTGGCAGTGATGGGGTGTGAAGGAAAAAATGTAGATTCAGGAGTGAGAAGATGTTTGTGGGAGATGGTGATTGCTTAGCCAGTGAGTCTGCAATGCTGATTAAAAGGAATAGGTACATTTGTGATATATTATGGAGTTAGAACCTTACAGCTACAGCCTGATGGATTGAATGGAGGAATTAAGAATGACTCTGAGGTTGTCTGTACAATCAGGGAGCATGTAGATTATTATGCTCTTTGGTTTTTCCCAAAGTACATGACTAACATAGAGTCTTGCAGATATAAAATATTCCATGTATATATCATATATGTCGACTGATAATTTTTATATCATTTGGAAATAATTAGAAAGGTGGACATAATTATAGAATAATGTTTCTATAGTGAATGTTTTATAAGGAAATTACGCAGGCTTATACCTTGAAGCGCTTTTAAGTGCTAATGTAAGCTATCAGTGTGATTACCACTATTATTCTATCACATTTTAGATAATTTAATAGCAATTCTATAATGGTTCAGAACACCCACTCTTTAGTTGCTACCTGATAGTTCATAGAATTACAATATTATAGCATTAAAAGTAATTTTAGAAGTGACGACTTCTAAAACAATATTGTATTTCAGTATTTTCTGACAATGTTCATCTAATCCTTCTGTAAGTTTCCTGGGAACTAGAAAATTTGCATTCATTTCAAATGCTAATCAACGAATATTGATTTTTGCTGCCTTCTTTTTCATTTTCCTCTTCATTCATCTCTATTGTATCATTTTTGAGGAAGAAAGTATGTGATAGAATGATGTATTATTCAAAGATCACTCCTTCTAAGTTAATCTGATACATTGCAAGGGCAGAGAATGTGGTAGTCAAGAAAGGCACTTTCAGGAAATGGGGAAATGAAGGTAAAAAAGAGAAATCATCACTAGTGACCTCAGCTGCCTGCAGTCCCAGTGTGGATTATTTTCAGGAGTTCAGAAGCTTCCACTAATGACCTTGAAGGCATGAACACTGAAGTGGATAATACTCAGAAGGAATTAAGAGTGGCTGCAAAAAATAACTGTCATGTTATGTGCTGCTGACCTGCTGATGTCCACGCACCTGTCTGCAGCTGCCACAGAATACTCACTCTTCTTCTCTTCACCTTCTATCTCGTAAAGGAGACTGGAAAATGTGACTTTGGGAGAATTTTGAAGGGCAGAGATGGTACTGAGAATCAGAAAATAATATCTATCATAGGTGAATAGATGTTGTTCTTTTCTTGAGCTCATTATCCAAATTAGGAGTTTATTTTTTTGCAACTGCTATTAAAGTCAGTTGAAGACGAATGTTTTATCTTTAGTTATCCAGAATCCCATATATCAATATAATAAAAAGCAAAGTGAGGAATTTAGGAATATCTAATTAGCATGATTCAGATTTTTATCAGGAAGGCAAAGTTAATTTAGTCACTTTTTTGTTCTACTTTGATACACATTTATGGGGAACAAACAATGAAATTTCAAACCCAAAGTCATTAATGCATTTGGTAATTTAGTTCAGAAAACAGCACTTAGTTTAATAACAATTTAGATAATTAACTCAGTAGATAAATTATATTCAGTTGTCAAATATTTATTGAGCCCTTATATGTGTCAGAAACTCTATTGGGTTTGGGGAACACAAAATTAATAGTCACTGATCTTTATCCATTACTCATTCCATATGCCCTTTGCTTACTGGCACAATCCCAGCCAGCTGAAGTTTTTAACTGGAAGTGATTTAAATGTTGATTCCTGAAGAATCTAAATCATGAATAGACCTGTCTCACTTCTGTTTGTTTCTCTGCTTGTTTATTTGTTTATTTACTTGCTTTGCTTTAATATTCAATTATTTTATGGAAATAGTAAGAGGAGACTTTAGAGAGTCCCAGTGGTTCCAAACAGTTTTAGTTTTCCCTACTGTATAGCAGCAACTATAATCTATCTTTGTTACTTAAGATCTATCACCCCAGCCAATATACTGCCTATTGCTTGAATGGTGTCTTCATATGTAAATAAGGTAATTGAATACTTTTAGGTAGCATGAAATTGTTATTGTTGTTATATGGTGTTCTAACATTTATTATAATGAGAGAGAGGGAGAGAGAGAGAGAGAGAGAGAGAGAGAGAGAGAGAATCCCTCTGTCATTCACCGCAACTTCCTTGCTAATTATGGTCTAAAGTTTCAGGACCATCACCCTTTGACTCTCATGTATTCTATTCACCCAACTTGAATAATTTTAAAGGAATGGCTTACCTTTTTTAAATCCATTCCACAACTTCCTTTTTTTTCTGGAGTATTTTAAAGCAAATCTCAGACATCAGATAATTTTAATTTGGTTCTTCTGAAGTAACCAAGGTTACACAGAGGCAGAAACCAACCCACTGTACCTCTTTATTATTTTCCCCCAAACAGTGTTAAGTATGTTCAGGTTCTATCACCACGTGTTCTATCCCTTTAGTGTTTAGTCCTAAGTAAAACGACTCCTCTTTTTTTCTAAAACTAGGAGCAGTTCTGGACTTCTGATAGAGGGTTTTGCTTATGACAAAGTGACTGTTGGTTGCAAAGTAGAAAGAGATTTGGGGAATTTTTATTACTTCCTCTTGGGTAGAAACAAGGAGTCATGATAAAAGGCCATCATAATACTATCCCCTCATTTGAGATGGGGGTCAGTGAATTGGTATTCCCTTTCTAGTCTCTAATAACAACATTAAAATAGCAAGGGATCAATGCATGTTGCTTGCATTATGGCTCATTTTTCTTCTTTTGAGAAAGTTTATGCAGATATTAAGGTTAATTGTCAACAACTGACAATTCCTAATAGCATCTATACTCTGTGAGAAGAGAGGAATAAACGTCTTTCATGATGAGTGTTAGGAGAAGTTTCATGCTGTTATAAACTATTTTACTAAGGGTTTTTCAGAAGAATACAGCCCCCTAGGGACTGACTTCCAGAACCTAGTCAGGCTCCCCTATGTCAAAGTCTGCTCCTTTTTCCATTTCCTGAAAGACACTTCCATTTAAGCTACCACCGTTTCATTTCTATCCCCTTAGAGAACTCCATTCGCAACTGCAGTCTAGTCTCATTCTAGAATCCTTTCTTCCTCCCCATTAGTACAATCTAAGGGATGCAGTAAAAGTACCTGAGTAAGTATCATGGGACTAAACTGTTCTATTTAAGAGAAACTTCATAAGTAGTGCAGGAGAGGCTTTAACAGAACTATGTGGATGAGATATGAGAGTTTAGGTGTAGCTCACAGGTCTGGGTCAAATTTTTGTACTCCAATTTTTGGTATCCTCCAAGGCCTCTCCACTGAGATATATTGAAGATAGGAGGTTGTTAGTGGGGAAATCATACATGATGTTCACATACATGTATACCCACACCTAACAAATAATAATTCAGGGTCAGTGTATTACCAGATTTACCTTAAACACACCATATTCTTTAAGATATTTTGCCTGTCATGTAGTTACCAAAGTGTTATCACTCACACTTGTGCCTCTACTCTCAATTCCAAAACCAGAACCAGAAGGTTAATAAGCAAATTAGAAAGAATGTTAACTTAATGTTGTACATTTTCCAACCATCTACCCCTGTATCTTCTTCTACAAAAAGTCCTTTTGGAAGAAAAATAAAATATCATATTTACTTACCTTAAATTATACAGAAGCAAATTGATGTAAGTGAATGGGGGTAATATAAGGACTTATTATTCTCCTGTTCATAGTAATCAGTTTCCAAGTAAGTTAAGAATGAGAAAAGAGAGAGTGTGGTCTCTCAGTTATGTACATACTCACTTCATTGTTTTTATTTTCCCATCTTATTGTGGACCAGAGAAGATTTCCTCTTAGACTGAAGAATGCATAAAAGATTCACCCCTAGTATTAAATTAGATGCGTGATGATATGGCAAATGTTAATTTCTAAATATAAAAGTCTTAAATAAATATTAGTTTATGTCTTTATAACAACAGTTTTCAAACTTTACTGTGATTAAAAAGACTTAGGAAACTTATTTAAATTATAACTTTCTGATCCTCAGAAATTCTGGCTTCATAAATCTGAGATGGACTCATTGATCACCATTATTTTTAACTAATATCTTCAGGGATCTAGATGCAAAACTCTGTATCATTTACTGTGAGAAATATTCTTCCACCAATTGTAAACATGAAGTAAACTTTAACTCATAATTGAGAAGAAGAACAGTGTAGCAAGTATATATTATGTTCTACTAACTCAGAGACTGAGATTATTTTACTTTACTGAATGCTCTTAGCTCCTGCACTCTGTGAAACACCTGGGTTTAAAGAATCTTGCTTCCTTAGATCTACCCCACAGTCTTTGGCTTATTTTCTCATCCTACAAAGACTCTTTTCTTGCTTTATTTCCCCCTGAAACTCTCAGTCTTTGTACTTTTAATGAACTAAAATTTCTGCATGAGAGAAAAGTAGGGAAAGATGGCTGCAAGCAATTTTTTGCTTTGCTTCTGAGGCAGAGGAGCCCATATTCATGACTTGATAAGAAGGAATTAACAAAAGTGAAAACACAGAAATTATCAACTCAATAAATTATCTTGCCATCTGAGTAACTCTACTGGTTTTAATATCTTTGATCATTATAACAATATTCATATCACTTGCAATTCTATGTGGTATATTTTTATAATATTTTTCTAGTTATAAAAATAATTTATATATATCTTATAGAAATTTACATTATAAAAGTAAATTAACTTCTTCCTAATCCCAAAAAACAGAAAACAATTTTTAATAAGATTTTCGTAAACAGCCCTAAAATCTCTATATCTTACACTTTATTCCTATTTCTTAAGCAGAATCTTGTAATAACCATAGATAGAACACTCTCATAGGAAACACTAGTAAGAATAAACATGACGTAATGGAGTATGGAAAATAATATTTGCTGAGATATTTACTTGAGGTTTTCTTCTTGTCTGAAATCATTTGGTTTACCACAGGACACTGGCATGAGTGCCCATTTGCACTTAGCGGTCAATATGGCTGATCTCTGAGATAATAAATGGCCTAAAACAAGTTAGATTTAATAGTTTATTTTGAAAAGGGTGCTTTATCTTAATCTTTAAAAAGTATCTGCACTCAAATATTGGTAGATATTAAGGCAATCCTTACATATTACCTTTATTAAAAATTGTTTTGTTTGTTTATTATCTCTTTAACATGATCCTGTACATTTGCATCTTTTGGCATAGATCCTAAGTCCCATATGTAGACTTGCCCCATCTAAATCTGTTGATGTCTTTTAAAATTTTTCCACTTCTGGAGCTCTGCTGAATCAAAATCTCCAGGGATTAACTTTTGAATTCCGCATTTTTATTAAATAACATGTGTAATTCCAGTGTGTGGCCATGTTTGGGAATTACTGAAATAGAACAAAAAGATGGGGTGTTACTAAGAAGACGTTTCTCTTTAAAAACAGTTTTCAGAATATTTAAACTTCTAGAATCTTTTTTCCTAAGTGATAGCTTCTTGATTGAAGTGGCTCACATTTGTGTATTTCTGATCTTGTAATGGCTCCATTTTAAGAAAGTTTGATAATATTGTTTAAAATTGCTAACAATAAGTCATTCTTAATAATTCATTTCTTATTTCTCCAATTTCCAGGTACAACTCATATTTTTCTTTTACCAAGATAATTCAGTAAAAGGTTTTTTTTTTTATTGCCTGAATTACTCAAGCTACTTTAATACCATATTGAAAACTGTTCATTTTATTTTCCTTCCTGCTGTCATGATTGTGTATTAGACTTTCTGAAGGTTTTGGTTAAAACAAGGGCAATTTAGTTTAGCTACAGTGATCAACTTCTGTAGTCTTAAAAATGGAGAAATGAGGCATTTCCTTTTGAATCCTATGTATGGCAGTGAAACAAATTACAGATGTCATGCATTCTCTTTATCCTTTCATGCCTCCTATACCACTGAATATTTAGAAGGTGTTATTTGGATGGTTACTAAATGGTTAGAGGGTATGTATTTTCTGAGAAGCAATTCTAAAGTTTTGTCCTTTTTTTAATTAAAATTATTGGGATGATATTGGTCACCCCAATAAAATCAAATAGGTTCTAATTGTACAATTCAATAATATATCATATGTATATTGAGTTGTGTTCAACAAAGTTAAATTTCCTTCCGTCATCAAATATTTGACTCCCTTTACCCCTAACTACACCCCTTCGACACTTCCCTTATAACCACTAATCTACTATCTGTGTTCATGAGTCTCCATTTGTTTGTCATGTTTGTCGCTTTCAATATTATATCTCACATATGAGTGAAATCATGTGGTTCTCAATTTTTTCTATCAGACTTATTTCACTTAGTATAATAATCTCAAGAACCATCTATGTTGTTGCAAATGGCAATATTTCACAAGTTTTGTCCTGAATTCACAGAATTATATTGTGGCTGAAATAAAATATTGTGCATAAGTTCTCTTTAAAAAGTAGAAAAAATCTATGAATTGTTTTTAAATGACACTTTTTACATGCAGTATATTTTATCTAACAAAATTTAAGTCAGGTTTGGATTTAGAAAGTGCAAGCTACTTTTTAAAATTTGTGACAGTATTTTGATGTTCCTTGTGAAGTATTTTGCTTACTTTGCTCTCCTGAACCACTTACTTGTTTTGTCGATTTGTGGCTCAGTTAATGATCTGACCCCTGCCAGCATTTGACAGTCTTTAGTGTACCATACAGAATTGGGCTAAATATCATTTAACACATCAGCCTTGCCCTTTTTCAAATAAAATTTCTCCCATGGCGTAAAGCATGGACTGTTGATGGAGAAACATCTTTAACTTTAAAATTAGAAATTAAATAGACTAACTAGTTTTCAAACTGTCCACCAGTACAGAAAAAATGTGAGTCATTGGAAATGGCTTCAATTCATCATCAACCACAGCCAATATTACAGGTTGCTATTTCTGCAACATATTCACTTTCAATGTGATATTTGAATCAGAATTATAAGTCTTCTTTGCCATAAACCTAAAGGGAAAAATAGTCTCTGATATATTTATTTTATCCCTTGGTTGTGGTTTTGGGGTTTATGAGATTACTCTGATAGCTGTAAAAAATTACGTGGGCATAACTATATATAGTTTTGAAGTTTATTATTTTTGCTGGATGTCACTGCATTTAACACTATATATATGCACATATACACACATATACATATGTATATTCACTATATCTACATTCTGAAGAAACCCTAAATATTTTCAATTTATTTTTTAAATAAAAATATTTTATTTGATTATAAGCTATTATTTGTTTTTAAAAACTTATGTGGAAAAAGAAATTCTGAGCCCATAAATATAATACTCATGCCTACTCATTAAAAAAAGAGTAAAATAACAAAATGAAAAGCAATTTATATTGATTGCCAGATCCTGAAAAATATAGTCCTTAAAAAATTTTTCCTGTATGAATTTGATCATTCAAATTTCATATATGGAGAAGTGCTCACTCATATTTCCAAGATATGAGAAAATTTCAATTTCAAGAATGCTTCAGAGAAATATTTTAAAAATGATTCACCAATGAATTCAAAATAATTATATTGTATGGTATCAAATTACATAGAATTAGCATGATGGATTTCTGGCCACATAAACTACTTTACAAATTGTTTCCAGGTTATAAAAATACTGTGAGAAAGTAGAACAGATTTACACAAGAAGTCTCATGAATAGTTTCTGTTGGGGAGATTATTTCAGTGGCCTACATTTACTTCCATCTAAAAAATAGGTTTGATGTACTTGGGCATATCTATACAGACTAAATATAAAAGAATTGAGAATTGAGTCAGTGATCTAGAGAAGTGCATCTCAAAGTTGAATGTGCATACAAATCACCTAAAGTGATAATTAAAATATAAATCCTGATTCCATGCTTCTCTGATGAGATCTGAGGTTCTGTATTTCTAACAAGTTCTCAGATAATTCTCACCTTTCTCAGACCACACACTATGGAGCTAGGACTTAGAGCAGTGGATCCTGTACCTGACTGCCCAGCAAAGTCACCTTGGAGAGATTTTAAAACTAGAAAGAAGCCTGGGCCATAACTGAGATCTGCATCCAGGTCATCTAAGTGGACTTTTGACATATGTGCAGTTAATAAGCTCCAACAGGGACTAACTCTCAGTGAGGGTGATGATTCATTGATTTAGACCAATAGTTTTCTCTGCTTAGAGTGCACATACGTATAAGGGTGTGTTGAGAGGTATGTGGATGGGGATTTAGGGTGGAAATATTTAGAGGTCAAGAGAGAGAAGGGGAGTTTTGTTCTCAGCAGGTATACCTCCTGCTGTCAGTTTCTTTCCTCTCAAGCAGAGAGGCACTGATTTGTGAGGCAAAAATAATTTGACATCTTATCACAGCCTCATTATTCAGAACTAAACCCAAAGGCCTCGGAAATCATCTTCTAATTCTCTTCTCCTTAATTCTTCCCTGGTCATACTGGCTTTTCTGCTATTTCTGAAAATCCCTAGAAACCACTCCCAAAATTATGTAGTAGATATTTCCTCAGGCTACTCTTATCCCAAGTATCTCGTGGCAGATCTCTTAGCACTTTCATGTATTTGATTAAATATTATTTACTCAATAGATCTTTACGAACTCTATTCAAATTACAACTTTCCACCAGCTCGTATTTGTATCACTTTTTCTGTAGTAGATATCATATTCTATTATTTATTATGTTTATTGATCATTTTTCTGGTTCTCACTTTTTCTCCTCCACCATTATTAGGAGATAGTAATGCTAGGAATCTTTGTTCACAGATATTGCCAAACAGGTAGAAAAATGTTTATCCCATAGTATATGTTTCATAAATGAATGAATACATATGAACTTTGGTGTCACTTTAGAGAGGTCTCTTGTGACTGTCTCAGTAAAAGAATCACCTACCTTCAAATTTTCTATCTTCGTCACTCTTTATTATAGTAGCATATTACATTAATTTATTATGTACTTCTTAAGCTCACTCTCTCTCTTTGTCTGTCTCTGTACACACACATATATATAATTTTTATTTGTTTTTGATTTTATTATAAGAATAAAAATTCTTTAAGGATAGTGACTGTTTTTCAGAGGTATGTACTAAGCAAACCTAATACCTCCTAGCACAAAGTAGATAGGTAATAAATATTTGATGAGTCTTCAAAAACGGTGGTGGTGGGGTGTTTAAAGATATTTTGTGTTCTCTGCACTGCTATAATGTAAAGAATAATTTGTTTTACATTTCTCTGAATAGAAAAATATTGTCTGGTGTTGATAGCTGATTGAGTGCTCTTTTATTCAAGTAAACAAGAGCAAACAAATCAGTTAGACATTTATTCTCAACATTTATGCTATGATCTTTTCACTAAGCAAAATTTAAATTATAATTGTGTCCAGTTGTTCTGTGTGCCAAAAAACATTCAGGTATTTAGATTCTTCCTCCCCCATCATTTCATTGTCTTGGCTCCAAAAGATGCATACCCAGAGTTCTACTAATGAAGAATTGGCACTACAAAAAGTCTGGCTCAGCCCAAGGCAAATTCACACAGCTGGTTAAAATAATCACATAGTGGGATGCTATTTTTCAACTTAAATATACCTGTGGTCTATTGAGAGTTCACTATTTCAAAGCTGTTTACTTTTGATCCAATGGGGATCTACAATTTTCCATTTATACAGCACTTCAACAACCCTATAGCTGCAGAAGTCACCCACACTGACATGGCCTACATGAAGCATTGATGCCCAGATTTGCTAAACAGATTTGAAACTGGTGTCTGTGTGTTCTTTCCTGACCTAGGTCATCCAGTTGTGTTGATTTACTTATGCAATTTGTGGCACAGGAGACTATACTGAAAAGAACCAAAGAGAGCTGTTCATTTGTTGTTTCTCTTGATTTAGCTACAAACACACATAGGTAGAAGAAAGAAAAAGTCTCCAATATCAAATTGAAAATACAGTAGTATTATTTTCTAAAATTACAATAATGATTAAAATTAAAGTAATCATTTCAGAGTTGACAAGATAGGTGCTAAATATACATCATTTTGAATCCCTTGCTAAACCTCTTGCCTAAAAAATATAATAGTCATTTTATTCAATTATTTATTAATTAACTCAAGAATATTTACTAAATTCTGTAATGTAAACAATATTGTCAATGGGAGTTTAAAATGTTGCAATTACTTTGGAAAATATCTGGGTATTTATTACAGAACTAAATACATATTTACATGTGACCCATAAATTCCAATCCTAGGTATTTATCCAATAGAATTAAAAACGTGTCCACAGAAAGACACCTATAAGAATATATGCACTAGTATTTATAGCAGCCAGAACTTTCAGGAAACATCCCAGGAGTCTATCAGTAAGAGAATAGGTAAACGAATTGTTATATATTCATAAAATGGAATGCTACTCAGCAATAACAAAGTGTACTATTGACACATGTAACAACGTGGATGAACCTAAAAAACGTTCAACGAAAGATTTTACAGCAGAATACTGTATAATTACATTATAAGAGGTTCTAAAATAGACAAAAATAAAATCAAAATAACATTTGTCTTTGGAGAGCTGGTGTAGTGATTTACTGTGAAGAGGCATGAAGATACTTTCTGGGTTGATGATAATATTCTATATCTGGATTTGGTTACACAGGTTTGTGCATTTGTGAGCACTCGTTGAATGAAACACTATTTGTGCACTTCATTGCTTGTAAATTTTATCTCAAAAGAAACAAGGTTTAAACTCTAGGTTATTGTATACATCTTGAAGTCTTTATAGGGAAGTGTACTGATGTCTGCAACTAACTTTATAGTGTATCAAAAATAACACAAGATGATGGATAGATAGGGAATGGATTGATGAATAGATATGTAATAAAGCAACTATAATAAAATATTAATTATATCACCTAGGTACTAGCTATTTGGGTATTTTACTGCAAAATCTTTCAACTTTTATGCATGTTGAAAAGTTTTCATTATAATATATTAGGAAAAAAATAAATGTAGGATATGAATTTTATTTGAGCTATTTATCGATTTTAAACATACTTCAGCCCATTGCATGCACTATCTTGACTCTTACTGGTGAGACAAGAAAACTGTAAACTATTAAAATTTTTATTAATAAATATTTAAGTACTATTGAAGGTGGCATGTGAGTCTTCGATCTATTAAGGTCGATAAAGCTCAGTATAAAAAACATGCAGAATGCAGGTCAGCAACTTGAAAGACAACTCTGAATAATCCTTGAGAATGCGTTAAGAAATGCTACGTCATCAATGTTGGTAATGGCACAAAGGTTGATACTTTAGGGTTTTGATAATATTTCAAATATTTTCTTCACATCTGTGTGGAAAAATTGCCCTGTGGATAGTGAATGGTTTTCCATTCTGAAAAAAAATTGTTTTAACATTTTTGATTACTTATGTATTTATGTATTCTTTGAATTGGTTGTAACATCTTATTGTTTACTTCATTAATTAATGAGAAAATAGAATCTTTGGCATATGTTCATTTTATAAGAGAGTTAAATTTACATTTTGAAAACAATATCTTTTGACACTATCAATTGCTGGACATCTATTTTATGATTTTTATGAAGTTACTATTCTCGGATTTCACCAAAAACCCATTAGAATGGTTGCTCTCTAGACTTAGTGTAGAGCTATCATTTTAAAATTTTTGTTTTCTTATCCTTGAATTGAATTTGTCCACTATATTTTTTTGGAGGGGGTGGTAATTACCTATTTTAATTTCTTGTTTTGTATATTATCTTATTTGAAAAGGAGATTGAGTACACTATTTGTCATAAAAAATTTTTTTTCTTTTAAATTAGTAGTTTTTCTGAGTCAATCAGAGTCATTCAGAGTAGACTATTTTTGGTTTAAAACTCATTTCCTTTGGAGCTTTGAAGTGTTGGTCCAATGTCCTCAATTGTTCGGCATTCTCTTGAGAATGATAATGCCAATTTGATTCTCATTGCTTTATTATGGCCGACATTTAACTTTTTTCTCTCTTTGATAGCCTATAGGATCTTCTATATTTTCTTTATATACTGAGATTTCATAATAATGTATCTTTTCTTCATTCTAGTTGGCACTGTAGGGACCCTTAAAATCTCCAGACTTGTGATATTTCTAAGTCTGGGATATGTTCTTCAATTATTTTTGATAGTTTTCTCAATTGACTCATTCTCTCTTTTTAGAATTTGTTATCCTCAAATTGTTGCTTTAAAGTAATATCTTGTTTCTGTTTTATGGAGACAAAATATTCTGCTCAGAATATCCCTGAAGATGCTTGATTTTTTAAAAAATTCTTTTTGTTCCCTGAATTATCTATTTTGTATAGGGCAAATTGTTATATGATTTTGGTTCTCTCATACTTCTAATTTTCTTCATATGTTAGTGATCTTTAATATAGTCACTATGTTTTAGAACAGTGGTCTCAAGCCTTTTTGGCACCAGGGACTGGTACTCCTATGAGAATCTAATGCCTGATGATCTGAGGTGGAGCTGAGGCGGTGATGCTAGCACTACAAATACAGATAAAGTTTTCCTTGCTTACCTGCTACTCATCTCCTGCTGTGTGGCCTGGTTCCTAACTGGACACAGACCGGCCCGTAGAAACCCTTGTTTTAGAAGATGTTGAGTGGATTATTTTTGGTGACTGGCAGAGATTTCCTTTGCAAGTGTGTATTTGCGATTTATTTTCTCTAGAATTCTTTCTCCTGAAGACTGGTGCTGCCTTGATGGGAGGGTAGTGAATATTGAATGCTAATCTATTTGCAGGCTTCATTCTAGGTTATGCACTGCATAACTTTTTATGTGACATAGACCTAAATACCAGATTAGGGATGCTTTGCTCTGAGGCATAAATACTCTACTCTGATTTTCCCTCAAGTAGTTTGTTTCATTTCTTTAGAGAACACATCACTTTTTGACTGAAAGCAAACTCAGCTGCTTGTACCAAGGAAGTAAGATAGATGAGGAAAGAAGAAGTAGGAACACCATTTGCCTTTTAAACATGCTCTCAATTTACCCTCCTAGTGTTTTATTTCTCCTTCTAATTCTTCAATGATTTCCAGCTCAGAGTTCTTTCACAGTGACAGATTCACTCTTGTTTTCTCTAAACACCCCTCCTATACTTTCTTTCTTTGTGTCTTAGTCATTCAATTAAATAATCAATAATTTTTTGTTTGTTTGTTTTTTACTTCCTAGAATTAAAAACAAATTCTCTTAGCTACTGATAATCCCTCTGTTTTCTTTACCATTACAGAAGTTAGTTATTTTCTTTCTATATGTAAAAGAGGGAGTCTATTGTTATAGCGATTAAGTAACATGCTCAAGGTTATCATGCAAGGTTATCTATGTCTTTTTAGCTGCCTATAATCTTTTCCTTTTGAGACTTGCCCCCCTAACATATTGGAATTTTCAATCTGGTATTTGAGTCCATGCCACTCATCATTCCTTTTCCTTTAGCTTTAGCGATTCATGCAAGAAAACACACACACACACACACACACACACACACACACACACACACACACAGTGTGTGTTTCAAGCCAATCAGAGTCATTCCCAAGAAACGTTGTTCCCTGAGTTGTAAAAATAGTGTAGGCTTGGAGTAAATGGTAGCCACTTTAATGACATGAGTGAAACTGTGAAAGTAGACATTGTGGAAAAAAGAAAAGCTGGAGTATGGAGCAAGAGAGTGTTCTAGTGACTTTGTGTACCTGGATACAATAATATCTGAATTTATATTTTGTCTTTTTTAGTTATAGGAGTAAATAATTCTCTCTGTAAAATAATTTAAGTTGAGTTTTGTCATTCGTATCATATAAGCTCTGACTACCACAGTTTTACAAGTAGCAAATAAACCTTAGGACTCAGGTAATCTGACAGAAAAAAAACTTGTATTCTCATTCACTACTGAATATGACTTCCCTTGAAAAATAAAGGTTAAGAAACAACAGAAAATTAAGAAAACTGATTGAATAATTTGTCTTAAAAATTTCAATTAATTACATTGAAAAAATTGTCATGCATGTATATTTGTTTAAATAAAATAAGAAGAAAATCCTCTTTTTTAGAACTACTTGATTTATTCATACTTGTTTTTTTAATGAACCCAAGATATTGATTTCAACAACCCAATCTAATAAAAAAGGAAACAAGATTCAAAGTAGTTATGTATTCATAACTGAGTACAGATGATTGGATGGAAAGCTAAAACACTTGTCTGGTAGCAGAGTATTCCCATAGGAAGGTTATAGTGAAAAGACATTTTTTGATATATTCTAAAATGCGTGCGCACTTGCCCCTCATTGATTCAATTTAAAACTAAAATGAAAAGATTTCTCGCAAACTCCAATAACTTGGAAAAAATGAAAAATTGGGTAACAGCATGAAATAAATAAATACATAAATGTTTGGCAGTAAGTCTATCTTAGTATATTGAGGGATAATGAAAGCTATATGTAAAATCTCTAACTTTTAGTTTCTTTGGACTTTTTCTTATTTATTGACTTAAAACTGTATCAACAATAAAAAGACAATATAATTTTTTAAAAATGCTTGGGTAACAAGAGGAAAAAAACTTTATAACCTAACGATTAATAAAATAAACTTGCTATAGTGAGAAATTGTTTTCTAAACTCTAGACATATAGATAATAAAATGAAGACAAGTTCTTAGATTTTTAAGGGTACTGACTTTTAACATAAAAGATATCTCCAGGGGAAACACATAATTTAATTAATCAAGTTACCAAAAGAAATAAATTAATTTTCAAATATTGTTGTGAATCAAAGGATCAAAATAATTAACAATCAACTCTGTATCATCCTGAGAAACTGAACTACTATGTGGTAAAATTCCTTCTGCTTTACTGACTTAGAATAAATATTTACATAATTTTATGTAGCTCGAGTTATTATAAATTAATGCTCTAAGTTCATGTTCAATTTATATGACTGAATTTTATTTCATATTGTAATAAAATTCTCATTTTATTCCTCATCAAATTTAAAGATGTTCTTCTAGCTTAGAGCAAATGTACGAATCACATTGTTAAAAGCTGAGCCCATCTGTCACCACTGGAGGTCATCTGGCTTCATTATTTATTCTGCTAGAATGTGTGGGCAAAAAAAATGTAGGTTTTAAGACTTGAAATATTCCATATATATTTACTACAGAAATCCTATTTATAGTTTTTCATCATTTTTACACTAAAACACAACCTTAATGCTGGTAACAAAGGGGCATTTTCTCCCTGAAAGTACATATATATTTTTTCAATATTTTCAGAAAAGTAAAGTCAGAGAGATATCAAGAATACATAGGATATGTAATCCAGGATTTTGTTTTGCCTTTGGTTATGTTTTTCTCTTTAAAAAGGCTTTATCCTTAAGTAACACACCCCACTCCATCCACTTTATTCATTTTTCTTAAATTCATGTGCTGACTCTGAAGAGTCAAATGTATAGTTTTTCAGATAGGTTTCAGTAGATGGTTACAATATTGATGATTATAGTTTTGTATATTCATTAATTCACGAATATGTCATAATGAAAAATATCCCAGGTCATATATAGTCATCATAGGCTGGCATTTCTGTGGTGACTTTCCATTATTCCAGTGACAGCATTTAAACTTACAAGTTCAAAACCTTGCTGGGTCAGCATTTACTAAGCAAGTCTAAGATACTTATGAAGGGATATTAATCTTACTCTACAAGTGTAATTGTAAAAGAAATGTTATTTAAAAATACCATTAAATCAACTTAGATTTGTCTTAGAGGTGCTCGTCTCCTATGCTGGATGGGAATCCCATCTCAGACATTTTAGGAATATCCTTCCTTTTCCAGTTTCACTCAGAAATCAGGAATCTAGACATTACCCTCAAAATAAGAAAATAAATTTTGATCTCCTGTTTAATATTTGCCACTGGAATCTTTTTTGTTGTTTGTTTGTTTCAGTTTCTAGTGTTCCCTTGATTTCTAGTAGTTTCATGTTTTCATGTTAGATGAGGAATATAAATCTTTGGATTAAGGATTTACTTATTTTCTTTTTGGAAGCCATGCTTCCTTTTGAAAACTGTCACTTTTTTCGATCTCATTCCATGTGCTTTAGATAAAGCTAATTTTACCCTCAAGACCCAGCAATATACATGTTACTTTAGCCTGGCAAATCAGTATAGCACATTCCTCTGGCTACAGCAATTAATTCACAGATGAACATGTAACACATTCAGGGTTAATAAAATGAATGAAACCTTATGTGGGGGGAGGATGTTCTGAATAACAGAATATTACTCTTTTCTTTGAAATATACAACTCAAAACATACATGTAGTTCGGACCTGTTTAAGCTACCTTAAAACCAAGAAGAGAAAGCTTTGCTGGAAAAAAGTACTAATATTATGTGAATAGAGGTGAAAGGTGGAGAATGGGAAACTGAATCCTGGGACATTATTACAATGCTGATCAAATAACTCCTAAGCTTTTCAGTCATGAAAGACAATAGATTGTCTTTCTGTTTAATCTTTTGGATCTGTTTTTTGTTGTTGTTGTTGTCGTTGTTGTTTTCTAACTCATATAGCACCTCCCTACAAATATTATATAACAATCTTTACAAAGATGAAGTCATCTCTCCCTGGTTCAGCATAAAGCAGTGCTTACATGCCCATTGCCTGTAGAACTTAGAACCCTATTTTCCATTCCATAATTCATTTTCTCTACTTCTTTGATTTCTTTTTTATTTTTAATTTTGTTATTTTTCAATTACAGTTGACATACAACATTATATTAATTTCAGGTGTACAACATAGTGATTAGACATTTATATAACTTACTAAATGATTGCCCCAATAAATCTAGTGCCCATCTCACACCATTCATAGTTATTACAATAGTATTGACTATATTCTCTATATTGTACTTTACAACCCCATGACTATTTTGTAACTACCAATTTGTACTTCTTAATCCCTTTATCCTTTTCACTCATCTCCCCAACACCCCTCCCATCTGGAGACCATCAATTTGTTCTATGAGTTTGTTTCTGTTTTGTTTGTTCATTTATTATGTGTGTGTGTGTGTGTTTACATTCCACATATAAGTGAAATCATATGGTATTTGTCTTTCTTTGTGTGACTTATTTTTTTAAAGATACTCTTTCTTCCAAACTGTGCTCATACCATCTAACATAATCTTTTTTATTTGGTTAGGGCTCAGGGATTTTGAATTGACGTGTTTTCTAGAATCAGACTAAATATGTTAAGAAATGGTGAAACTTGTTGTGAATTTTATATTTTTAACTATATCAACACTCTCGTAGGCTTGTTTCAGTACTCAGTTAAAAAACATTTTTTTTTTTTCAAAAGACAAAATGTATCTACAATATCACTTTACTTCTGAAACTTTCCACTCCACAAAAAAAACCCTTGAACTTTCAGAGACTGGCTGCCTACTTTGGCAGAAGGGCGGCAGATAAGTAAAGGAAGAAAAGGAAGAACAAACAGATGTTAATATTTTGATATAGCACCTTGATTCATTGATGTTCTTAATTTACGATTGAAAAAATTTGCTGACATGTAGCATTAAATACTCAGTGTTCATTAGTAATTTTATTACTAAAGAACTGAGAAAGTCAAATTATGTGTTAATCTGAGGTCTGTCTATAGGTCAACCCCCATGATTTCTTGTGCCAGCATTCAACTTGTCAAAGCTTTCTACCTTTGAATGATGATTGTTACCAAAAAATTTCCAAGAAATCTTAAAAATTAAACAGAAACTGTTAATGATCAGCTCCAACATAATGTAGAGAGAATTTAAAAATAAAGACCCCAAGGAGATCAGGGAATAGGTTTATGCCACAAGTGCCCTCTTAAAGATTTAGGTTCTTGGAAACAAGATAAGAATATACTTGGCAGGAAGGAGGTGATGATGGCAAAGGATGACCTTGGAGGAAGTGAGATATTTACCTTCCTCTGCCTCTTCTTCTCTTTCTTTATATTAGTTTGATAAGGTTGCCGTAACAAAGTGCCACAGACTGAGTGGCTTAAACATTTATTTTCTCACAGTTCTGTAGACTAGAAATCTGAGATCTAGATGTCTTGCATTTTGAAGCGTTTATTTCTTCTGAAGCCTCTCTCTTTAGCTTGCAGATGGTTGTTGTCTTTCCGTGTTTTTACATGAGGATGTATGTCTGTATCTAAATTTCCTCTTTTTATAAAGACACCAGTCATATTGAATTAGGATCCACTCAGAAAATCTCATTTGACTTAATTACCTCTTGAAAGGCTTTCTCTCCAAATATGGTTATGTTGTGATGTAGTGAGGATTAGGACTTCAAAATATGAATTTGGTGGTGGGGGATGACACAATTCAGCCTGTAGCACTATCTTACTCTGTTGTTTGCCTTATTTGTTAAGGCACAAACTCCACACATTAGTCTCTGTAGGGCTTTTCCATTATATTCTCTATAAGTAGTTTTAGAAATAAAAAAAGCTGGACAATGAATAATAGTCACTGTTTTACTGTGACTTCTCTTTTACTTCTAACATTTGCTGACTTGATCAGACTCCTTCCTATTCTTACTCTATTGTCCCACATTGAGTATTGACACATTTATCTTAAAGCTGTTAATAACTTGCATCTATATAAATTTAAGTTCCTTATGTTCTTCAAATAGAATTTTCTTTGACTACTAATATGTGAGAGAAATGGTATTTAGTTATTTTTATTTAATCAATGTAGATTCCTAGATCAATAAAGCTACAATTTATAAAGGATAAATAATAAAATTTTATAAGGACTTAGTTATATCTTCTAGGATAAATCTAATTGTTAAACACATGTTCCACAAATCTTTCCACTTAACTGGTGGCTGTTGATGGCATTGCATTTCCAGTGTCACCAGAAATAAAATGATCAGCCAGCCAGCCACCAGTGGAACTGCTGTCAAAATAATACTCATTCACCTTAATTTTATGTTGCTGAGTCTATTTCTCTTATTGTAATTTATTAGCTACACATTGAGAAAGTACAGTGAAGAGAATGCTTACTATCTGTGATTTGAGGTGAAGGGGAGCAGAATATGTTCACCTTAAATATCATTCTGGTATATTAATTATTTTGAATTAAAGTTACTTAATAAACAGCAAGTACAAGAAGGACACTCTGATTCTCCTTTGTCCCCATGAAAACAGAAAGTAAATCTCCCACATGAAGGTACTTTTCCTATACCAGGAGAATAGAAGACATCCTTATCAACAGAAATGGGAAGTTCAGAGCTGAGAAAACTATACAAACAAACCTCATTACTTCTCCACTACTTAGCTACCATAAGATCAAACTCTGTTCAGTCAGTTCTTCACAAATGTATTGTTCTTTATCTAAAAGATATAAGAACTGCCTGCTTTAGTGGCTTCTTTAGGTCTCATATTTCTATGAGCTCCCATGTATAAAATTAAATGTTTTTCTCTTGTTAATCTGTATTATATCAATTTAATTATTAGAACAGCCAAAGAAACTAGAAAGCCAGAAGGGAGTTGTCCTTCTCTATGGAAAAAATGTGTAAGAAAGTAAAACATGTAGGAAAGAGTGTTTCTTATAAAGGTACTTTGAATAGATCTTCGCAATTAATAACAAAATTCTCTTGTCATGATCAGTTAATAGTGTAGTGTTATAAATTAAACCATATTATTTAGGAGAAAAGAAATAATTTTGTATCATGTTTAAAGTTTTTTTATTGTGCCCCTACTCCTCACTCCTACCCTGTTATATTCATGATCCAATAAAGGCTGTAATTATTTATTAAAAAATAATATGTACTTTATATACATTATTTAATAAAACCCCCATCTTACTAGGGTGTGATAAGAATTATTATTATTTTATTTTTAAAGGTGGAAAAACTCAGACTTTAGGAGTTTAATAACCTGACAAAAGTCACATGCTAGTTAGTGGCAGAAACTGAATTTGAAACCAGTGTCCTTGTGTTTTGGACCTTAGCTCTAAATGTCTTCTTGTCTATTTTTGATGCCTAACAACAGCTGTATTTAAAAATAAATTACCTACTGTGTAAGTTTATTTTTCCTTAATAGAATGACATTGTAATATTTCTCAAAGCTCATGGTCATACAAACCATTTCAAAATTAACAGCACCTTATAAAGTGTTGAATGACAAAAATGATAGTTTTCCTGTGCATATGCTTTGTATTTGTTCAGCTTTTAAAATTTTCACCTGAATGATGAATGATATATAACTGTTTAAAGAAAAAAAGAAAACAATTGTTTATTTACTTGAGGTGCTGTAATGATTGAGACTGTAAAACATTCTTACTATTTTTCCAGTTAAAAACTTGCAAACAAGTTATGTGTAACTCTGTAGGAGCCAAGATGTAATGCTTGAGAATCTCGGTTCACATACAGTTCTAAATCTCAAGGTGTTGATTGTTTTTTTAATAATGGAAAAAAGAAAATTATTTTGAATTAAAAGACTATAATGAAGCTAGTGAATAAAAGCAGACAAAATTTAATAGAGCTCATTGTTTGATAATTTCCCTGAGGTAATTTTAAATTTTAGGACATTTTAGGAAAACATTTCTTTTAATTTTAGAAAAAAGATAAATCATTTAAAATAATATCTAAAATGAGTGCAACTATTGCTTAACAAATTTAAGAAAAGCAAAGCAAGTACTCTATGTGTAATGACCACTCCACTCACTATAATATATGCCAACACCTACTATATCTTCAAACATGGAAAATAAATTTATATTGCTTACTAGTGATCATTTTGTGTCTCAAATAGCTGATGCTTCATTGTCAATTTCCCTTAAATTCCCAGTGAATCAAAAATACCATGTTTTGCCTTTTTCACTCACAATCTATTCACTACTAGCTGTTGATTCTAGGAATCAAACACATAATTTGTTAAGTCCTACTTTCCAATCGTATTTATTTTTCAAATTGAGATAAACCAGATTTTAACTTTATTAAGGATAGTTTCTGGCAGGGAAAAGGATATCATCTGAAGACTCACTTTCTGGCTCCATGAGCCACACCAGTGGGTGAACTCAAGTAAGGGTCATTGCATCCCAGTTTGGGGACTCTGTGATTAACTTTAAATTTTCATGGACCCTTAAATTGAGCCCTTCAAGCTATCAATTCTTTCCCATGTTCAGAGTTTTTGTTATGTTTGTTTATACTGGTTTTTGTTTTTTGGTTTTTGTTTGCTCGGTCACTGACTCATTTGTAACTAATGACCCTTTTATATTCCACATCGTGCGCTGTCACTCCTCTTTCATAATCAAGAAACTTCCAAACATCTCGACTCTTGACAGAAGGAACCCTTCATTTCAATTTGTTTGAAATTCAGGTCTTTGCTCAGACACCCTGAAGGATTTCAAAATTTACCTTATCTTAAATGATCTTGTTATTTTTCTAACTCCCCACAATAACTGCCCCTTTTTATTCATTTTTAGTGAATGACTACATTATCTATTACTTGCCTAGGCTAGAAGCCACAAATCTTTATTTAATTTAAAAATTAACCTCTGTTTAATTTGTCAAAGTCTGTTGATTACAGAATTCTGTTGATTGCATTTCTTCTAGCTGGTTTCTTTCCTCTACCATCATGACACAAATTTAGGTTTTTAGAATTCTGGACTATTTCAGTCACCAGCTACATTCTTCTGGCCAATATCTGTGATTCTTATAATCCTGGCTCTGTAATTGTGGCTTTGGTATCTGTAACTGGCCTAATTATTTCTTTAGCTTTTTAAACTGAGTTCTCAATTATACTCCTGGATTTGTTCAGTCCCCTGCTTTTTATATCCTCTGAATGTTTTCCTTTTTCTTTCATCCTTGGTCCAATAAAAACCCATGCCCTGGCTAACCTTAAAATTTATCACCCAGTAACATAAAGATTCTGATATTGAAGTACAGCCCCTATTTAACCATCTACCACTAATGTAAACTTTTTGTCTTTATGTAACCTAATTATAGCTAAGAACTAGTTTCTATTTATCATGGTTACTTCCATGGCCTGTGTTTTATACATGTGATTACTTGTTAGAGAGCATCAACTCTTAGAAAATTCCTTCTATCTAAGGTTTCAAATCTATGTTATTTTATTTGAAGACTTTCCTGACTCTTCCCAATTAGATTTTGTCCCTCTTTCTTCTGTGTGATCACAATTATAGTAAAACAATGATAAGTAAAAAAGAATGGGTCTCTATTTTTAGGATGCTTGCATTATTGTGGAGATTGTATTAATTAAGGAAAAGCTAATTGTTCTAATCAACAAGTCCCAAATTTCATAACTCAAACAATTGATTTCTAAAACAAGTGTTAATATATGCCTGTTTGGAATCCATGAATCCATGAGGTGATATAGAGACCAAGGTTTCCTATTAAAAAAAAAAAAAAAAAAAGGACACCAGAAAAGTAGAACCTGGAAAACAAGACTATTCAAGACTATAGCAATAAGTGTCAAGACTATAGCAACAGGTGTGAAGACTATTGCAATAGGAGAGAGAAATGGAGCTCAACTCCATTGAAAGGAGTATGAGTTTTTAGGGTGAGCTAGTGGAAAAGTATTGGAAAACATTACTCAATGTGATCATTGTGTAGGCCATCTATGTTTTCTAATTGATACTTATGAAAGTTAGGCTTCTATTGTCTTTCACAAGAGACAGAGGCTCTAACTTTCTTAATAATTGC
Organism: Pteropus medius; assembly: GCF_902729225.1. Lineage (NCBI taxonomy): Eukaryota > Metazoa > Chordata > Mammalia > Chiroptera > Pteropodidae > Pteropus > Pteropus medius. Next base: position 12,773,702 of record NW_024344240.1, on the reverse strand, counting down.
ATTTTGAAGGGATAGTTCTCAGGTACTTGAGAAACACATTTTTGTCTTATATAAGATTTATATTTAAAAGAAGCAGAGAAAGAATCTATAATTGCAAGTATTCTAAAGTAAGTGCTCTAAGAAAAGGGAAGTCAGGGGTTTATAGTCAATAATAAATCTGTCTAAAATTTTAGTTAAGCTGAGGGGAACGTTAAGGTGGGTTTTGCATTATCTACACATACCTTTGAAGGTTCCATTGCTTTTCTGTATCAAACAGGTGCATGGGGAAAGACCATGAATTGTGCTCATGGAAAATTTCATGACTTAGTCCTAAAAGTGGCACGTTTCACTTTCACTATTATTCCACTGGCTAAATCTCAGACAGAGGGCCACAATCAACTACATCTGGAGCTGGGAAAAATGTGAGTAGATGTGTGCCCAAGAAGAATATGCAGCTGGTTTGATAAACAGTAAACTAGTTTCTGCCATAGGCAGACAAATATCTAAAACATAATTATGCAATTCAACTACATTATATATTCTTTCTTTATAGAAATGTATCATGTTGCTTTAGAGTATAAGGCCTGTGAGGCCAGTGTTTGTATCCAAGAAAAACACCATGCTCGTAGGACTATGTTACCCAGTAAATATTTCTTAAGTTAATCATTATTGGTGAGGGATGATATTTTGAGATGAATGAAAATTTCTGTCTTCAATCACACTCTATTCCACTGCTTATATTCTCTAAAATCTCCAAAGTTAGTATTGCTTGTATAAATTTCAATTTTTACCAGTGATGGAATATGTAGTCAATCGATATCTTTATTTGAGAATAAATTGTTTCCTAATTTTGACATAATTAAAATATAAATCACTTTATTCCTTAGCCAGAATTATTTTTTTAAATCATAATTATTTGAATTTTTATTTTGGACATTATTAATTATTTTTTATCACCATTTACTCAAATAATGGCAATACATTGCTAAAATATGTAGTCTTTAGTTTATTTTTCTTAAGCAGGTACTTCCATACTAATTCGTAAACTTTTCTCTGAATTTCTTTGTTAAATAGCATCTGTCACATTTTTCTGCATTTAAATCATAAAAAAAAAAATCTTTAGCGAAGGCCGTGATTAAATAGAATTATCATCAGAATTCAAAGGCATGGAAATGAGCCAAATATAAGAGCCCCGCCCAGTATGCTTAAAGGAGTAGGAGAGCCTCAGGGCAAATAAGATCACCATTTCATGCTTCCTATGTGGTCTGATCAGGCCTAACTCAGAATCAAACTCTAACTTTATTTCTACACCAGATATATTTACTATTCATGTTGCTATTATTTTAAATGTAATGTAATTAATTATTTAACACAATATTATTAAAAATTATTAGCATTTTAATTTTACTGACAAAACTGAAACATAGAAAAGTTTTCTATAAAAGCACCAAACACATTATTAGAAAAATTAAAATTTAAAGTGCCCAACATTTTGAAAATTAAACAGCATACTGAGTCATTATCTTATCATAAATAAAGTATTTTTGTTTTTATGACAATTTACATTGTAAAGAACAAAGACTTTTTGGAATCAGCTTTATAAGGCTTGATTCTTTTTGCTTTAATATTAAGTTAATTCTATTGCACATTTCATATGGGCAATTTATTGCCAAGCTAGAAAGTAATAACTCTAGACAAAGAGTTGGACTCTAAGATCTCAATCTAGCCCCTTGTTTCCTTGTCACATAAGTTAGAGAATATTTATATCCTAATAACTTGTATTTATATTGTTTGAAAATGTATTACATCTTTTCTCATATATCCTAATATCTGTCTGTCATAACCCGGGTGTGAAATAAGTCAAGCAGTTAATATTTCCATTTTATAGATGGGAGAATGAAAGCACAAAGGGATTCAGAAACTTGATCAAAATAGCATAACTCGTATGGCAGACCGTATTTTCCAATATGACTGTAACAAGGTCCACATGCTCTTCTTACACAGTGACATTGATATCTTGTTATTAAGAGTTGCAAGGGTCTATGTTCTCTCCCCACCAAATCCGGCTATAGTGAAATGAAGCAATGTGATTTTTGAAGTTGGATAATAAAAGGTAATATCTCTTCTTACTAATGCTTGGAACTCAGCTACCAGCTACCATGTCGTGAGGAAGCTCAAGCCTTGTGAAAAAATCATCTGCAGGTGTTATGATCAAGAGCTAGCATCAATCAACAGACACTTGAGGGAAGAAGCATTTGAAATAACTTCATCCTCAGCTACAATCTGACAGCAACTGTATGAGAAATTCCAAATGAGAGCCCAATCAACCCCCAGAACTGGGAGTGATAATAATACAATGTTTGTGCTTGTTTTAAGTCACTAAATGATGGATGATACCTTCTATAGAAATAGTAACTGGAAGAGGTAGCAAGTGTTGTAACTAACTGAGATTACAACCTGTCTTTTGATTACTTGTCTCAATCTCTTGTGCCCTTTCTAGCATACTACACTGAATAGCATGCCAAAATCTGTACGGGCAAAGTCACATAAAAAATAAAAAATTTAGTTACCCATCAGAAAGTTTTGTTATGCTTTTCACAGTTTCGTAATTAAATGACATAAATTACTGATGCAGTGAAAGATGTAAAGAGCTGGCATTCTTTTCTCAGTTCTTGTAAAACAATGTAGGAATTGAAATTTTTCTCAGTTCTCATAGTGACAATTAATGACGCTGGGCAAATCATTTAACTTCTCTTTAGCATTATAATCAAATATGTGGCCTACCTCTAACTAGCTCCTCAGGCAAGAGCATTGCAAGACAATTAACTAAAAGCAACTCTGGTTTGCTTCTGAAATATTCAATTTTTGTAGCAGCTTCAGAGGGACTATAGTGACCCAGAGGACAGTCCTTCATTTTGTGTCCCCAGTGCATGCTAATTGGCAAGCAAAACAAAACTAAATTATGCTTAGATGGCTATAGAGATTTAGTAAAATCCTTAGGAGTTGTGATTTTTATCTTTATTCTAATTGCTTCAGTCTGTTATGAATTCAACCTTAAGAACCAAATCTTAAGAAAAGATAAAACAACTACTACTCTGTAATGGTATAAATATTTACTGTTTGCTAATAAAAATGTCTCAGGTATAATTTACACATTTACTACCCTTCTTGTTACATTTTAAAACCATAAGGCTAAATCATGTTTGAGGCATAGTTTTAAACAAAAAGAAAAAATAGTATGAGAAGAGAATAACTAAGTTTTATTGACATTAAGTTTTCAATGGCAATTGAAGGTTTAACAGTCTGTGGAATATCTGTTCTATATTATTTTGGTGGACATGAGGATTGATTTCGATGAGGTGCTTCCTTTCCCCATTTAACAAAATAAGTAACAAACATAATTTCATATCCTCTCTTGCATTTCTTTCACAGAGGGACATGCACAATGGCTTCTGTAAATGAATGACAAAATATTCTTTTAAATACGTAAATCAAATGGAATCAATTCCCTGCTTAAAATTGTTTGGCAGTTTGATTTTAATTAGAATATATTTCAAATTCCTTAGCCTGATACACAAATCCATCCATGATCCTGTCTCTGTCTTCTAATATAACTTAACCACCGTCATGGATCCCCCTTGCTCACTCTGCAATATCCACATTGGTCTCCTTGTTTTTATTGTGCCTTGAACACAGCACCATACCTTTCACTTCAGGCCTTGGTTGTTGATGTGTCCTCTAGTGACTCAGGTGTTAATGCAAATGGTGCTTAGTCAGAGAGGCCTGCCTCTGAGCCCTCTATTTTATTATCCTGTCTGTGTAGGGGAGGAAAAACATTTCCTCTATCTTTTCAAGTTGAGTGTCGGAGCCTGCAAATTAAACTGACAAAAGACAAGTTAACAGGAGAAAAGGCATACGCTTTTATTAAGATTTAAAATTTTGTTCACAAAAGCTGCATTAAAAAAAAGTAAAAAACCTAAAGAGATGGTTAGACTGGGAGCGTATGCCCCATTTTAACAGAGGGTGCTAAATTGTAGAGAAGTGATGAAACAAAAGAAAGGGGGTTTGGGTTTATAAGGCTAATAAATTGTGTGAAAGTAACTAGGAAATATATAGAGGAAACTAATGGAAGATAAGGGTTATTTCAGTAAGGTCTGTTTATGCAGACTCATCTTGGCATCGACTCTTTGTCTCTGGTGATGGAATGCTCTCTCAGTGCAGGGAGGGTACCTTTCTCATGGGAAATTTATGTCCTGCTTTTAGGCAAATAGGGGGAAGATAGAAAGCTTTTCTGCACCTGCTGTTTCTCAATTGCCTTTAGCTCAAAATAATCAATATTCCAAAGTGGCATGTTTTGAGGTGGCATAGTTTGATTCCCTTCAGCTGGTTTATCTACTTCTTATTACTCATTTAACTTATATTGATTCTTTAATTTTGTCATTTTATTATGTGACTCCTCTGGAATCAATACAAACTCCACACGGCCAGGAGACTTTTCAGCATTAATCTTTCCCACTCATCTATCCACACTTTCCTGAAACAGCACAGTTGTTTACAGTGTGATTTATGTATCCCTTTGGTCCTTTCTCCTAACTCTCTCACCAATCCAAACTTTTCCCTTGACTCTTTCTGGCTCCATTGCTTTCTCTCTCTCTTATGTGCAATGATAAAGATGTTGAAAGAATAGACTATCAGAGGCAATACTTTTAACAGACTACAATTTCAAAAGAAAAAATTGAAAGTTATGTAATCTGGAATGGTTTAGTGGCCACACAATATAATAATTAAGACTACAATTTTTAGAGCCTTACTACCTACCTTGCATCCCAACTTCATCATTTATTAGGAATATATCTTGAACAGATTGTTTAACCTGTTTGAATCTCTATTTTGGCAGCCCTACGGTCAGGGTGATAACAGTTTCTGCTTCATGGAGGTTGTTGTAATGATTAAATGATTAAAACAATGCATGTCTCTGCTTGTATCACACTTAGTAATGTCTCATTAGTATGAAAACCACATGGCCAAGTCTGCTGTGGAAGAGGAATACAGGAGTGTAAATGATCCTGTCACCACTGGGGTGATGTGAAATTTGGCATCACCCCAGCAGTGGGTGAGGGTAGAATGGTGGTGTTGTGCTGTCCCTCAGTTCTTCCCTGCCAATGCAGCAAAAAATTATAGGTTGACAAGACTGAGAAAAAGTAAGATTTACTGAAAGTACATTTTAGAAGGAGTCAGGCCATGCTAGGGAAGGCTGTAGCCCTGTGGAATTTTGGAGGTGAAGAGATAAGACAGCACACCCCAAAGAGAGGGGCAGGTTTTCAGTAAAGAGTGCTGTAACAATGAAGAAATGGGAAGGCCTGTTTATATTTGGGTCATGATGGGAGGTCCTAGATGCTCTATATGTGAAGTCACCTTGACTGACAGCTGGCTGCTACATAACGCTTTGCCTACTGCGCATGTGCTTACCCACAATTCAGTCTGCTATAATTAGATTTATGAACTTTGTCATGAGATTATAATGATGATATAATGAGGCTGAAGTTATGGGCAGTACTTTCTGTGCATGCATTTGTAGCTGGTTTAGCCAGCAGCTTTTATGGCCTTTGTACTCTAGGATTTGAGGTAATTTATAACCCTAAAAAGGAAGTGTTTCTGGGAGGTCCTTAAAGAAGGTCTTCAGGGGAAGTTTCTATGGTTACAGAACTAGGCTTTGGCTCCTGTCCTTCATGCCCGACTAACTACCTAAGAACCCTAAGTGTGGTTTATTGGAAAACATCAATGTTAACAGCTTACTCCACTTACCTGGGCAGCCATCTACAGTTGCACTGAATTACACTTTTACCTTTTAGTTTGTGTTATCGTTGGAAAGATCCACTTACCTTAAAGATAGAGAACACATTCTCAATTCACCTTGTGTACCAAAAGTTTAGGTGTTAACTGGACTCAAATAGTGTTCAATTAATATTTTTTGAATAAACTCAGTAGGTAAAATTCTGATACATTAGCCTCCTAAAATGTGAGCTGCAAATTCAATATTGGAAAACATTATATGGAAAAAAAAGGGTTCTCGGGTCAAATTCCATGATAGATTATTTATAATATTGTTCCTCATACTGCTTTCCTCTCTGTATATACATCCTTTTGTAATTTAACTCTTATCAAGAGGTGGTGTTTTCATCAAGAGGTGGAATCTTTTTCTCTTGCTTTGAATCTGTGCTGCACTTGCGACTTGCTATGGCCAATAGAATACAGAAGAAATGATGTGTTGCCATTTTTAAGTGTAGGTCCAGAAGTTTTAAAATGCTTAGCTTCTTCCTCTAATGTAATCTGCCTCTACTAGGAGAGCAAGCTTAGGCTAACCTGCTGGAGACAATGCAAAGCACAGTTAAGTTGCCCAAGCTAAGGACCCTCAACCATCCAGTCCCTAGCAGAGCTACCTTCTGATGAGAAAAGCATGATTGAGCCCAGAGATCAGTGGAGCCTGGTCCAGATGACCAGAACCTCTCAAAAATTCATAGATTCAAAGTTTTGGGGTAGTTTATTATAGATCAGAGATAAAAGATACATATATCCTCAGAATTTATAGTACTGATAGACATAATATTAACTATAAGAAAAGAAACTATAGAACCCAAATGACAATTAGAAGTCTATAATTCTCTTTCACTAACTTTGCCCAAATTATTTGAATGTAGGACTTCAACAATCCCTCCTTGCTTTTTGTCTTAATATACTAACAACTACATTTCTGCTTTAATAGTCTGTAGAGCACATTTTGGAAACTTCTTTAGAATTCAGAAATAATATAACATTGAAAGGATAGTTTACCAGAGCTTAAAAAGTAGGAATGCTTCTATTGCTTCTACTTACTTTGAAATGATTAGTTACTTTGACTAAATTTGGTCAGATTTGTTACATGTATTCTTTAAAGTACTTATTTTTCCCCCTTTTTGTGTCTTTGCTAAAAATGCCATCAATTCTCACGGTTCCAATAAAAAAATTTTTAAAGGCCATATTATGCCAGACGTGTGCAGATTAATCATTCACACTGAGTCATGTGCATATCTGATTAAATTGTTCAATGGTAGATGACTTATGGGTCAATATTAAATTATACATGTATGAAGTTCTCAAAATGCTAGACACAACTGAAAAGATAAGAAATCAGGCAATGAAATAGAAAATAATACTTTAGATATCAGTTGAGTGTTACTGAGCAAACTTTAATTTTCCTGCCATGCAAAAAAATGTCTGCTTTACCTCCTAATATAATGCTTGTGTGTTATAGTAAATGTAATATTTCCTGAGATGAAATCTTATTTGATTTTATCATGATATTTAGTGTAAACATTGTAAATAAAAGTGTTGCTTTTATTTTTTTATTTTTTCATTTTATTGCAATTCACTTTATTGTACTTCACAGATAATGCATTTTTTAGAAATCAAGGTTTGTGGCAACCCTGCATCAAGCAAATCTGTCAGTGTTGTTTTTCCTAGAGGCTCAGATGATGGTTAGCATTTTTTAACAATAAACTATTTTTTAATTAAGGTATGTAAATTGCTTTTTTAGACATAATGCTGTTGCACATTTAATAGATAGTATAGTGCAAATATAACTTATATGCATTGGGAAACCAAAAAATTCATGTAACACACTTTATTGAACTATTCACTTTATTGCAATGGTCTGGAACTGAACTCACAGTATCTGTTGCTTTTAAATTTAAGCAACTTTAGGATATTAATAAACAGTTGAATTTTACATGAGAATATAAAAATTGATTTATTCTTGTAAGTTTCTTTCTAAATTGTCATCTCTGCCATCTATCTGGAAAGCTATCATGCTTTTCCTAGATTTGCAATTTAAGATCTCTTGATTTTACAAACTTGTATAGTTGTAAAATTTGATTTTTGATCAAAAGTCAGCTGTAAATTAATTTAACACTGATTAAATGTAGACGGTTATGAAAGAGATTTTAAAATTCATACCAGAGGTTTATTACTTTTAGCAAAATAATAACATTTGACTATAATCATTAACTTCTATTTTTTAAATTTTTATTAAGTATTAATGCTTATTTAAGTTGAGCCAATACAGCTATAGTTATTTCCCTGATTAAAGGAAAACATTACATTAAATAACATTTGATGACAACAGGCAATTCTATATAACATTAAAATCTACATTTAATGACTAGTGAGTTGGTAGTCATTTCAACTGAAAAATAATGATAGCTTCTCAATCTAGAAATTTATTTTTAAATATAACTAGATATGTGCTCAAGTATTTACATGTAACACTATCTATACAGCATTATTTACAAAAATAATCAATAAATAAAATATTAGAAATTATAAAGGTCAGATTTATTGTGATATATTTAGAGAATGGAATGCCAATTATTCCAAAACTTAAAGTGTTCAAATAATATTTAAAGGCATGTGGATATCCTGTTGGTATACTAGTAAGAGGAGAGAGAAGATAATAAAACAATATACATAATGTAAGTCTAGTTTTTATAATTGAAATTTAATCACGTTCATAGGATGGATATTGAATGTATAAATTCTGGCCTAGACTTGATTTCTTTTTTTACTTCAATTTTCTCATTCTTAAAATGGAAGCAATAATAGTATTTATCACATATGGTTATAATGAGGATTAAATTAGTCAACATTTGTAAAGTGCTTAGAATGGTAAATAGAAAGAACTCAATAAAAATTAGTTTTTAACTACTATTGCATTTAATTGACTTCAAATTTATTTCTTGATCATAGAAATGCTTTTAATCTAGGCTCTCTTTTCATTATCCATGTCACTGCATTACTATAAGACCATAATATTAGTAATTAGAAACATCGTAATAGCTTCCTAACTGGTCAGGCCAATAACATCTTTTTCTCTTCATGGCTTTTGGAAGCAGTCATATTTTGTTGAGTATAATTAGGTATATTCTACATTGACGTAACTATATGAATTACTGTAATTCTGGAAAGTGCTTAAATGAATTGTTAAGTATCTCTGACTTTGCATGTGTTGAGCAATAGACAATGTGTGAGACATCATGAATTAATGCATAATAAATTAATAAAGACTATTGTAAAATTGATTTTGGTGTTGATTTAGGCTTTATTTTCACATTTGCTATACATTTTGTAATATATAAAGTTAATACATTTGTGATATATAAGAACATTTATTGATGAGTGAAATTATTAGTGAATTTAAACCCATGGCATTAATTACTATATATATACCAACAACTTCTTTATCTACAGTCACTATCTCTTTCTTCTCTCTCAAGAACCAACATTCTATGTTGAACCAACATTTTATGTTGGAAATTTCATCAGGCACATCAGTTACATCAGATGCAACATATTCAGAATGAAACACACTGATTTTCTCTAAATCTATTATTTTCTATGTGAATGAATAGCACATAATTCACCTTGTATCACAAGCTAGAAGCTGGAAACCATCCTGGGCTCTTCTCTCCTTGTAATGCTTTTTATGCAACTGCTTAAATAACAACTAAATTTTTTTATTTTCTTTACCCTCCTCTGTTACCTTATTTTGTCTGCCTCTCGCTCCTCTTTCTGGGACTTTTGTCAGCCTGGGAATAGTTCCATCCTTTTCAAAATACCTCGATGACTCCCCATTATCTACAAAATCAAATTTAAATTTCTTGGCATAGCACGCAAGGCCATTTTTTTTTTTGTCCTGTTTTATATCTTGATTCTACAAGTTTTCTGTTTATACTTCAAGAATATTAAATAGTTTTGGCTTCTCGTACATGCCATGCATACCGAGCTCTTTTTATTACTGCCCTTAGAATTCTTCCTGCTAGGCATGACTTTTCCCTTATTTTCTTAGCAAAATATCATTTCTTTATCAAAAGTGAGTTCAGATGTTATCTACTGAATATTTTCTACTTCACTAAGGTGAAAATGTTGCCATGTTGTCACTGCACCTATACTTCTTACTCCCACCCCATATAACTTTATCACTAAATATCGTAAATGGCAGTTCACATATGTATACTTTCACATTAGACTTGGGAGTTGGGATCATATATTTATATCCATGTATCAGCAGAGTACATTTTCCAATCCCTGACACAGGTATTCAATTTCACAACTAAATGATGGGCTGCTTTCTAAAGTAGGTTAGGGGAGATGTTAAACTCCCCAATAATGCCATATATGCCCTCTGCCAGAACTCCAATGAGACTTACTTTGAGGAATTTTTTTAGCATTGTTATCTCTTTCTGGTGAATTGCACGCCAGCTTCACAACCAACATGAAGACTGCATTAGTAAACTGAACAGGAGCAATAAAGGAAGACATATATATTACACACACATAAATATATGTGTTCACACTAAAGTTTGTATTGCAACTCTTTCCATATATACCTTTCTGATTTTGGTTACATTTTTTAGTGATAATGCTGAAAAAGCTGCCAGAGTTGACTCCTAGTCGTGGCTCCCTGAATCTTGTTGCAAAGTTAGGACTTTTAGCAATGAAGTTCAGTAGGCAAAAAAGTCCATGGTCAAAGAAGTACCAGCAATTCTCTTGAGGAATTGCTGCTTATCTTGAGATAGAGTTGGCATCCATAGAAGCCAAAATAGTTTTTATTTTTATTCTTTCATTAGGAGATTTTAATTTTAGGGAAATGCAGAGATACTTTAGAAATAAAATTCAATGATATTGAATTTTAACAGATATAGACAGGAAAGTAAATAGTTGCAAGCTTGACAAAAATATTACTTATGTAAATAAAATAAAATAGGAGGAGAGTATATAGATTTATTGAATGAACAATCACACATTTATCATGAAGTATAATTAAACTGAATTTTTAGCAACTACTGTAGTTTCGACAGATATATTTAAATTAAAAATTTTCCCCTATGATGATTATTTATGGCTCTACTTTTTCATCTCATGTCAAATGGCTTTTCACCAGGATTTCTTTGTAGTGCAAGTGTTACGTAGCTAGTCAGACATGAGCAACAGGGGAACAAAGGAATAGAAGTCCAGCCTAGAGACCTCCCAAAGAACACTACAATAGTAGTAGAATTCTGGGTACGCACATACGCATTAGCCAAAGTTATTGCCTAGTGTCAATCAGGTGTCATTCAAAATGACCTCACTTGCCAATCATCTAGGAATGCCTTTGGAACCATCTATCATGGCCCAAATACAAGGCAGACATTCCTGCTTTTGAATCCTTTTTGTCCTTTGGGGCTCTGCTACCCTTTATGCCCTTCTGGGCTGTTTCCCTTTCTGGTGACCTTTTGTGGCCTTTTTGCCCTTTGTAGCCATTTTGGCTCCTTTGCGTTGGTTAAGCTGGGGCCATGTGCCTCCTTGGGTCATACCTTGTCTTTCTCCATGTGCCTCCTTGGGGCATTCTTTATCTTTCTAAAATATATTTTTAATAAAACTATTAAATTTCAATGACCTGTGATTCTTGACTGCGTCATTTGAGGAAGAACCAAGGAAAAATGCTAACTACACCTCTACACCATTGTTATTCCTCCCCCTCCCCACTAGCGCTGGGGCGACAACAAACTCCAATCGGACCCAATGGTGACACAAGGATCATGTCTTATATTTAAAAGACAAAACAGATTTTACTTACCTTTTAATAATGGTATAGATGTATTATAATAATGTATTATAATTGCTGAAAATTAGAAAATCCAGAACCAACAAAGTCATAAACTACTTTTCCCAAATAAATGTGAGTGTAGAATGTTTTCTGTCAAACTATCCCAATGCTTAAATTTATTTCTTTTAAGAGATTTTATACACTGAAGTATTTTTAAAATTGCTGGAAACTGAATAGGTTAATTTTTAAGCATTACTCACAAATGATTTGTTGATCAAATGAAGAAAAATAACTCATTGACAAATTTTATCTTTAAAAAGGAATCTGAATTACTTCTTTTATCTTTTGAAACATTTTATCTGTCTATAATAAAACTCCATGAGTTTCGTTACCTCAGTGCTTTATAAAGACCATTCATACATATCTGAGTATGCCTGAGACATATTATGGACTGAAAAGTAATTATTCAGCTAATAAGCATATGTACAGGATTTAACCAATGACATACTGTAAGATTGTGACATTAATTTTCAGTTTCCTCCTTAACGACACAGTCAAGCGAAGAAAATAACTTTCCCAATCTAGTTTCCTCCTTTAAGAGTTTAATTGTCACCAGTCATTCTGTAACAGCCAGGAATAGTACTTTTGTTACCAGAGCAAAAGGGGTCCGTCTACCTCCTTGCATCTAAGTCAATCAAAGAAAGTAAGAATTCATTTTAGAGAGCCACAAATTCTGGACACAAAGGTAAGCTATCCTTTAAAGATCTGGCTGCCCAATGTCTTGGGTGTCCAGATTATATAGGGAAAAATTAGTAGTCATGGAAACCATAAGAGTCAGGGTCATGGGTGCTAGATTAGAGGGTGATGAAGTAATTGTCTGGTTCTGGAATCAGCCATGCCACCATCCTATGTGGTCCTCTGGCCTGGTCTGGGTGGCCTGGAAAGGTTGCTCTGTCTCAATAGCCCTGGGGTTGAAACCCTCTAAAGCCTAGGTGTTATCCTTAGTCTAAGGTCTAAAGGAAACCTATTGTCCTTATAACCATAGACCTGAGGCTTGGTTAATCATATGTCCTAAGGCTAAATGATTAAAGGAGCAGACATACAGAGGTAAAAGGAGAAGAATGGAAAAAGCAAGTGAGTCAGGGTGCCATAACTGGGCAAAACCAGCTTGAATCAGAGAAAAAACTATACTGAATAAATGAAGTTTGTGTGCAGTTACACTTTTAGATGACTTTTTCTCAGCTTGATCTTCTTTGTCCATCTTCTTAGCCAGGTGGATCTCCTTGTCCATCTTCTTTGGTTCTGAATGTGCTTCATTAGTAAGATGGTCCTCTGTAATAAAAATCCCAAGGCTTTTTAATCTCTTCATACAAAGGACACGTGGATACATTCCATTATCAAAATCTTGTCAGGGTTTTCTTCCTTCTCCTTCTCCCACACCCACAAATGCTTAAGCCATTATTTGTGGTCTGACAATCTCACTATTGCTACTAATTGCATTACACAGAATGCTGAATTGTCAAAGCAGACTCAAGTACTTAATAGATTTCTCACCCAAATTTGCTAGTGCTTACTGTATTTGTTTCATATGGCTACCTTAGCAAAGGTTGTTGTAAACGACAATCATAATAAACAGAAATTTATTCTCTCACTGTTTTGGAGGCTAGAAATCCGAACTCAGTGTCTGTAGAGCCATTTTCTCTCAAAGGCTCTAGAAGAGGATCTATTCCACCCCTTTCTTAGCTTCTGGTATTACCCACAATCTCTGGTGTCACTAGGCTTGCAGGTGAACATCTATATCTGCTTCCATAGTCACATAGAATTCAATCCCCCTGGGTCTCTATGTCACGGCTGGGGTGATGTGAAATCTGGCTTCACCCCAGAGACCTGGGGTGGGGAGGAGGAAGTGAAGATATACGATAGTTTACCCCAAAGGGAGTAATGGATTTCCAGCCTGTAGAGCTGTAACAATGCAGAGACGGGAAGGTCTTTTTATATTTGATCCCTGATGGGAGGGCCTAAATGATCTGTATGTGAAGTCACCTTGACTGATAGTTGGCTGCTATGTAACACTTTGTCTACTGAGCATGTGCTTACCCAGAATTCAGTCTGTTATAATTAGATTCATGAACTTCCAGGTGTAGTCAGGAGATTATAATGATGGTAAAATGAGGCTGAAGTTAGAGGCAGTACTTTCTGTGCATGTGTTTGTAATTGGTTTAGCCAGCAGCTTTTATGGCCTTTGTGCTCTAGGATTCAGGGTAATTTATAACCTTAAAAAGGAGGTGTTTCTGGGATGTCCTTAAGGAAGGTCTTCAAGGGAAGTTTATATGGTTACAGAGCAGGGCCTTGGCTCCTGTCTCTCATGCCTGATTAGTAACCTAACAAAATCAGACAGAATGACTCCATGACTAACATCAGGATCTGATGCAATGATCAACTGCCTCCTACCCTAAGTCCCATCAAACAGTGGAGCCAATGACCCCAACTCCATTAGCTACAATGACTAATATTCTTTCCCTTATATAACCTATCCCCTAAAGGCCCCTGGGGAGCCAAGTCTCTGAACACTAGCTCACCTGTGTTTTTGGGCATGGTGCCATTTTCTTAAATAATAAACCTTTACTTTCTTTGCGGCAAACCTCTTTTTGTGTCATTTGGCTTTAATGCATACAGGCAAATGAACCCCCTTTTAGTTCAGTAACATTTCAGCATAATAGATGAATGCTATTAATACCCGAGGTACATCTAATCTCAGAGGAAGAGTTTCCGTTTGGAGCTTTTTAGTTTTTATGTTTCATGTGTCATGCAGGGGTAGAGACTGTATGTTACCTTCCATTTCCCAGCCATGTGCATCTCAATTGATAAATTCCAGATTTATTTTTAACAATCAATCTAGATGAATGAAACATAACATGAAAGCATTCTTAGATGAGAATTCTCTCAGGTATATCACAGTGAGTAAAAATATCATTAGCATATTTACAAAAGGCACTGGTTTATGTCAACACTACCTCAGGTATCCTCTAGGAAGGAGATGACTTATAGACCCTCCATGTAATAACCAGAGCTCAAGATGGCTCCAATGATCCCCACCTCCAGGTATTCATGCCTTTATGTAGTCTCTTCTTACATTGTATCATGGTTGGTCTGACCAATACAATACAACAGAAGTAATTGCATGTGATTTCAGAGACTGTGCTGCAGTGTGATTTCTGCCTTGCTGTCAGACACAAGGAAAACTTGACGTCATGTCATGAGAACATGTAAAAAGCCTTATGAGCTCCACAGGGAGAAGAATTAAGGCCTCTTTCTGACAACCAACAAGGAACTGCGACCTCCAGCCAGCAGCATTGTGATTGAAATTTCTTGGAAGCAAATTTTCCAGCCCCAATCAAACCTTCTGATGATTATATTATAGTCCTAACTGACATCTTGACTGCAGTCTCATGAGAGACTCAGTCTAAACCCCCCAGTTAAGCCACTCCTCAATCTCTGACTCACAGAAATGTTACGATAATAGTCTCACTTTAAGTTGCTGTATTGCAGACAAGTTTTATGCAGCAATAAATAACTAATACATGCCATTAACCTTCTTGATATCTTATAATTCTTTCTACTAATTTTATATGTGCCGAGAATCTGTTTCTTTACTTCTAGAACATATTTTAGAATTTGTGGGAAATTCTCAGGTTTTATAGTTATAACTGAAGAATGCTTCTTTTTAGCTTCTTACTGTTAGGTAGCTAGTCAGACATGAGTGACAGGAGCAAAGTAATAGGAGCTCAGCCTAGAGACTGTCCAAAGAACACCCCAATGATAGTAGAATTCTGGGTACTCACATGCGCACTAGTTATATAGCAGCCAAGTGCCAATAGAAATGACCTCACTTGCCAATCACCTAGAAATGCCTTTGGAACCACCCATCACGGGCCAGATATAATGCAGACATTTCCACTCCTAGGTTCTTTTTGCTCTTTGTGGCCTTTCATGTGGCCCGTCGAGGCTTTTGTGGCCCTTTTTGCCCTCTTGTGGTTGTGGTGGTCATTATTATAGTGCTCTGTTGCAGCTCACATTGCTTTCTTTGTCTTTCTAAAATATATTTAAAATAATTCTTTTCTAAATCTCACTGACCTGTGATTCTTCACTGTGTCAGGGAGGAAAAACCGAGGAAAAATGCTAACTACACTTCTGCATCATTATCCCTCTCCCTCCCCGCTGCCGTTAGAGTGACACAGAACTCTGATAGGCCCCAACAGTAACATTAACTCTCTGTGTATATTATCTGAACACTATGTTGTCTGGTTAACTTCCTCTAAATTTAGCCTGATTCACTTTCTAGTTTATATGTGATAATGTGACTAATAAATTAATTCAAGCTATTTGGAGCTGGAAATAAGATTGATTTCCCTCATCTAGATGACGCAGGAATATCACGCACTTCTTGTACTGGTATCGTTAAAATGTCCCAGGTTTCGATTGCTCTGAGGTATTGCTCTTTAACAATTTTACATTCAATATTAATGTCATTTCCATGTACTTATAGTCTAACTAAAACTAATATTCCTACTCATTACTCAGCTTACTTCAGGAATTTATACATTGTGGGGGCTGAAAAAATAATTTTCCTCCCACTTTCAGAGTTCTTCTAGCTGGGCTAATAATCAGAATAACAGAGACAGAATAACAGGAGAATGTCTAAGATTTATTATTTAGGATGTACTTCGAGGTGTCATTATAATGAGACCTGAAACACACTGGGCAGTTGAAACTTATATGCCATTATGGACAAATAGAAAAGGGGGTTGGGGACTGGGATTTTGAAGGAGAAATAGGCAATTCACAGGTAGCTGAGAAAGAGCAGAACACAGACAAACAAATTCCTACCAGGTAACCCAGAAACAATGGGACACAGGGAGGACTCTAGCTAACAGGCCCCTGCTTGGATCCTTTCTAGCTACCATACTTAATTCGAATTAGGCTAAGGTGAAAATTTTTAGGTGAATATGCTAAGATTCCCTTCCTGAAGCTCGCCTTTCTATCTGAATTACCTTCAGCAGGAAAGGGGGGAGGATCAAAGGTTCTTTTTGAGTCTTTTGTTTCTTAATAACCAGTTTAAAATCGATGTCCCAAAAGGCAGATTTTTGGGGTGGCAAAACCTTGGTCACCTTTAACATCCAAATAATATTTAAATAGTAAGTCCTTGGGGGTATACTTACTCAGATTTCTTGCCTGTCCTATATACTAGGTCCTTTTAATTTCCATGACCTAGCTTTACAGTTATTAGGGATGCTAACTTTCCTTAAAATCAAGATACTCTTTAGATACAAAAGGAAAAGATTCTAAACTCAGAAATATTTTCTAAAAATCCAGTGTTATTCCATATGAAGAAATTCTTATTTCACAGAGATGACAACTTATATTAGAAGCTTATTCCATAGCTCACATTTCAAGTTTAAAATTTTGCACCAGTTTAATCTACTCTCTTTGGGATTGTTTTTTCCATTATGCAGTTTTCATTATATTTTCCATTAGAGAAGAAAAGCAATGACCCAAAGAATCCATGTGTCTAAGACATATAATTTCAGAAAGCAGCAACTACATCATTGATTTTCCCTCCCAAATGATGTGCTGTAAAAGAGAGACGAGGATGTAGAGATTTAGTATAAAATGAAGACATGTTTCAGCAGTATGAAATGATTTGATCTCAGGTTCCCACTAAATATAGCTTATTTATTTTAAAACAAATTTACCCCAACAATACCTCTCTCTCCCTCTCTCCTCTTCTCTCTCACACACATCTATCTCTCATCTCTATCTCTATATCTGCATTTCTTTCTCCCTTTGGCAATAATTGTATTTTTTTTTTTTTCCCATACATACACATCGTTCATTCTTTGTAAGCGAGGGAGGTTGTTTACTTTTGGAATCTTATCTTTGTCCTAAAACTAGCTAATTTTTTCTGTGCTCTTTTCTTTCTTTCTTTCTTTCTTTCTTTCTTTCTTTCTTTCTTTCTTTCTTTTTTTTTATTATAATAAAGAAACCTACACAGTATAGACTTTCTATTATCCAATCTCCTCCCTTAGAACTATAACACAGTATTGGCTTTTAAGTTACTTTAGGTATCAGAGTTTACCAAATATTTTACTTCTGAAGGACATAGAGCACTAACTCTTCAGTCTTTAATAAAGAATTTTCTTACACCCACCAAGGGACCACTAAATCAATCTAGCATTTTAAGCTTTTGTTACATAGCACTGAACTTCTAAGTACTAATCTCTAGACTAGTCAAAATGAAGTAGGTTAAAATGTGGCAACCGTCCCCCTCCCCCAAATCTCAGTGGTTTAACACATACATAGTTACTCATACATACACACTTGCACACACACACATTCACATGCATACAAACATATACAACTTTATTTCTTGTTCAGTGCAGACTAACAGGAATCTCTACTCAATTATAGTCACTCAAAGGTCCAAGCTGAGAGAAGCCTCTTTTCTTTTCATGCTTCCCTACAATAAATCAAACATTACTTCTAAAAGTTTTCTTTCATGTGGGGCACTTTGCTTCTGCTTACATTTCATTTGTAAAAGAAAATCACATAGGTGCACATATCTACAAAGGGGTCAGGGAAATGCAAACCTACTATGTGGCAGGAAGAAGAAAATCTGAAAATATTAGTGAACAGCATTGTTTTAAACAGTGTTTAAAACAGTTTTGTTTTTGTTTTTTGTTTTTAAAAAAACACTTTAAAATAGTGAACATATAGTATTTTAAAGGTTTGACTTAATTCTAAATTCCAAGTGAAACCATTTAGAGAATGTTAAACTGGCGAATAAAATTATCTCATATATTTTTTCCAACAAAGATTATTTTCACACAGTAATATACAACATAAAATGTAATATATTCTCCTTATTCTAAAATATAACATACATACAGTTTACCATATATGCCAGGGGACTACACATGCATGAGATAGTACTGTGGGACCATCATCTGTGAAATGTCCCTCTGGGACATAAGGTGAAACAGCCTTTATTATCTGGGCATCACCCACTGCCATGGAAGAGGGTAGAGAACATGGCAAATCATATACTGGCTTGAGAAATACAGCTGTATCTTGTATCCAGCTTTTCTCTACTACAAGTGTTGACTATAGGTAGGTATTAGTATTTGTGAGAGTCAATAAATGTCACCCCATAAGTGAGCTTGGAAACAATTGAGAAATAAGACAACAGAATTTAATGAAAAGAATAGTTCAACATAGGGCTAAAATCACGCTCCCTAATATGTGTCCCTGAATTGAATATCTTCCCTTAAATTATAGGTCTCCTCATGGAAGGGTCTATCCTCCCAGATAACATTCTAATATGGATTAACAGAGATGCATAGGGAGATAGTATTTTCTCCTCAGTGAAAAAGCTGTAGTTGTTCTTGTTTTTGTTTGTTTGGTTGGTTTTGTTTTTAATATTCTATGTTAGTGTATAATTTTAACAATTGCCCTTTTAAAAACTTTGCAGGAGAAATTCATGGTTAAGTCTATTTATTTGCTCAAGAAAGAGCTCATATAATGATTAAGTAAGGGGTCAGAAGACTTGGATTTAAATATTGGAGGCACCAAGTAGTTGCTTAATGACGATGAATGAGTGGAAAGATTCAACCGCTGTGAGGTGTGAACTGACCAGCAGAGAGCTAATGAGCTGCTCTTGAATGTGGAAATTTTGGTGTGTTGTTTGGGTCTACATTCCTGGGTTTAAATCTGTTACGTACTGATTAATCATGAACCTTAGGCAAGCTATGCTATTTAATTTCCCTTGAAAACAATGAGCTGTTAAGTTTGATTGTTTATAATATGTAACATTGGGCATCACGCCCAATAAACATTATCTCACTCAGAACCCTGTAAGAAATATATCCATTTTTGCAGATGAGAAAATTAAGGCTTATTGAGGATAAGTTACCTGCTTTAGGCCATAGTCTTAGTACATTTCAGAGCTATGATTTCAGTTAAAGCTGATTTGACACAAATGTCAGTACTATCAACCATCAAACTAAAAAAAAAAGATCACATTTTTCTTTGTTGAATAGTGAGAAAAATAATTGTAAGCAGGAGAAACCAAGATTATAATGGGAATACGTTTGAGAAAACTGAAGATGTATGGCAAATACATTGACTAGAGCAATTGCTTGGTGACTGGAAATATTTAGAAACGGCTTTTAGGTATGGATACTCTACAAAGAAAGGCTATGTGATAGTGACGCCCTTTTATGCAGTAGCTACTTTGTGTGGCTGGGGGAGTCAGTTTTACTAAAGTAATCTATCAAGCTTGACAGAAAAGAGATGCATGGCATATGCTTAGGGCGCCTTCCACATAAGAACTTAGCATTTATGTTTAATACTTTCAGTCACCCTTTGGAATAGATCTGCTTTCCAGATCATCCCATCATTAAATGTGAGGGAGCTGGTGTAACTGGTTGGATGGAGCTTTGGGGAAGATAGCCTGGGGTGATTTTAACCGAACTAACTGCACTGGATTATGAAGACATTATGTTGTTTTCTTGAACATTGTCCTAGACATGAAACGGCCATTGCCTAATTTTAAAAGAAACTCCAATCAAAGCAACTCACTAATCCATTGAAATTTACTAATCTTCACTAATTTTCTATCTTGAATTCTATACTTAACACATAAAATTTGAATGGCCTGTCAACAAGTGAAGAAAGGAAAGAATGATTTTTCTATCAAAGCTGTGTAGGTGGATGATAAACGAACTTTAAGTCAGGAATGGAATTAAAATATGCAATTCTAATTTAGAGAAAATTTTCATTAATGACTTGAAGGGACATTTGTAATAAATGATACACATACCTCTTCTTCCAAATTAAGATATAAAGCACATAATTAAAATGCAAAATTGCCTCACTAGAAAAGTCACTGAATTATTTAAAGCATTCACTTTACATGGCTCTTATTCTCAATCTAAATCCTGAGAGAATTTTCTTGCCTCTAATTTTATTCTAAAATCTTATGTCCTTCAAACAGTGTATATATATATATATATATATATATATATATATATATATATATATCATATAAAAAGTAACGGCCATAGAGAGGGACCTCTTAAAAAGGCAAAACTGAACCTGATATTAGCCTTTTCTGCTTTTTTAGAGAGATGAAAGAGATTGTGACTACATAATTTAAATCAGTAGAGAAAATACAAATATTTTTTACCACTCTCTTCCTTTCACAGAACCTGGTTGTCAGAGGAGATTATATGTCTGTCATTTTAATGTCTTTGCCAGTGTGGAATGCTGAGGGTTACCACCTGGAATAGGTGGCCCATAGTTTAATAGAACACATTAGTGAGTCTTTGGCTCACTAATTTAGCTATTTAACTATAGAAGATGGAGAGCTGAACTTTTCCTTTAATTAAGTGAGAGAATTAAGTGTGTGTGCATATAGCAGAACTGGTCAATGGGACACACTCAGAGAGAAGGGAGGTATATATTAGAGAAGGAAGAGTGCTGAGTGACAGGGCAAAGAGTTGACGCTCATGTACAAGGAAAACTAGCAAGAAATCTCTGCTGGTGAGGTGGCCAGTGTTTTAATTTTTAAAAGTTAGAAAAATGACATTTTTACTATAGAAAATATCAAACTTATACAAAATATAGAAAATAGTTTAATGTACTCCCTGTACCTATTACCAGGCTTCAATAATTATCAATCAGTGGCCAATCTTGTTTCTTTTTTGTACCACTACCACTGAACACTTTCCTTCTCACACTCCTCCTGAATCCTTTTGAATCAAATCCCAGTCATTATATAATTTAATTCATTAATATTTTAGTTCTAAAATATAATAGCTTCTTAAGATTTACAACTTTACCATAATTATGCTCCCAAAATGAACAGTAAATCCTCAAAAATATTGAATGTCTGGTTGGTGCTCACATTTCTCAAGTCTCATAATTTCACCTTTTAATAGTTGTAAATTGGTTATATGTCCCAAGTCTTATACGTTTTCCTCTCTTTCTCTTTTCCTTTACTATCTGTTGAAGACATAATGTCATTTTTTCTTGGAGTTCACCACATGCTAGATTTTGCTGATTGTGTATATGTGGTGTTGTGTAATATGTACTTCTGTTCTCTCTATTTCCTATAAATTGAAGGTTAAATACAGAGGCTCCATCAGATACAGGTTTGATACTTTTGTCAAGAACAGTTTATAAGTGATATTATGTCCTTCTATCAGGAGACAACTACTCTGCTGTTGACGTTCTTTTTTATGTTAGCAATCATTAATACATGCGTTTCTTACATTCACTATTTAAGAGGTTGCAAAATTGTGATATTGTAATTCTATCATTACTTCTTAATTTATTATTAGGAATATTTCTGTAAAAAGACATTGGAAAACTTTTAAGAACTGTTATTGTGGAGATTAAATTATTTTGCACATTTAATGAATTTAATGATGTTTAGTGAATTTAGTATCAGTTAGTAAATGACATTTTTGCAAGGGAGATCAAGACAAGTGTACCATGTTTCATCTTTGAACAACAGAACCTAATAGAAGCCATAGTGACACGATCCATAATTAGCATTTCAGCAAAAGGAGGAGCCTGGAGACAAAAAAGACTAATGAAAATTTAATCCACTTTGAGATTTTTCCAAGAAACTGGAAAGGCAGTAAATACAGAATGTCATTTGATGTAACATCACTTGAAATGTAAAGGATATTATATCTTGATAAGAAAGTCCAAAATCAAGGAAAATATTTTCTAAAGCATAGCCATTGATAGGAATTTTTATATTTGTATAATATAGTATTAATTTGTATTTACAATTAAAATCCTCCAGGCACAGAAAATTAATAAATTGTTTTGGGGTGCTAAAGAAATATAAAACTATACTAATTAATGAATTTACTTATTTGTGCAACGAATATGGTATATATTTAACATAATAAATAGGTGCAGCTTTATCTCTACTGTGATTTTAAATGTATTAATATTAAAATTCTCACAACTTACTTATTTGTAATAGCTATTTTTTGCCATTAGAGAAATTCAACCATACTTTGACCATTGATATTTTCAGCTATTGGCACCAAAGCAGAAAATTTGAAAAAAGAATAAGTTTCTTCTTTAATTTGGTTAGTTAATTGAAAGCCTATATTAAAAAATGTCAGGAACATGAGATTTTATGTGAGTACGCTTATCTTCAACTTATTTTTTTAAAGATTTCCCTTTAAAAGATATCTTTTCATTTTTTAAAAAATGAGGTCTTGAGGCTGATCGGAATAAAACTTTCATTATAATCCTGAGACATCATGTCCCTACTGCAATTCACTTTATGGAGAAAACGAAATGATCATATAAGAAAAAAAGGGGACTCTATAATCTCTTTACTGCTCAGTTGAACACTTTATTTGTAATGGGCTATATGAACCAGAGGGGTGAGAGGGTGGCGGGGAGGACTACTTTTGTCTATTTTTCCCCTTCCTGCAAGTTATTTTCTCCTCCAGTAAAGTTAAAGTCTCTAGAGCTGCTAAAAAAAGAGAGGATCTATATCTATAATTATGTAAGTAGTAAATTTCTTATTCAAAATTCTGTCACTAGATACCAATTTTTGCACAATGCTACCATTAGTTCAATCCTTCTCCCCATCATTGATCACATTATATTTTGCAATGTGCCTGATAAATGGTAAGGTAAAATATTGTTAATTTATTCACTCCATCATTGAGTATCTACAATGTGACAAGCCCTGTACTAAGATTAATTTCTTTCTTCAAGGGACTTGGATAAGTGCAATTCATTGTGCTAAATATCAAGTAAGAGTTATATGTAGAGATGTATGTCAAAGGACTATGGGACATTCTTGCTCTGGAGCCTAAGACATTGGTCATTTGTGCTATGACCAGGGCTTCCTCCTTACAGGAATATGTGAACCAAATAAACTGCAACAAGTGAGGATGGGACCACATGGATCGGGCTATTACGTTTCTAAAAGACAATTTATAGAATTTCTAAGTGGAAGAATTGGAAAGCATGATATGTGATATAGTACTTACATCTTGTGCTATATCAGGAGAAATATTACATGCTGGTTAGTTTTCATATCTCTATGAGAGAAACTAGTATAATTAAATGTTCTTATATCTTTAATCATCTTGGGTATAGAAGAGTTAGGGAGATCACATTGTCAAGGAGAAACAAGTTTATGACTGTGGCTGTCCACCCTCATAAGATAGTGTGTGATTTCACCCTCATAAGAAAGTGTGTGATTTCACCCTCATAAGATAGTGTGTAATATGTTAGATCAATCATTAGTTGAGAAGACAACGTCCAGAAGGAATATCTAATAATCTGGTATTCTGTATCTTCAGTATAAAATATAGGAACATTAAAAATAAACAAACATAAAACTTTCAAATGATACCTGTCTAATGTTCAGAACTTCTAACTCGCTGCCTGAAAACAACAACAAAAAAATGACAATTGTTCATTAATCAGTAGCCTGTAAAGTTAAGAGTGTCTGCCAGAAATTGGGGATCTTTGTCCAGAAATTCTCCAACTCTACATTCATGGAATTCATGTGCTCAATATTGTTGAAGGTGTAGGGTATTTTTGGAGAAAAGGATAAATACTTATGGGACACCCAAAAGGAGAGATCTGGTAGGCAGTTTTAACTTTATAATTTCGATTCTCTCTCTGAAGCAGGACATGGAGAAAGAAGTGAGTCAGTTTGGAAGTGAGTCAGTTTGGATTAATCATCAGGAAGATTAATCACGCAGTTTGTAAGAGTTGAATCTAGACCTCTAATAAACTTTTTCTGCCTCTAGAATCTACCCTCTCAGTCATTTTACTATATTCTCACCATAGAGAAGTTATCCCAGATGGAAAACTTTGCTGCTGCAGTTAAGAAAACATGAATGATTGGTATAAGGTTGTGAGAGATTTTAAAATGTAGAACATTGAGTGATAGACTTTTATGTGCAATGGCCAAAGTTTTCCCTATTTTTTCCTGAAATACTTTTCAGTTTCCTGTTTTTTGTTTTGTTTTATTTTGTTTTGTTTTATATTAGAGGTGCTGGTTTATATACTTCTGGAAATTTTGTTGTTGTTCCATAAGACTCTATTTCTCATATAGTTAGGGTTAAATATTACAGCTTTTATTAAGCCCAGAGACTAGCTCTAGGTATTATTTTTATTTTTGGATATTGTAGAATTTATCGTCATTAAAGAATACAAAAAATACTTAATTACATCTAAAACAGCAGAGTTTATAGTACTTTAAAGTTAAGTATGCTTATGTTATGCTTAAATCTAGAAAGATGATCTAATTAATAAGTGCTTGTTTAACTGGCTTCATCTGTTGTGATATACAAGTTTAATTCATCAATGGATATAAAATGACTGGAAGCTAAACCTAGGAGCCATTAGGGACTGAGAAGATGTTTACTAGCGCTAAAGAGGTGATATACACGCCTGTGTGTGTGTTTGTGTGTGTCCCTCTTCATTCCAACAACATTTATTGAAGAGCTAATATTTGTCAGGCCTGTTTTAAGTACTAGAAACAGAGCAATAAACAATAGGGAGAAAAATCTCAGCTTTATAGAGCTAACATTGGTCTGCAGGAGACAAACAATAAAACTTGGACTCAATCTAGAAGTTACACTTTCCAGCAAAAGAATAAACTTTAAAATTTACCATACATTGCAATAGAGTCTGGCAGAGGAGAGAAACAGCTGAATTATAGACATAATTCAGAGCATGAGGAACATAAAACAGAGCACAAACATTTATTGAACGTTCTTAGGGGTATATAGGCGAGTAAATAATAGCCCTTACCTTGAAGCACTTATAGTCTAATGCAGTCACATGAGACACTAAATAGTTTTAAAATTATAAGATAAATGTTACCCTAGACATAATTTGAAAAGATCTGTGAGGCTATGTCCGTAGAAATATGCCATACCTTCCTATTATCTAGCAACTGGCAAGTTTCAGCTTTCTTGTAATATTGTTAATAAACAAGTTGAACTGAACTTTTAGGAAATATAAATATGTGATAGACTCTAATTCTCTAATTATTTATGTATTATCTCACTGAGGTTTTATAGTAGACTTTCAATTATATATATATATATATATATATATATATATATATATATATATATATATATATACCTATATACCTATGTAGTACTTTTTTAATGATGAGGAAATTAAGATAGAATGGTTAAGCAACTACTTCAATATTAAACAACTTATATTTAAAAGGTCCATTTGGCACTCGTAGTCTTCTGTTTCTACTGCAAAAATCTACCTCTCTGAGAGAAGAGAATTCTTTTATTCCCAGGCAAAATTTCACTATTTTTTAATGAGGAAGATAATACAAAAGAATAGATGAAAGTTGTTCTTATGAATTTCCCTAATACTTATGCTTAAGAGTTAGCAGTTTAATAACCTAAAACTGTTCTCATTTTATAATAGGAGTTTAGTTATTATTAACTAAAGATATGTATTCTTTTAATAAAATTCTATAAATCCCAAGAAAGTATAGTCTGATATTTGGGCTGAAGAGTCCCCACTGAGAATTTCAATGAAAATTTGTGTGTTCCTTTGGGCAGGTGAGCTTAAGAGTCCTCCTGAAAAAAATACTGTCTTAGCATGGTGTGATTTAGTCCCTGAATGCTTCATTTCATACTGGAAACCTAAAATAATGTATCACTTAATACTGCACTGATAACAGAAATATTCACTCCAGTGCAATCAATTTATTTGGTGACCGATGAATATCATCTGCTAGCTGAACACCTTAAAAGTGACGGCATGTATGTTTTTCTCTGCTAGAAAGGCAAATGCTTATCAGTTACTAAAGGATTAAATTGCTTTGAAGATATATATATATACATATATATATATATATATATATAATATATATATATATATATATATATATATATAATCTATTTACAAAAAAAAAAAGCCTAGATAAATTTCAGGCACAGTTACGTTAAGATAGTTCTTGGTATTTCCTTCTCTTGGTAGAAACTGAAGAGATATTTATTTCTTACTAAAACACATTATAGTGCAATATTAAGCTAGTTTGACTTAAGTTGAAAAATATACTGTGAGCCATTCTGCTTGTTAACCAACATTTTTTTGCCTTTCTACTTTTCATGCTAGCAAAAATAGATTTTATAAGCAAATTAATTATTGCTAACCAATATATTTTAACAGAAGACAAATTCTATTGCATAAAACTCAAGTGCCAATTTAGAAGGCATGAAATTTAGAGAAGTAAGTAGATATGTTCCATCAGCCAAGTCAGTTGTTTATACAAAGTTTGTACATTAGAGACAATTTATTTTAATTTGTTGCTGACAAATATTTGTGATAGGGTCATTGGTATTTTGTCTACCATAAAGGTATATATTTAAAGGTAGTAAAAGCATAATAGCTAAATTTCATGTGGTTCATTTTTTGTCTAGGCAAGATGTATCACACAGAGATATTTTTTAAGAAGAACTTTTGAAGTATTTTGATTAAACATCGCAGAAATAGAAAAATACCACAATTCCATAAATGACACCAGTTAATTATAAAAGTAAATAACAAAAATTTAAATGACTCTCATAAACAGAGCATTTCAAAGTAAGTGAAATTAGATGAAATACTTAAGTTGAGACCACAAAGGAAAAACTGATTGTAACACTTAAGTTTTAGGTTAGGTGGTAGAGATCTCATTCATGAAAAACAATAATATGCTCCCACACTATAAAAGACAAAAAAATAATAATGTCCTTAGTAATTTTTTTTAAATGCCTATGGAAGACTTCACTTTAAGTAAAAACATTGATGAGTACAAATATACTCAGCACCTACAATGTTCCACATGCTTTTCATATTCCATCTTATCTAGTTCTCACAATGTCTTTTACTAGAAGTCATTGTTATTCCCATTTTATTGGCTCTGTACACTTCTCTACACACATTAGGCATGTGCTAAGCAATGGAGATACAGGATAAAATAAGATACTCCCACGTCCTGTCTTCACAGGGTTTACAGTTGAGAAGAAATTAAGAAATATAGAATTTCAACGCAGGATAATAAAGACAATAGAGGATGAATATTGTATATAAGACCTAATAGGCAAAAGAAGAAGCCAGACAAAAATGTGAATAAAAATTGCTTATTACAGGCAGAGAAGACGTGAAAATTCTATAAGAAATATCATGCATGGGGGTATTTTAAAGAATAAATATATCTATAATTTGCCATGAAACAAAATGAAAAAAATTAAAATAAAATAAAATCTCATCCTCCTGCATTTACTTCTTTTTACTGCTCCCTGAATGGGGGGGGGGGGGAAACAAAAAAAACTCAGACGTGTGACCACCATTGTCTTATTTTTTCTCCTCTTATTCTTTTGTCAACCCATTAAAATTAGGCCTCTATCCATACCACATTACTGAAAATGCCCCGGTCAAGGCACCAACCTTGATGCTGCAAATAGTTTGGTCATTTCTTTGTCCTCATAGACTGACTTATTATTTAACCATTCCCACTTTCTTTGAAGTCTATCCTCAGGATTTCTAAGAGAATATACTCTCAAAAATTTGTAAGACTGCTTTTGAAAGAGCTTCCTCTTCTTCCCTAACTCTAGTGCCCCAGCGCTCTGTTTGCAGATCACTTTTCTGACTGTATTTTCTTCCTAGATGACTCTGTCAGTTTTAAGCTTTAGATATCACCTTTAAGCAAATAATTTCTAAATTCACTTATTTTTCCCCAAAACTTTTCTAAGTACCAGACTTGTATATCTAACTGTATACTAGAGGGTAAAAATATATTTATTTATTTATTTTTCATCCATATTGAAGATGAATTCTTAGTAACCCAGGTTTTTTGTACCATGTTGCTCCAATATCCTTAATAAATAAACCAAGCATCTCTGCATTCCACCCAGAAGGAATGAGAACTGTGAAAGAAAAATTTACTTGCTTTTAAGCATCCTCCTGGATATTACAGTTACCTTTTATTCTATGTTCCATTGCTCAGAATGTAGTCTGCTTTCCTTCCAGTAAGACGTTAGTCTATTCAAGGCAACTACATGTTCATTTAAAACTTACTAGTTGTATTAGTAAGTGAAAAGAAAATAAAAACAGATATTACAGAAAACTAACAGTATCTGCCATAATATATATTACAGGTGTTCATATTACCTACTAAAACTATTTTGTATCATCCACCTGGTTGCTCAAAGCCAAGAATTTAGAAATGACTCTTGATTTTTCTCTTTAAGATGCTTTCCCATCAAATACGTATGGAAGTCAAAATTCTGATGTACCTTGTGTGAATCCGCCCACATATTTGTATTACTGTTGCTACTACCTTCTTCAAGGCACCCATAACTCCTCACCTGAACTCTCATTATTACCCTCTAATTGGTCTCCATGATTATGCTCTTCTAATCAATTCTCAATAAAGCAGTCGGAGTTGTCTTATGAAAATGTAGTTCAGATATGTATTATTAGACATAAGTTCTTCTAATGGCTTCCTACAGTACTTAAAATAAAAGTCAAGTTTCTTAACACAAGCTAGGCCTTGAAGGATCTGGCTGCTCCCAATCTTTTGATAGCTTCCCATAATTCTTTCAATTGTGTAGAGCAGGCCTTACACTTTAAATTTTTGTCAGTTTTATAAACTAACTAAATTCTTCTTTTTAATTATTATTATTATTTTTAACATTTTATTTTTTATTTTCCCCCTCCCTCCTCTCGCTTCCCTTCTGGTAACCATTAGCCCATTGTCCATGTCCACGAGTCTCTGTTTGTTTGTCCTGTTCATTTGTCGCTTTTAGGTTTATATCCCACATATGTGATATCATGTGATTTTCAACCTTTTCTGTCTGGTTTATTTTGCTTACATGATTATCTTGAGGTCCATCCAGGTTGTGACAAATGATAGTATTTTATCTCTTCTTATGGCTGAGTAGTATTCCATTGTATATATGTACCACAGCTTCTTTATCCAATCATCTATTGTAGGACACTTCAGTTGCTGGCCACTGTGAATAATGCTGCTATGAATATCAGTGTGCAAATATCTTTTTGAATATGAATTTTCAAGTCTTTGGGGTAAATACCCAGTAGAGGGATTGCTGGATTATATGGTAGGTCAATTCTTAATTTTTTGAGGAACCTCCATACCTCTTTCCATAGTGGCTATACCAATTTGCAGTCCCACCAGAAGTGTATGAGACTCACTAAATTCAATCCCACCTTATAGCTTTCTCAAATTCATCTCGAATTCTTTTTCTCATTCATTGTTTTGGGCAGCCCTAGCATACTAATACAGTATATGTTACCCTTTCTTACTCCTAAACTAACAAATCAGAATATTTTTCAAATTTTGTTTATTTAGTAGTTTATATGGAAAAAAATTAATGCTATATTATTTTAATAAAATCTTTCTTTTAGGACCCTTGTCCTATTTTAGGTATGCAGAAAGAATTCTGCTAATTATGATTCCCCGTCCCGTATTTCTATATATTTGTTGAGAAGTTACATGTAGAATGTTCAAAGGTACACTTTTAGCATCTATATAGCATGCCTACAAGAACTGCGAAAAACAGAAATACACAAAACGGGGAAATCCAGAGTAGTTTTCTAAATAAAGGAAAATACGATTTTATTTCAAGGACAACCTAGATTTCTCCCAAATGATATAGATTAATACAGAACCAATATGAAGATTAATGCATTTTTTTAATAGGAAAAGTACTCATAGGTGACATTTATTTTTCTCTCCTGCCTTTTCCATTTCTACTTTGGCATAAAGTTTTGCTCTCACTGTGAGCCAAAAACTCCTCACCTTACTGAGTGAGGCTTAATTGCCTCTTGCGGTTAAGATTAATTACTTATTTAATATCTGAAAAGATGAACCCCTGCTGCTAAGTTTTATGATTTCTTCCTTTACCATAACATCATACCCTCCTCTGGGAGTGTGGATAATTAAGCCCTTAACAAACTGCCTTATTATAACCTATTTCAACTAATGCCTTATTTTTCTCTCCTTTTAAATCAAAGTTTATTCTTACTGAGATTTTTTTCTAGGTGTATGTCTATT
Source organism: Pteropus medius (assembly GCF_902729225.1). Classification (NCBI taxonomy): domain Eukaryota; kingdom Metazoa; phylum Chordata; class Mammalia; order Chiroptera; family Pteropodidae; genus Pteropus; species Pteropus medius. Next base: position 12,742,950 of record NW_024344240.1, on the reverse strand, counting down.
GGCACAGGAGAGGACATTATCTTTCCATTTTGAGTAAAACAGCTCTAGTCTACTATGGTTTACTAGCTGATTTTTGTTTCTCCATTGATTCTAGCCAGGTAAAATGGAATTTCTTCTAAGCTTAAAGTATATATATATGTGTATATATATATCTATCTATCTATCTATATATATATATATATATACACATATATATATGAACAAATTTCAAATATCAACTATCTAACATGCATTTATCTGTGTCTTCCCATTTTGGTATCTTATAGATTTACTCAGTCAACAAAGAGTCAACATATATAAAACTCTTCTAATGTACCAGGCAATATGCTAGGGCTTGATATCCAAAGATGATTGAGACATGGCTTCTGACCTTGAGTAGTTCATAGCAGACTAACAAAAATTTCTCTGTTCACGATCTCCAAACAACTTTAATGGATATAAGTTTTCCACAATGAATGTACACCACCCACTTTGCTCCATTTCCTGTGACCCATGACATTTTCTCCAAATCAGGCAGTAACTAGACATTTGGTATTTATTGCTCAAGATGATGGTCATTACTGCAGAAACGTACAGAGAGGGCAATAAAATTTCAAAAGTCTAGACTTTAGAATTGGTGGCAAGAACTCAAAGCAGAAGACAAAAATTTGGAAACATTTAGAAGACAGAAGTTTGGAAAGACCGTGTCTGAGCTAGGACGGAGGGAAGGCAGGTAAAAATGGATGACTCTGACACTGAGGAGAGATGGATTAAGTCTTGAATATGAATAATAAGACTGCAAAGACCATAACAGAAAAGGAATCAGTTTTCAGAGGCTACCCAACCTCCGTAAGATCATCTATAGAAAATAACATCAGTTGCACGGGCAATTGTGACCTAACTAAGTTAATATAGCCTGTCATTACTAACATCAGATGTCTTCTCAAGTTCAAATGAGAAGAAAATTCCATTTAGGGGAGAATAATTTCATTAGGAGTTACTTAATGACCATAAAGGCATACAATAGATTTTGGATATTTTGAATTTAAACATTCATAATTTGCACATAGAATCTATGATGAGTAGTGACTTGGAAATTTGTTCAAGCTCAATTCTGAATCACATTTTAATGTTTGGTTTTCAAACTATGGGAATGATTATGAAGGGGAATCTGGGTGGAGAGATGAGTCTGCACTGCTTATTGTTACCAGCGGCTGGGGCAAACTATAATGACAGGAGTGAGATGGAGGACAGAGAGATCAACAGAGAGGTCAAATGTGTTTCAAGAAGCAAGGTGGCATTAGAAACATTAGATTGAGAGGTGGAGGCAGAGAGGGAGAAGTAGGTCAGGATTTTACTTTATAATATGACAATCTAGCTTTTACTGTTTTATTAATAACAGTGATCATGTTCTAAGTGCTTTGCATATTATGTAAATTCCACTTCATAAAAATTCTATATGGTTAGTAAGATTATAATATTCATTTTACAGATGAGGACATTTAGATATAAAGAGGTTAGTTAAATGGCATTGCCAAGGTGAAGTGAGAATCTTAATCATTGTTTATTTAATTTTTTTTCAGTTCTATTTTATAGCACTTCATAAGGCAAAGGTAATGTTATTTAACAATTGAGAAATTCTTGAATATTTTTCTATATTGAAAAAGTCCAGTGTATGTTACTCTGTTTCTGAAGCAGACGTCTGTCTCAGTTTTGGTTCCTTCAGAAGTCAATCCTGAAACTAGGATTCCAGTGCACTCTCAGTAAGGCAAGGCGATCGTGAAACAGTGAAAGGATGGCTGCCAATAAACCATATGTGACTATATCTTAATAAAAACAGAGAAGCTCTGGTAAATATGTTAAACACGTATCTCAGAGTTACTTCCCTGAAGGGCAGGATATTTAGACACTAACTCCTGTCCAGTCATTGGTTGAGGGCTACCCAGAGGCAAAGTGGAGCTTGGGGTGGAATGGGGAGGTAGATGGTGGTGAATTGTTAGTTCCCAGTTCTTAAAGTATACTTTGAAAAAGTCATGAGGAGGGTGCTGGAGTACTTAGAAGTGGTAAAGCCATGGGATATGGATGGTGCAACGACAGTGTTTGCTACAATGTCGTTATTGGTGGAATAAAGCACCTAGCGATTTAGAAAATAACAGGAACTAGTTATTTGCTTCTTTTGGAACTAGATTGCTCATTTGATAAAAATGATAATTATGATAATATCAGTTGACATCTATTGAGCTCTTAGAGCATGCCAGGTTCATTTCTAAGAACATTAAAAGCATTAATGCATTAAATCCTCATTATCATACTGTGAAATAGATGTTATTCTTACCCCTATTCTATAGAGAATGGCCTAAATTTACAGAGCTAATGGTAGAGCAGAGTTAGGAAGCCGGGCTTCAGAGGCCCCACTCTCCACTAACCAGCTGTAACACCATTTGTTCTCGTCTTACTGGCCGTTAACTTACTCTACTAGATTTACTTACTCTACTTGTACTTTGGATGCAAAGGAAGAGGCAAAGATTCTCGTAAAATACATTCCTTGTCTTTCCAGCAGCTTTCCATGGGCTTGAAGCTCTGAAGTAATCAGACAACTGTTTGATCAGGATATGCTTTTCTGAAGTGGCACTAGTTATAGAATAACACAGACTCTAGGCCTTTGAAGGAAATGTTTTTAGTCAGTCTTATATTGTACAGATCGGTTTGAGAACCGAAAAATGGGAACTATTTGTCAGAAATAAAAAAAATAGAAAGAAAGGTAGACTGGGAAAATGTGATCATTTCTATCATGATCTACTGAATAATGAAGTAGCTAAAGACAGACTAAAATATCTCATGATTTGACTTATACCCTTGAGATAATAAACTCTGGCCACACTAAAATAACTGATACCTATTTAGATTGGTACACATTGACTTTCACGTCTTTTTATTTTTTAAGGAATAATCAGCTTTCATTTTCTTTTTCCCAGCACCTACCCTCTCCATAAGAATAACCTAGTATAGATTCCTTCATATCTCTTATTTTTGTCAAAATTGTATGTTATGTATATATAATACATTATACACATGTGTATATGTGGGAAGTCTTATTTTCTATGTTATTAATATATAGTAATGTATTTAAATATCCCCTATCAATAGATATTAAAATTATTTAATCCCTTTTAATTTTTTAATTTTTATTTTTCATTGTGTTCATTTTGTTCTATTCACTGTTGAACATGCTGCATTTTAACAATCACAAGCAATGTTTGAGTGAATATTGTGCAAGGGGAGACTTTTATTGTCACTAACTATTATACAAGGTCGGTCCCTTTATGTTTGCTACCAGCTTGCTCTAGACTTCAGGACATTTTCTATAATATTGCACAGGACCTCTTAAGGCAACTTTTAAACCAGAGCTCAGCAAGAAGAGAAGGGGCAGGTCCTCGGTTCTCAATATCACTCATAGAGACTCCTGCCAGGGCAAGAACAGGACTCGATTTACTGCTGCAATCTTGTCAGTGGAGGAATAAATATTCTAGTTCTTGACAAGTAAGGTAAATTTTTGTTTTGGAAAATCAGCTGCCCAGCACCTGGACAACTTGAAGCCATCTGAAGTTTCTTCCACCAGTGGTTGAAGGTAGCTATTAGTTCTCTGGGAAGCACGGTTTGAGTGCAGGCATTGTTTTACCATTAATAATAATGAGCACCTAGATTCATTTTCAAACAATTCTGCTTGTTGGTTCACAGTTAGCTTTTCCCTATCATCCCAGCCAGCCATAGATTTTACTGTTATTTGAAACTTTTGCCTGTCACATGAGTACAAAGACATTCTGTTACCTTTTGCTGTATAACAAACCACCCCAAAAGTTAGCAACTTAAAATGATCACAATGTTTTCTGAGAAATAAGCAATGTACTTAGTAGGACTTAATAAGGATTGTTTATTTCTGCTGTATTTAGCTTCATTTAGCCTTGCTCAAAGGCTGTGACCTGGAATTATTCAAAGCCTCTCTCACTTATAATCTGTCAAGTTGTTGGTGGTTGTTGGCTGAGATTTCAGCTGGGGCAGTGGCCAGAATAACATACATATGGCTTTTCCAAGTGTTGTTTGGCTTCCTCATTGTATGATGGCTCAGATCCAAGGGCAAGCATTCCAAGAGAAAAAGCTCAGCACTCCAGGAGAGTCATTTAGCATCACTTCCACCTCATTATATTCATTAGAAGTCAGTCACTAAGGACAGCTATAGTCGTGGAGAGTTAGACTTCACCTTTGGTTGGGAGGAATTTCAAAGATTTTCTAGTTGTGTTTTAAAACTATCGCAACAGAAATAATTCATTATTTCTTCAATTACCATTTTTCTCACTACCTGTTTTGAGCATCTTTTTGTTTGTTTATGTGTTAGTTTTCTATTGAAGCATAACTAATTACCACACACTTTACAGCTGAAAACAATACCCATCTCATAGATTCCTTAGGTCAGAAGTTCAGGCATGGCTGAGAAGAGTCTTCTGCTTTTGGGTCTCATAAAACTTAAATCAAGGATTTGGCCGGGCTGCAATCTCATCTGGAGGCTTGACTAAGGAAGGATCTGTTTTCAAGCATCCTTGGGCTGTTGATAGAATTTATTTCTTGGCTATTTAATTCAAAACCAGCTACGCAGAGAGTCAGTTTCTACTGTTTCAAGTCTCTAACTTCAGGGAGGCCTGCAACCTTTAGGCTCATGTGATTAGGTCAACCAAGATAATCTTTCATTTTATTAACTCAGTGTCAGCTATGTAAGAACCTTTCTTATGCATGAAAAAATCTCTTTACCTTTGGCATATTCTATTGGTTAGAAAAAAGCCACAGTTCCACCAATACCCAAGGAAGAAGATGGATACTAGGGAATTATGGGACCATCTTAGACTTCTGACTACCACAGTTAGCCTTATTTATTTAATCTTTGTAATTTGTTCCTTCACATTTTTTTTTTTTCCTATATGATTGTTTTTCCCTTAAGGTCAGTTTGTAAAAAGCTCTTTGCATAGTACAGATATCTTTATTCTGCATCAAAAGTATTTTTTCCCAAATCTATGATTTGTAAATTAACTTTGTGCATAGATATTTTATTCATAAATGTTTAAAATTTTAACTCATTTTTCTTGCCTCAGCTTTATAAAAGAATTAGCCAGCTAAATTTGTGTTGTCTAGTATTGTATCAACTAGCCACATTTCCTTTGCTGGGTGAGTATTAGACTTATTGGTGGGGATTACTTTGTAAATTATACAAATGTCAAACCACTATGATGTACACTTGAAACTAATATAATATTGAAAGTCAATTGTAATTGAAAAAAAAATAACTAAAAGAAAAATTAAATAAATTTGAAATTTTAGTTCCTAAGTTCCACTGACCATAGTTCAAATGACACATATAGTTAGGGATTGCTAGTGTAGATTGCAGAGATAGAGAATATTTCTGTCATATAAAGTTCTATTGAACAGTGCTAATCTAATTGTTTTTGTAAAGAACTCTTTTAAACATTTTATTTTTTATAATTTTATTTATTTTATTTTTTATTTATTAATTTTACATTTTAACCATATCAACTACCTCTTCTAATTTATTTGGTTTATTTTATATTTTCTTCTCAAATATTTTATAGGCTGAGCAAGAAGTTCCTTTCTTCCTTCTCGCTTGTCTTCTTTTAAATTGTTTATTATAAAAGTCATTAAGGCTCTACATTTACTTTTGAGTTCAGTTTTTCTAAGTCTTAAAAGTTTCAAAATACAGTTTCTGGTACAAGGATTATATAGATAGGTGTTACATCATTTCTAAATTGTTAAAGTTGTTTTATGGTTTATTTTCAATTTTACTGGGTCATCATCAGATGACATAGAACAGCATGATAATTGTATTAAATACATAATATTTTCTTTGTGATAATTAATTTTAAGTATTCCATGTTCATACCAAAAATAATACATATTCTTTATTTACTTAATAACAAGTGTAGATAGAATCAATATTGTTGTATTATATTTTCCAATACTTTTATAATTTTATTTATTTTACTTTTCTATCATATTATTCTAATTTGGAAAAATTTGTTTCTAAGTATGATTGTATTGTTATAAAGGGCTTTTAAAAGTAATTTTTGCTTGATTTATTACTTTCTCTCTTATTTGGTACATAAAATAAATATCTATTGTATATTTTATTAGATAATTGCATCATATATTGATGTATTTCCTCTATTATCATTATACTTAAATTCAACCTTAGCTAACATTGAAAATATTTCTTTTTTTATATTTGCTTATTATTGACTTATCTTTTATTCCTTGGTTCTAAACTATCATTTTTTTTTAAAGTTATTACTAGACTGTTAGTAGTGAAGACTCTAGACTTAATTTTATTGTTATTTTATTGTTGTTATGGTTGTTTTTTAAACTAATATAACTGCTTAATTTTCTTTTTAAACTAATATAACTGCTTAATTTTCTTAATTTTGTTTGTTCGTTTGCTGCCTATGTCTCTTGCTCCTAAACCATCATATTCTTTTAGTCTTCTCCCCATGTATCTCCATCCATGGTCATGCACAGTCATGCACCACAGGCTGTCATTTCAAACTTGCTGTCCCATTATGGCAATTAGTATTCACCTTGCTCGCACTTGGCCTCTGCTATCCAGAGATTTAATTGCCCTCATTGTTATAACAGCATCTTCTAACAATAATCTTAGGGGTTTCAGTGTTATAACAGCATCTTCTAACAATAATCCTAGTCAAAAATGGAGATTCAGGACTGAACATTGTATCAGTTCTTCTGCTCTCTCACAGTACATTTCTTTCTATCTTTAGACAAGTCACAGGCTTCCTTAGTACCAGACAACTGGTTTAGTTTATAATCTTTCTTAATAGGATCATTCCAGCTTGTCCACTTCAGGCATGACCATTTTTCTCCACAATCTGCCTTGGCAATTCTGGCATCTTTACTCAATGTGGGCAATCTGTTCTCAAGTGTCCAAAAGCCATCCCAGCAATGTATTAGAATAGGTTGCTGGGGCCTAAGTCCAAGTTTAAATGTTGTGTCATGAGAGAGTTTCCATCTGGTAAGCATTTCACTCTTTCTCACCTTGATATGCTGCCCCTCTTAATTCATCTCCTTCAAGATGTACTCCCAGTCATATTCTCCCAGTTCCTGCCACTACATGCTAGGCAGGCATGGCAGCTCCTTCGTCGTGTAAATTTGTCTCTATTAGCAGGCCTAGAGCTTCAGCTGTTATGTTGTGATCTGATTTGTTAAGCAGGTGAGGTTGTAGGAACAGATCTTGAAGAAGACAGACATGGCCTGATAAAGCATCTACTACATATGAGGGCTCCACATAGTCCTGACAGAAAAGGGTGTATGTTATTTTTTAACAAGCTGGACAGTATGTACGCAAGGAAAGTATGTACTACTTTCCTAGACCCATAAGTTTCTGGGGGATCTGGGCCCTCAAGGTTTTCTAGTTCATCTGCCTAATATTCCCATCTCAATTCTCAGGATACCACTGATTTCATAACTGGACTCCAAATTTCATGTAGGAGGTTTGACAAGATGGATAATCAACTTTCTTCTATATTTTGCTATTCTTTAAATGAACTTCTATACCTCTTTCTCAACATGATCAACCTTCTCATTACAGAAAATTATTGTTTTCTCAACTGTTACTAAGGAAGCCTTTGGCTTTCACACTTTTCCTTGAATTATTGGAATTGATGTTTGATCACCCAAGTCAGCCATTTCACTTTCAAAGTACCAATGTTGCTCACCAACAGTTTTCTAATTTCCCAATTAATATTATTATCATAATAGTCATACTTCTTAAAGTCTGGAGATATGACACCAAATATCAAATGCCAGTGCACTGCTTTCCAACTGTAGTTTAGCCAAATTCACTGGAGGTGAAAGTCTTAAAATTTCAGTTTCACAGCATGCCAGTGCGGTTATTAATTTTTTATGTAGTGCCCAAGATAGAGCCCTCATTCCAGCTGGTCACCGTATGTTCAACTCCAGAATCCCATCCTAGAGTTATTTGTCTCCTTAGGTCACTTCCCTAGTAGTAGTGATTGAAGTAGAAATTCAGATGTATGTGATTTATTATGTGCTCTTCAGGAAAATCCTAAAAGTGAATGAGGAAAGCAGAATAGGGGACGGGAAAATCTGAGCAAGGATGTAAACTAGTCTTAATACACTGAGAGAATGGGGATAGTCTCAAAGAATAAATTACACCACAAAGTTGTACCACTTTGAGGCTAAAGGATAAGATTTTATGCTTTTTTTTTTTTTTTTTAATTAATCAGTAAATGGGGAATGGATGGTGCACCTGCTTAGGAGTCTCCAGGTAAGTTGGTTCCCTTCAACCAAGGGCAATTCTTTGGAGAAGGTCACAGTTATAAGCCATTAGCTTCAGTACACATAGCAGCTAGAGGATGGTTATATGATGAGCTGGTAAAGGGGATCTGGGCATGGCCTTAAGAACTGCCATATACCTGCAGTGTAGTTAAAGCGTGATTATCAGTAAACTACAAAAGTAGAATAACTCAGACATAGAACTGTGCCATAAAGGGAAATTCATTAACACCATTTTAAACATTTGATTGTAAAACTTAGGTACTTTTTATTCATCATGATAATCTAACTTCATTATTTATTGGAGAGTCACTATATGTTATGAATTTATTTACATACACAGAGCTACAAAAGAAATGTAAGGCATAATGCTGTTCTTATGAACTTTATAAGTTGCCAACATTTCAACACACCATGTGAACATTCTAATATAAGTCATATAATAATTACCATTGTATGTCCAAGGACATAAAAATCAATGCAATATCATTTTTTTTTTGACAAAAACATCTCAAACATGCAGGAGGCAAAAACTTGAAAGGTCTTTGCTGCATAATTTTAATCAGTAAAATTGTAAAAATATGTCTGCTTTTTGAAGAATCACTTTGAGTTTTTTAATGTAATCTATCATCGCTGTGATACATTAAAAAAAGAGAACAGTGAGACTAGAGATTTTGTTATGATCAGGTTATGGCTTTGGAAAAGAATGGTAACTTTGCAGTTTTAGTCTAAACAAATAATGATCACATCACCATTACACATGTCACCTTATTACAGCAGTTAGTGTTGATTTTTTTTTTTTTTTTTCAACTAAGCTCACTCAGCAGTGGCTGGCCACAGATACTGTTAGAAAGCAACTTTTCTGTTTAAATCGTCTTTGGATGAAAGAGAGGTTAACCAGACTTCAGTTAGGAATTTATTTTTGATCAAGATCAAGTCTCATAACAAATAAAGTGACCAATATCACACATGGTGAAGATTAGCATTAGATGACATGAAGTGAAAACTCTCTTTTTTCCCCCAGCTAGTCACAATTTAAAGATTTATTTTAAAATTATGGCAGATTATATGCAACATAAACTGTAATGCATTTATATAAAAGTGAGAACCCCTTCTTTGGGTCAAATTTTTCATAGCATTTGCACAAGAAAGAGTCTAAGAAATGGCATGAAAGACTAAGAAGATACATTCTCCATGCTCTTCAGTTTTTTTGTTGTTGTTATTGACAGAGTTATGTATTACACCGATATTTTAGAAAAATATTTTCCAAGATTCGTTTCCCACTCTGATGTTTCAAAAGTTACCGTAGTTGTTTTTGTTTAATTAACTGTTTTTAAGCCCAGATTAGTTCAGGAAATGCTAGCTTAAACAAAGTTAAATAGATTACATTTACTGCAGAACCTCTGGGATAACTTAATATGCTCTTAAGCATTATGGCTCTCTAACTCTTTAAGCTATTGGGCCATGGAACCTAGTTTCTTGGAGCACATCAAGTGACAGATTCTGAGAAACTTTTGAGAGGAGTCGCTTTAAGGAAAATTCTACAATTATTTTTAAAATGTCTTTGTAGCTCTATCAACAGTACTTCAAAAAACCATGAAGCCGTCAGGGTCTGATCAGGAGAGAGAACCACACAGTAATTTGAGAAGAGTGAATGTAATATGAAAAGTTGTAGACTATAGTAGAGATTAGATTGATATGGATAAACTGGTAAAATGTAAGGAGAATTCTAAAAAATATGGAAATAGCAGATATAAGCTTCAGCCACTACCTCTAGGCTGAGAGAGAGCACCCATGGAGGAACCTTGTTGGAGAGAACATGGTCATTTCTCATTGGATGGCAGAGAAGTCACTGTGATGAGGCACTGGTGGAACCTGCTGGCAATCTTCCCTCTGGAACTTGCTGGAAATCTATTCTCTAGGGTGCCGAAGAAAGCTGTTTACAGAAAGGTGTCTCATGGAAACATTCTGCTATGAAATTTCCTAAGGAGTCTCTGGGGGAATCTGCTGGCCACTGAAACTGTGAGATGCTATTCACGGCAGGAACTGGGAGCTGGAGAAGTTGTGCATACACTGCAGGAGGCTGATGCTGGAGAAGCTGTGTGTACTCCAAGAGCTGGACACAAGAAACGAGAAACCATGCACACCACGATTGCTCGGTGCGGGAGAAGCCAAATGTGTTGCACAGGGCTGCCAAGTGAGCTCACCTGAACCTGGGAGGAAAACCTTTTTCTCCTGCAAAGCCTCTCCGGCACCAGCTTACTGCCAACTGGCAAAGCAAAAATATATGTAAAGTACTATATTCATTTTTACAGAGCAGGCAAGGAAGGGCAAATTTCAAAGTGAAAGGCATTCAGTTGATAACTGACACATAACATTTAGAAGAAAACAAATTCTTAATGTCTTTCGTTATTCTTTTTTGTTTGTTTATTTTTGTGGTATTCTACAGACACTAGGACTTCAGTAAAAATTCTAAAATGTTGCTTCTAGATTCAAGGTAAATTTGATATGAATACTTTCAGTTTCTAATTGAGCAATACTCAAATTAGCTGCAAGTAACAGAATAAATTACAACAGTCATATAAACAAATAAATGTTGGTTTTTCTAACATGAGAAAAAGTCTTAAGGTAAGTAGCTTCAGGCATTAGTACGGTAGGTCATCCACTTGAAGGCTGTCATGTCTCATATTTGCCACATGCCTATTGCAAATCCAGGAATTGTATCTGTAACCAAGGTAGAAAGAAAGAATAATGTATGAGCTAGATTTGACTTTTTAAAAGCAAAGAAAAACTAAAGTTCAGAAGCCCACAACAGACTCATTAACTAGAACTATGTCACATAGCTACTTCTACCCAAGATTCTGGCTGGGAAAGTAAATTTTAAACAATGTCAGTCTTTACAGTGGACCATGAAAGAACAGGGTTTTATGGATCATTTTTTGGTAAGCCAGTGAATAGTAGTACTTTCTTCGCAGAAATTTTTGATGATGTAAATATATTGCTAAAATAGCATAGCCAATGATTTTAAAGGGAATACTGTGAAAACAATGGAGGAGGTAGGCAAAGTAATAGCTGCCTCCAAAGATTACCATGACCTAATTTTTTGGAACTGTAGATACGTTAGGTTACATGATAAACAAGAATAAAGATTGCAGATGGAATTAAGATTGTTAATCTGTTGACCTTAAGATAGAGAGGCTATCCTAAATTATCCTGGTGGACCTACTATAATTACAAGGGTCCTTATCACTGGACAAGGAAGGCAGCTGAGGGGAATCTGTGGATGAATGTTGCTAGAGACGCAATGTTGCTGGCTTTTAAGATGGGGGAAAGGGACTATAGCCAAGGAATATACTCAGGCTCCAGAAACTGGAAAATGCAAGGAAATAGATTCTCCTCTAGAGACTATTTAGAATGGAATACAGCTTTGTCAACACCTTGATTTTAGCAAATGAGAACTGTGTTGAATTTCCTACCTACAGAACTGCAAGGTAATAAGTTTTTGCAATTTTAAATCACCAAGTATGTGACAATTTGTTACAATGGCAATAAAACGCTAGGGAAAAACATAATGTAGATACAATATTAGGATAGACTGAGTTTTTTCAATCTTTCAGCCACATATTAGATGCTTCTTTGTGATATTTTCCAGAAACTTTCATTTATTGGACAGATTCAAAGTTTAGACATGGCCGACTAAAATTCTGGAACTGTATTAAGTTTATTCACAATTATTTATTTTCTATTGGAGAACCAAAGATATGAGAATGTTATTGGATAAATAAGACAAAAAACTAATACTTGACCCAAAAATATATAAATATTTATCATTATTTTCTTGATTTTTTTCATTGTAACAATCTATTTTAGCATATAGACTGATATATCCAAAATGTTTAAAGAAGGAAGTTTAATATTAATGCTAATGTTTTATAAGTTTTTCCCAGCTGTAATTCAGCTTAAAAAAAAAAAAAACCCTCAAAAAACAAGTCAGTGGCAGATGTACTTACCATGCACTGTATACATTATTTTATAGCCAAGTTTTTTCCCAGATGCTAAATAACTTTAATGTTACATATAATTAAAAATAACATTTTCGGTCTCTGAGACTCTCTGAACAGTCAAAATTAAAAAAAATCACATTGAATGTAATTGCAACTTCATACTATACTTTTTTTCCTTGCATTGGATAATACCTGAAAGTAAATTAGCAATAAAAATATTTTAAATATTATATTTTTCTACAGGGACTTTTTAGGTATAAAGATTTTAAAAACAGCATTTATCACTATAGAATAGTTTTAACCACATTTTTTATTTGTTTTTAATAGACTGTATATCTCCTCCCTTCCCAAATTAGTTCATTCTTTATATAGTGTGGACAATTCTTAGGTTTTGGGTACATTTGGACATGACTTAAATTTCTTGTTCTACCTTTTACTTTTAGGTGGATTTTGGCAAGTCATATACCTGTCTAAATCACATTTTTTCTCATTTGTAGAATAGGTATGATATTCCCAAATATGTAGTATTCAGAAATTTTTGCAATGAAGGCACTTAGTCAATTGTAGTAATTATTCTTATTAAAATATAATACTGATATTTACATTTAAATACAAAACAAAATAAATACAACAGTTAGGTGGTTTAATATAAACATACTCTGTAATCAACCATTTCTTTCTAACAAGATGTGTTAAATATACCAGCAACATAAGTTAGGGAACGCGTGCCTTAATTTACATGTGCCCATTCTTATTCAAATGAATGAAGAAATGTTCTAGGGTAGATATAGGCCTCAGAGAATTTCCAGAGCACCCAAATTGGTGATAAGTGTTGGATGCATACTACAGAGTTCATAGTTGAGAACTAGATGTAAAAAAAAAGTTTTCTTAGCTAACAAAGAAAAGCAAAAAAAAGTAAAGCAAAGATGAAACCAGTAATATAAATTTAGAATGTGTAATATGTGCTTTGGTTCACACACACACACACACACACACACACACACACATATACACACCTCTTCCAAAAATATATAAGCTAATTAAACTAAATCAACCAAAACCACTTTTCTGCCTCTACATCATCATTGGCTTTAGATTTCTGTAATCTCATCAAGACATATATTTTTGATCAATGTGAATATGACACTTTAAAAAGTAAGATAGTATTACTATTACTATTAATAATAATTGCAATTGTAATATAAGCACATAATATTTCTGTGTGATTACAACATACTGGGCTCTTTTCTCTGTTTTGTATGTATTATTAACTCATTTTAACCTCACAATGCCATTAGGTAGGTACTATTATTTTCATTTCATTACACAGATGAGGAAAGCGAAGCACAAGGAGGATACATAATTTGTTTAAGGCGACAAAATTAGTACAGACAGTAAGTGGAAGAGATAGGATATAATAATGTATGAAGTACATATTTTTGTATTTATTATTTAATTATAGGAATGGTTGAATTGGGAACAATGTGACTGAACTATTAAATATAAACTATTTAAAAAAATTTAGTTCAAAAATTTTATATGACCCTTCATATAATTGATGATATGTGAGCTGATTTGTACTAATGTATTTTCTACATTTATAGCTAAAAGTCTATCACTATTTCTACTACAAATCAAAGGCTGTTGAAAAATGTAATATGTTTATTAAATAAATATATTAATATTTTAAAATTATTTATGTAATGTATGGCAATTAGTTGGCATTATTTATATGTTGTTAATCACTATAGGGCTTTTTCTTTTATTAAAGTGTTATCTTTCAAAGATGAGTATTAGATGCTCACATTCTCAAATTTTATTTGCTTTCAAATTATGCTTACTTTTCTGTGGACAAATAAATATTTGGATGATCTTGTGGATAAAGAAATACTTTGTCCCAGGAATAGAGTACTGAAATATTTTATAAAACCCATTGAGGAAAACACAATGCATTGTCAAATTTGTGATGGTATGTTTTAAAGCACACCTACCTCACATGTTCATGACCTGCAGACTGGTCCTACTCCTATGCCAAGACTGGTATTGTAATTATTTTAAATGGGTTTTTGGTGGAACAAAATCAAGACTATAAAAGGGAAAAACTATTTCCTGATGTGGGACTACCAAACTAAAGATATAGATTTCTGCTCCATGCATGCTGAATCTTGTATCCCAAGGTGCCAGGTTGATACTGAGTGATTTTCTGCACAGGGCAAATTTTCAAGAGAAACATCCACAATTAAAGAAAAAATGCTTTACTGAATAACACTCATTTTTAAAAAGAAAAGTTATCCATATCCTTCTAATTTAAAATTTTTATTGTTAATACTTGAATTGAATATGTGCAATTCTGAATTGAATGCTATTTGTATTTGACTTAATGCTGTCCTAAAATTTATGCTCGCATTTGGCAAAAATGATGTTTCTACCTAAAATAAATATCTTTGTTCTTAGTGTCTCAGTTCAGTTTTAAAGATAAAAAAACTCTCTAATTAAACTGCTAGCCTAATGTTAACGTTTTGCTTTATCTTTGTTAAGAAAAATTATCCAAATTTGAAATAAAACAGGTGAATGACCTTCTCTCTTTTCAAATCTTACATATATTTTCAGGTCTTTTCAATAGGATCGCTCAAAAACACATTTATTTATATAGAAGAAAGCACTTGTGTTTGACTTTAGTATTTAAAATTTTATTTGAGTCCTAAAAACTGTAACTATTATGTGTAAACTTTTAGTTTTTTGTCTGGTAGAAAAGTGCCAAAATTACAATTTTATAGCCTTATAGGATATTAGCAGTTTTATATCTATTAGCAATTTTATTTCAGCATTCTATTGACTGACTGTATAAATCCTTGGTTCTCAAAATCTCCATTTAATTAGTCTTATCATCTTACTGGTTACCTCTTGAATAATAAAATTGAGTAGAATCTTTGATGGATATTCATTTTAGACTTGTATGAATTTCATGTTTTAACTTTTCAAAAGTGTATTTTAGCTTTTTCTTATTAGTTTTTAAATTTTTCCAAAGTTTACTCATTGAATGAATTTTTCTAGTTCTTGGGGTGTTAAGCATTGTGGTTTTTTATAAAATCATCTATCTTTATGGGGTAACTGTAAAGTAAAAATCTTTATAACAGCAAATATACCAGGACTATAGACTTAAAAATACTGTCAGAACTGGTTTATCAGTCACTCAGTTATTGATTTAGAGTTATATATCATTTACTTTATTGATTTTGTGATATACAAAACATAAAATTTATTAACAATTAACAATGTACAGTTAGTGGTATTAAGTGAAATTATATTGTCGTATAACCATCGCATCATCTATTTTCTGAATGGAATTACAGATCATTTTAGGTTCAAATCAGAATTATATTGCTTAGATAGCCCTCCTATTTAATGTACATGGTTTCAAATAATTTTTGGTTATTACCAAAAATTAAAACCAATTTTAAATGTAACAAAAAGCCTCATTAGAGATTATTTCCTAGTTTTCTTTACTTTTTACATATCACGGTGCCAAAATAAAAAAAATATATAATAAAGCAGCAAAAAATTCAAGTAAATGACTCTTTAACCCTAAAGTAGGTGGAAATTTTACAAACTTCCCTTAGAAGTAAATATAATTTTTGCATTTGTGAAATTGGCTTCCTCAGATGGGCATGGGAAGAATTCTCTGTCATTAATGACATTCTTTTTTTTTGTCATTTCTAATAAGAGCTTTCTAGGTTTAAGTCTTCTACTCTGAGTTTTTGTTGAAATTTCTTGTAGAGCTGATGCCCAGGTTGCTGAAGTCCTTCCTAACTTTTGACTTTTATATTTGCCACTCCATCATTCTACTTTCCTCAGACGTATTCCTCACTGAAGGGGATATAATACATTTCACTTCTACTTCCATTAACGTTTTATTAGGCTGTAAAAAAGAGATATATTCACATATTATAGAGGCTTGGGTAATGTTATTTTAATTTTATACACTTCTTATTGTATCCCCTTATGGTAGCCCCTCAGGAGGTCAGTGAATAGCCCCTTTGTTTAGAGAGAGTTAGTGTAACACTAACATATTTTCCTTAAAAGCTGGCAAATGTTATTTGGAATCTCTGAGAATTAGAGTATAGTGGTTCAGGAGTTTTTAAGTGTATGAACTTGAAAAAAGTCAATAATAAGAATCAAAAACATGGAAGCACAAGCAAGGAGTAACCTTGGCCAAACTGAAACTGAGGAGTAAAGTTACTCTGTCAAAGAACTTTAAGGCCTGTGTAGGGATCTGGATCAACTTGGTCTGTATCAGCAGTAACATAGTATCAAATGCCAGTTTCAATTCAGTGAGGAGAGAGTAAATCAAAGGAGAATCATCCCAAAGTAACAATCTCCCTCTTGGATCTAGAGGCCAGAACTAAATCTTTTTTAGACTACTAGCCCTTAGGTTCTTTGATAGAGAAGAGAGAAATTTAAGACAGAGATGTTGGAGGGTTTTCTTTTAATATAACATGTGAGAGCCCAAATCATTACCTGAAAACAAATTGCACCTTGAGATTCACAAAGAAGCACCTTGAGATTCACAAGGAAGCACATCCCAAAAATTGAGTCTCGGACTCTGAAGATTTACATTTCTAGTAGTTGCTATTGCATAGTCATCTAAGATTTTAAGTAACACTTTTATATAAGACATCTAAGATTTTAAGTAACACTTTTATATAAGACTTTTGGTACTTTTATTAAAGCTTGTGTAATATTTTAAAGTCATACCTAATTTTTGTATCAATAGTCATATTTTTATCTACATTTCATCAAAGTCCTTCTAGAGTTCCCATTCGTTTCCTATATTTATTTTCTGCATTGTGGAGCTTGATATGACAGGGGAAGAGAGAAAACAATTAGATAAAAAAGAGAATGTTAAAATGAAGAGAGAGTAAGTATAAAGGGAGAAAATCCTGATACTTCAGGAATCTTCTCCTAATCTAAGATATACTATTTTTGTTTCAATTAGTTTCTTCAGATTTTAGTACCATTATTTTTTATTCTATATATTTTTGTTTTTTTCTTCCTTTTCTCTCCCTCATTTAAATATGATAATTAAGAACAGTCCATAGTTTAATGACATAGTGCAAATGAAAATCATAACTTAAAAAGAATTCAAGGTTATTTAAAAATAGCATTTAAGGCAGAAAGTGTGGGAGAAGGGTGGTTTGCTCTCTTTCCACTTTCCATGATACTAACCTTGTCTTTGTGTAGTATAAAGGTAAAGCACTTACATGGAGAATTCTAGACTGATAAGATGATACAAACAGGATTTCAAAAACTTTAGAGAATTATTTTTTGAATATTGAGATTTTATATATAATTACAGATTCAGAGTGTTTTTCAATAGGGAGAGAATAAGGGAAAATTATGAAGGTATGGCCAATGATAGGCTGCATGACTTTTGCAAAACTATTTTATTGTTTTAAAACTCAGTTTTCTTATTTTTTTTAAAAAATGGAGAAAATAGAGCAAACTTGATAGATTTTGATGATATAAATAAAAAGTCTTGAAAACTCTCTGAGGAGAGGGATTAACTTACTTTAAGGTTGCAGTATGTCTGGAAAGCAGTAAAACAGATTATGTTTTAACATAACCATTAGAAGCATGGAGGGAAAGTAAGACTTCTTTATTTCATCTCAATTATGTAAATTTTAAAAAAAGATTTGAAATATATAGAGGCATCTTCAGGAAACCTTGAGAAAGTTCCTTGTGGAAATGGATGGGGAAATGTCAGAAAATTCATCCCTGTATAAATGATATTGCAGCATCATTTGAAGCAACCTACGCAGAAGATTTATTCTGAAGAATACGTATGTCTCCTTTGTGTTCTATAATAGTGTCATTCACCTAACACGAAGCTACCAATTTTATGCTATCTTTGTGAAGTGGATAAGTGACCTCCTAAGCCAAACCCATTCAACAGTTTGGAATTTGAGCCTCTATTTTTAACATTGAAATGTTAGTATATTAACCTGCTGGAGTTGTTTTCTCTTTTTTTCTTTAAGCACACCTGTAATCGTATTGTAAGGGTAATGTTCAGATATTCCTCAAAGAACATTTTTTAAGAGAGGAAGTGTGGAACACCACATAAAGATCAACAAATTAGAAAGGTTTTTGAGGTAAAAATATAGCAAAAGAATGATATTTACAGCTGATCTTAAAATGTAATCTGAAGCTTACTTTTAAGTAATAAGATTTTAAAACTTTGCTAGTTTTCCTCCCAAAATTTTTCTCATTAAAAAATGCTCTATGAATAAGAAGCACTGTGCGAACTTAAAGGAATCTTATGTATACTATTTGTTACATATATTTCATCATCTATGAAATTTGTAAGGAAACATTTTTTGATTGAAAATCTGGACTACTGGGAAAAGCAAAGATTAAAGCAGAAGAATTTTTTTATGACACTAATTAGATTGTAATATAAAAGTAAGAATAATTTTGGTTATCAATCGCCAAAAAAAAAAAAAAATCGTGAGCAATAAGGGCTTGGATAAGCCCTATAAAATATATTTTGGAATAAATGAATAATTATCCACTTTAAAAAATTATTTATTTCCTTTGTGTTCTGTACTGGGTTATGATACTTATTGTTCTCATTAGGTAAATTATGAACTTGTACTAAGGATAAAAGAAGCACTATGAATCATGATACCATTTCTAAGGAAGGCTTTCAATTTGAGTCATCCTTATGAAACTCATATTAAAATTAAGGAAACATACACTTTTTTACGTGGCCAGGAGAAATTCTATTTTCT
The DNA here is from genome assembly GCF_902729225.1 of Pteropus medius. NCBI lineage: Eukaryota > Metazoa > Chordata > Mammalia > Chiroptera > Pteropodidae > Pteropus > Pteropus medius. Next base: position 12,723,812 of record NW_024344240.1, on the reverse strand, counting down.
AATTTAAATCTAGGATAGGAGATATTGTGAGATTTAGTTACATGATTTCTGCTAATACCTCTTTTAATGATTAGTTCTCTGGTGAGGAAGTTTATTTCTCTGCTACACATTTATAATTTCTTGGAAGTTGAATTTTATTTGAGCCAAATATGTTTCATTTATATTTGCTCATTTGATCCTAATTTTATTTTCAGGAATAGCATAGAATTAATCAATTTGCAAAATTTAAAAAACAGTAATATACCCCTATCTCTTTCCAACAATATCTCTATCTCATACCCACAACTGGCCAGATGGTTTTGTTAGCACAGTTTCTTCAACTATTATTATATTATATTATTGTTTTTAAAACAATTCTGGATGTCTTTTCAAAATACTTTCTTTAAATATGAGGTCCAAAATTAGACAAAGTCCTCTGAGGCCTGCATAATACAAGATGTTAAAATATACATTCTTAAAGAAAAGAAAGGAAAAAGGAAAGAAAAGAAGAAAGAAAGAAAGAAAGAAAGAAAGAAAGAAAGAAAGAAAGAAAGAAAGAAAGAAAGAAAGAAAGAAAGAAATGTATTTTATACTGTTAGCATATATTAAACTTGTGGCTAAATAAGCATTCATATATTTTTTTTATTTAAACTACTATATCTCCATCATTCTACCTATGCAAATAATTTTGAAGCTGATCAATGTTATACTACATGACTGTGCTAAAACTCTCCTTGATTTCAACCAGGTGAATTTCAACTACATAAATTCTTGAACACATTTTCTCTTCACACTAGCTTTAATCATCTGAAAACGTAATATTTTTTTTCTTAGTTACTAAAATTATAAGGCTGGACTTGTAAATGGAGTATTGTTGATTAGCATGATTAATAGTTTAAATATAAACTATTAAACTATTAAATGCATTTTAAACATTTAATGGCAGTCAAAAGGTGGTCTCTTCAAATATCTCTACATGTTTTAGACTGGGTGAGACTGTGAAATACTAAAAACTAACAGCTGTTGGAAGGTTAAGTTCTAATATCGAGGATAGGAAACATTAGCCAGAGAGCGACTTGCTTCTCTACTGATTGAGAGCAGACTGTGTAGAGTTGGTGAACCTCAGAGACAACTTAAGCCAAGGATGACTTGATATCCTATCCAAAGTGATAGCCCACCATGTTGAGGTACTTGTCTTTGGCGATTCAGATGAAAATCTTGAGAATGAGCCCAAAGAGTTTGTTCCTGCTCTGTCTAGAAAGCTGTTCTACAGATTTAAAAGAGATACTTTAGCTCTGATGAAGTGACAAGCTTGGATGCAGAACAACAGACGCCAAAGCTGTAAACGGCTGGCCTGGGGCCCTGCATGGCAAGGGTCCTGCTCTTTTGAAAGTTAAAGATTTTCTACGGAAGCATAAGAAAAGCCAAGTTTTTGTCAAACTGTTATTAAAATTAGGAGTAGTATAAGTTGAGACTAGTTCTTTGAAATCTTGTTTCAAACTGTATCTTCTTATATGTATATGCTGCTAAGCTGTGTTTAATTTACATTATATAAATTTATTATACCTCTCTAAAAATCCATCTTAGGAATTCAGAAAGCTATGCCTATTAAAGAAATCTGGAGTTTGATAATGTTTTAAACCTATCAAGTAACACCACTCTCCAGTGTCAATTAAATTGCAGTGAGTAGTAGTATGATTTCTCAGAGGGTATAAGTAATTAAGCAATACAAGTTTATAGAGAGCCTAAACACTACATCTGGGATTAGAAAATTGGCCTGGGGAAGTAGTTTAAATTCTATAAATAATTTTAATATAGTTTCCTCACGAATATATGTGCAAACCTAATTTGTCTGTCATCTTTCTTCTTTCTCAGGGTAAAGAGTATGTACATTCATCACCTCCAAAAGAAAATTAAGAAATGTGGTACAAGGAACAGTTTTTTCGGAATAGTAAGGTTTCAAGCTGGAAGAAAAGGGGGATACAGAGCATCTGGTCCATTTTATATTTCAGATGAGAAAAGTGAAGCCAAGAGAACTAAAGTTCCTTGTACAAGATCTCATAAAACAGATAATTATAGGAGTGTCCAGGATTTTAGTTCAGTAATGGGCCCAAAGTAGTTCAGTAATGGGCCCAAGTTTATCCAAAATATTTAGTTCAGTAATGGGCCCAAGTTTATCCAAAATATTTAACAACTACAACAAAAGGCTTGCTAAAACTTCTAAAATGTTTGTGATAAAATATTCAAATTCGAGACAGTTAACTATTTGATAAATACATTATAAGGATCTTCTGAGATTTGGAGGTCATTCTAGGCCCAAGTTGCCTGGAGATTGAAGACAACATATGACTGAGTCCCAGAACTGTACCAGGATTCAAGTCCAGGTTTAGTTAATTCCAAGTCACATGGAGTAAAATTTCTTTCAAGAATGAAAACAGCATTGTGCTTCTCACTTTTTACTTCTTTTGCTCAATGAAGTATAAATGGAAAGATTTCAAGCAATCAAGGACAGGCCAAACATCCAATGAAAGACAGGTGTGAGAGAGTTAGAGCTGGAGTGATAGTTGTGAGGATGAAAGGAGTTGACACTACTTCTCAAGAGTTGATTCTTTTGGGGAGATTTATCTAGTTTTGCAGAAAGGATGCTCAACAGCTGAATATTTTCTCTAAGATATGTGCTTTGATGAACCTAGACTTCTGGCTTTTTTGCTAATGCAAAAATATATGTTGTAAAATAATCTAAAAATGTAATTTCAAAATTCAAAGCAAATATAAAACAAGCAAACAAAAAATCTTACATCTTGTGTTATATAGGGAGAGACAAAACGAGTAAATGTGTTCAGATGCCTACTACCAAGTTATTCTTTTATTGGAAAGCAAAAGAATAACTTCACCTAGAGAATGTTGCTGAAAGTGGGGTCCCTCGTACAGGCAGCATTAGCCTGCCACATTGTTAAAAAAAAAAAAAAAATTATGTGGACCCAGCCCAGATCTGCTAATCAGAATATCCAAGGTGGCAACCGGGAACTTGTGTTTTAACAACCTCTCCATATGATTCTTCTGCTCAAAGTTGAGGAGCACCTGAAACTTTTTTTGTCCTCTGCAGGAGCATATTTATCATGGCCAGGAGATAAAAAAGGTATGAAAAAAAAATTCTGTTGCTAGAAATGGTCATTTTATGAAGTGAAATGATAAAATTGTTCTTTGGAGAGTGTTTCTGATACTGACACATTTAGAAATACAACCTAATTATAATTTGAGAAATATATTTTTAAAAAGACGCAGGCAAATTATAGCATTAATTCATCTGGAAGGGAATTTTAAGAGTATTAGTGTATAATTCATTAGTATAAAACAAAGATTTTTCTTGTTTTAATAAAAAAAATACTAAATACAGAATAATCACAAATAAGGTCAAATTCATTACTTTTAATTATAATTTTTTCATATTCTAAAAACATTCATTCATATTAAAAAATAACTTATTTTGATTTTAAAGTATGATACCACCTCTGCCATCTGCTCTAGTTGCATCATTATACCTGACAATCTACTTTGAATGTGATTCTTTAATTTAAATATGACCCCTATGCACCCTTCTTCTCTGTAATAAAATTATAATGTAATTAAATTTAGGTGAAATAATTTGAAAATGCTTCAAATATACTACCATCTGCTGTGGCAATTAAATTCCGGGAAAAAATACAACATATCAGTATATTTCACTTCTGGAGTTTTAAACAGTGGCTGCAAATATCTTTTAAAGTACTTGATTAGAATAACTCTTAATACATACATTAAGCTATTATTAATTTGGTACATTATGAGAATCAACTGTTGTTCTCCTTAGGGGAAAATTCCAATAAGAGTAATGCTATCTGCATGCCCCATGTTCATGCCGAGAGAGGAAGAATGCAGGGTGAGCAAGGACAGTCATTTTACATTTGGTCTAGACCTTCCGCAGAACAGCTTCATGACAAGAGAATTATCCAGTTACTTCTACCCTTATACAATAATGATTTCTTTTGTAAAGAGGTTAGACTCAAGATGAGGGTGACATCAACTTGTGTTTTCTCATTATCACTATGTTGAGTTGCCACTCAGTTAAGAGTTGACTGTCTTACGTCAATTCCCCAGAAGTAGATACAGACAGAGTTTTGTGTACAAGTGATTTATTTATAAAGATGTTTGCAGTATAATCTAGAAAAAGAGTGGGAGAAGCAGAACAGAGAAGGGTAGAAAGTCAAGAGTTGGTGAAATTTCAGGAAGAGGCTCACCCTAGACCTGATCCTACAGGAAATCTCTGGAGTATAAATGATGTCTCAGAGTTTGTCATGTCTTAAAGCACAAGACTTGGACTTTCATATTCTACACTAGTAACTACTGGCTAGGGGTACTGCAACTGGATGGCAAGGAGTGCTTGGTGAAACTTCCAAGCATTTTCAGTTGTTTGCATGTGTGGGCAGAAATGTTGCCCCAGTAGACTAGAGAAATCTTCCAAAGACAGTTGCAAGTGTAAGCTCTTAGAAGCAATGGGCAGAGGCAGGGGAAGGAGTCCATAGAGACATTTAAAGGGGATTCAGGATCTCGGGAGGGCACACAAAGTGTCTTCTCATGGGCTTTATACTGAATTTCAAAATATTGTGGCTGTCACTTAAGCTAATATAGTGTTATATATAACAGGGCATGTGCATTTTTAATACATATTGAATCCAGTCTAAATAAGACTACCAATTTTCTCACAGGCATTCTAAAACGTGAAAGTATAACATTTGAATTATTTTAATTAAATAACTACAAGATTGAGGCATTGCTATTTGCTTTTATGTTTTTTGACAATAAATGAGCTCATGCATTAATTTAGATTTGACACCTTATGAAAGGGAATATTTATATCAATTTGCTTAATCAAATTCTGCAGTTGAAAGGTTGTTTATGCAAGTTTAAATCCCAAAACTTTAAAAAAATGTGTTCTAAAAATGCTGTTTAAAATTAAACATCTTTAATAGCCAAGGTAAATGAAAGAGTAATCAAAAAGCTTTCAGAATAGTATATAGCCAAAAAAGTAAGAGCTATTGAAAATCAGTGTTTGTAATCATAAAATGAACTTAATTATTTAGAAAAATACTTTGACCTTAAATGAAACAACCCCCGCCGCCCAACATGTACTCTAACAAGTTAACCTCAGGCTATCAGTTTAACCTTAAAACTTTATTTCAGATGAATTAGGAAATTGAATAATATACATAATATATTATTATAACATTCATATACTATATCAGTGGAAGAAATATTAGTTCAATATTAAAACTTTATTTCAGTTTAGCTTTCAAACTGAATGTTATATGTTTTATATTTGTGTATAAACATCATCTATTATGTATTATCACATAACATATAAATATATAGTAACATATATAACATTATATATTATGTACATGTGTTATATATTTTAATAATATACATTTATATTACGCATATTACATATCAACACAGAAAATATCAGTTCAATTTTAAAACTTTATTTCAGATTAGCTATCAAATTGAATATGTTCTATGTTATATGTAAACATATTATATAATATATAGTGTTATATAATATATAATATACAATAGCATATACATTGCATAATATATTTACTATTATATCATATATGTTATATATTTTTATAATATATTCATATATTATTTTCAATGAAAGATGTGTTTATTGCATAAGATACTTATCCATTTATTCATTTGTCAAGTTGTCAGGTTATGGAATAACATTTTTATCAATGGGTAATAGAATTCTACAAAATGAATTATATTAATAGTGTTATAAAGTTACAAATTGGAGCTTAAGACATTGTGAGATCAGAGACTCTCCAATATTACCCAAATACTGAATTAGACTAGAATACAAATCTTGTATTATCCACATTTTTCAGTTATGGGGTATTCCCATCAAAGCTTGCCTGTTAAGGCACTTTCCGTACAGATAGATTTTTAGAAAGTAAACATTTGTTTCCTTCATTTTCAATTTGAAACAAAGAGGCTCAATTCTTAAATTTCTACTATCACTCAGAGAACTACACTGGTGGGATTTTTAATTAAATTGTGCATTTTTTAATGTACGTATGCAGGAAAACAATTAAAATATAACTCAAAATATGTATACAATAAAATAAGCCTAGTTCCTTAACAAGATAACTTGGCGATGTTTCTATATCAGATCATATAAATCTACCTCATTCTTTTTAATAACTGCATAGTATTTAATTGCATGAATGCACCAAAATTTTTGTATTTTGTGACCAAGCAGTTTAAAAACAAATAAACAAAAGGCACTGTTATGACAGATTTCTACTTCTGAATGGAATTGAATAATTCTTTGAGCGGACAAAGACTCCTAGGGACAATAACTAGAGGAAACTAATTTATAAAATTATCTGTTAAAAATATCAGAGAACTGCAGAAGAAAAGGGACTAAAGTGTTACATTACAGATAGGGAAGAGTCACAAAGAGATAAGCTGATTATAGTACTTTCTTTCCTCAGATATCATTAGCTGTTTATAGATACAAGCAGATATCAGAAAATTAAAGTACTTTCCACACAGATAAATCATGGTGGGGAACCAATGACCTATGAGAAGATGGTCATCATTGTGAACATTTACTTTAAAAAATAGGAGTAGAATCAATGCTGGACCTAGTATCCATCAGCAAAAAGTTAAAATCATTCAAGGACACGTGAAACAAATGGTAAAAAAATGCTGCTTCTATCACATTGAAAGATAATTCTTCAAATTATCTGTTACATGTGTTGTATTAATAGTGTTTTAATCAATAGTGTACCAGTAATATTTGTAATAATAACTTAATCCAGAAGAAAATTTAAGTATTTTTTGGATCATTGGAGAATATCAAATGTTGATTTATAATTTTATGTCAGAGAAATATGATAGGTGATCAATAAAATATTTTCAGGTATCATTACATAGTTTTGAATATTATATGAGAGAATTGGACTGGAAATATGAATTTAAGAGAAAATAATATAATAGTTAAGAATGTTAAAAATAGCTTTTTCATGCATTTAAAAATGTGTGATTATAGGAATTAAATATCTATGGTATTTAGAAACCATTGCATTTATATTTTAAAAGTATTGCAACTAATATCTTTTAAAAAATCAATATTTACCATATGCAGAAATCACTTACTTTGCTAATATTTTGATTTAAGAAAGCTAAAAATCTGCTATGAAATACATAGTTTTACAAATTCCTTTAACTAGCACTTGGCTAAAAAAAGTTGAAAATTCTTCTAATAAATTTAGTATTATTCAACTAAATAGAATAGACTACATTCTTACCATTTCCTCAGGATTTGGTATTTATTTGACTTAATCGGATTTCATGAGAAATGTGTAACCTGGAGGTTTGCAAATCTCATTTAAATTACTCTTTGAGTTAATCTTTTAATGAAGGTTTTGTTATGGGGATAAAACTTTTTCTTTTTAGATCTAAATTTGGATCAAAGCTAGTAATATGTTAAAATTTTTAGTGAAGCACTGTTCTTTCCCAAACACGAGCTGCATCGCTATTCACAAACAACCTGATTCCACTCACACTAAAGAAGCTGTCAAGGAGAAGCTGTGTCTTTATCGCTAATCTTATTCAATTGTGTGGATCTTATTTATTGGTAGAAATAAAAGACTTTTGCTTTAGAGATTTTAGTATAATTTTTTTTTTATATTAAATGCATTAGAATCATTATAGAGTTTAGAGGCTAGCTCAGGCAATTGTTTCAAGCACTTAGTGCTGGTAAAGTAAGTGCTCAATAAATAATAGGAATCGTTATTAAGATTTAACTGAGAGTTAAGGGTTAATATATACAAGGCTAATCCCTTACCCTCCAGCCTCCCAGAAAAGAATTGAGCTCCCTCCTGAGCTCCATGGAAACCAACAGTGGCCTGGTGTTTAAGGGAATCAATTTTAGATTACTAGCGGACTTGGATGCCAGTACCCACTTTACATCATTCACACCAGGGGATGCTGTTACTTCTTTAACATCTAGTTTAGAAGTCACAGAGTCCAAATTTAAGGTATCACTCGTAGAATCTGACTTCTGGATCTGCTAGATCACTGTGCTTAATGGGGACCTGAACATTCATTTCTGTTCTAGTCTCTGAGCTTTCTCCAACAAATGCTGCTCTCTCAGGCCTGACGTGTGTGTGTGTGTGTGTGTGTATCCCCTGGACATATTTTTTTGTTCACTCAACACCTATGTTCAATTCCTGTGCTATAAATGCACATGCATGTGAATAAAAGAGAAAAAATAGACAAAAATGTCTGATATCCAAATTATAATGCCGATGTCACCACATTATAATTCTTAATGTCTCAGCCTCAGAAAATGCATTTGTAAAACTTCACTTTATAGGGTTATTGTGAGGATTTCATAAGATACTGCTTGTAAAGTACTTACCACAGAGTTCGGTGTTCATTCATTCATTTGTTGATGAATTTATTCATTTATTACTAATGTTGATGGAGTACCTATAATGAGCTAGGAAATACTCCAGGCACTTAGTAATGGCACTAGTAAATTTTCAATAAATACTAGTCATTGTTGCATTAGCAGAGTTTTAACTATTTATATTTCTACTGTTAATATTAATTTATTGTTTTAAGGTATGCCTACATTAAAATTAGCCATGATTTTACATTTTTTATAATTTATTTAAACCTACTTCAGTATAAACAGTGTGTGTGTGTGCATGCTAGTTAGTTTTTTAATCTTTATTATATTATATGGACAATTGTCAGTTTTGAAATCCCCTAATTTGCAGTGTACATACCAGAGGTCATTTGTATTAATTCGAAAGATCTGCTCAGAAGCCCTTACTACAGAAGTCTAATACAAGCATGTGAATTCATCTAGTTCTATATTTCATAAACAACAGAGGCTAGTTAACTATAAGCCTAATGAATGCTAGAAATATTTGTTTTTAATGAATAAGTGGTATTTAAGTGCTAGGGTTGGAAAATACCTACCTTTTTTTGAAGTGAGCATTAAGAATCTAAAAAGCTGAATAGACTATACCCTTTAGAAGGTGTCCTTGGTTTAGGATTCTGCTTTAATTTATGATTTGTCAGAAGATTGTTATCACTTCACACAAACTAGATATTACCTAAACATTTAGCAAATTCTGTCACAAGACTATTGTTGCACCATCTTATAGTGATCGAATACTTAAAAGAGACCTAAAAAGAAGTTCACCAAACTTATATGATGACGTGTCTCTGCCTTTATATGTATTTGTAGTTGTGAAAGAATTCTGAGACTTGTTATTGTTATAACATACTACCTGACATGTGAGATTACAACATCTACTTCTCTCTATTATAGGCTTATTCAGCAAACCAAATCTACTAATTTTGATGCACAAATTAGCTTATAATAAACATATTGTATACATCAATGTATAAATAAAAATAAATTGTAATTCTCACATAGTGCTGTGCACATTGAAAGATGCTTCATAAATGCTTAAACAAATGTAAAATGTGTTTGGTTTATATTATTATGATCATGCTATTAGATCCACCCCCCCAGCTTCACTGAAATAAATTTATACCTAAAACTTGTATATATTTAAGATGCACAACTTGTTATTTTGATATACATATACTCTAAAATATTCCCCATAATCAAGTTAATATCCATTACCTCACATAGTTACCATTTTATTTTCTTTTTATTTTATATATTTTTTAGTGAGAACACTTAATTAAGCTCTATCTTCTTAGCAAAATTCAAGAATGCAACACAAAATTAACTATAGTTGCACTGTTGTTCACTAGATCTCCAAACATTCGTCTTGCATAACTAAAACTTAGTACCCCTTGACCAAAATCTCCCCATTTCCCTTTCCCAGCCCCTGATAATCACTGTTCTTTTCTCTATTTCTGAGTTGGGCTACTTGAGATTTCACATATAAGTGATATCGTGCATTATTTGCCTTTTCGTATCTAGCTTATTTCACTTAGCATAATGTCCTCCAGCTTCATTCATGTTTTTGCAAATGGCAGGATTTTCTTATTTTCTAAGGCTGAATAATATTCTGACATATCTATACCTTGTGATATATATCTATATCTATTTATCGATGATAGATACAGATGTAGATATCACATTTTCTTTACCTATTTATCTACTCGTGGACATTTAGGTTTTTTTTTTTTTTAATCTTGGTTATTGTGAATAATGCTGAGATGAAATGGGAAAGCAGCTATCTCTTTGAGATCCTAACTTCATTTCCTTGGGATATATACCTAGAAACATGATTGGTGGATTATAAAATAGTTCTCTTTTTAACTTTTGGGGGGAATCTCCACACCATTTCCATATTGGCCATACTAACTACAATTTTTTTTAAAAAAATTTCTTTATAGCTAGAATGAGTGCTCAAAATTATCCTTCCTTGCCAAATACATTAACTATTCTTTATTTTTTTTTTGCCATAGATATTTTCTTCTTTTTCATATAGTTTAATACCTGCAATTGCTAAAGAAAACAATGTTACTTCTGTTGTCTATAGCTTTGAGGACAGAAAAATAGTGTAAAGTATTTTTTATTTGGATTCCAAAATGATTAGATGTACAGTGGGTACAATTTATAATGTTAAAGGGTACACTAGAAATTAATTTAATTACAGGTGTTTAACAAAAATGTATTTAATGCATGTCTAGGCACTGTCTTGGGTGCTTTGAAGACAGCATACTAATTACAGTATAGTCATAATTTTAAGGAAACAAAGCCTAATGAAATGGAAAGCAAAGGCATAGACACCAAAATGGTACTCTTGTTGAACTCTGTTATAACAGACACAATAAAATATATAGCTGAGACATAAATGAAAGGAGTGAATTTGGGGGACATAGATTAATTCATCAGGCAAATGAGGTTTTGAAAGTACAGTCATAGGAAATTTCTGTTGGATTTTGTAGCATATGCAAAGACATGGATGCATGAATTGGCATACTGAAGAACTCAGACAGGTTAGCACGGCTCTTGTGAGGGTGTGAAGTCAGTTTTGCTAAGACTAGATGTTTTAGGTAAGTGGAAAACATGAATAAGTGAAGACAGCTGGATGAAGACAATAACAAGTAGTGGAAGATGTGGCAAACTGGAAAGCATCTGAAGCATCCAAAAGCAGTGGGCAATCAACTAAAACACATGTGCTATCCAGATGCATTGCTTAGGCTTCAAGTTTGCATCCTATGCAAAATAGGTATGAAGAGTGGTAAGAAGATTTATTTGAGATGTATACCAATTTGGACGTAATCCTTTGGTTAGAGTTTCCCAGCTGCAGCACTATTGACTTTTTGGTCCTGATAATTCTTTGTTGTGGAGGGCTCTCTTGTGCATTGTAAAATGTTTGTCAGAATACTTGGCCTCTACCCACTATATTCAAGTAATACTTCTCCCTTTCCCAGTTGTGGCAACCAAAAATATTCCTACATATTGCCAAATGTTTCCTGGGAAGGAGAAATTGTTCCTCAGTTGAAAATCACTGTGTTTGATAATTATGAAGGAGTACATGTAATGAAATTATATGATGAGATTTAGGCTCTGGGGAGGAAATTCCCATGGCAGGACAAATAAATATTGCATGAAGAGTGGAAGAGACAGAAACTAAGGCTGATGGTCCAGTTTAAAAGCTATTGCAATAGCCTTCTCCATTCCTATGAATGAGAGTACTTTGACTAGCAAAACAATAATCCAACCAAAGCAAATATTTAACTTTCTCTAAAAGCCAACCCATAGACTTTTTGGCTATTGCCTTTCATTCTGAATATAAATATTATTGCCAATTACATAATATTATTAATCATATGTTATAGTGCTTAATAAGCAGCTCTGGCTTAAATGTCTAATATTTAATATATTGTCTCTGGCTTTTCTTTTTTTATACACAGCAGTCCTAAATGTGCTACTTCCTATTGTGTTAGTAATTATAAAAACAAAGGTTTAATTATATTGGCAATAGAATGTTGACACATAGAAATGTATCTCGGTTGAAATTTTGGAAATCATAATGAAAGCATATAGTATTAGTACCTGAGAGCATTTATTTCTTTACATTTATTTATTTGACAATTGTATAGAATCAGCTATGTGCCAGGCATGATATTAGGTTCTGAAGAGGCAATAACAAGCAATAGTGATGTTCTTGCCCTTGTGAGCTTGGGAATTCAGTGGAAAGATCAAATATTAAATAATCACTCAACAGTGAAACTGTAACTACAGAAAGTTCTGTGAAAGAGAAAGTAGAATAGAACATTTTAGAATAATTATAGTGATCATAGTAACTCCCACAGTTATAATCACATTTCAGTGTAATTGCCTAGAGTGACATCTTTAGAGCTATAGCTGTGGCACAGGGATTTACTCTCGCTTTGTGTGAAAAAATGCATTTAGTCTATATCTGAACTGATTCATTACTCTATAAACTTTTATTTCTTATTCTATATATTCTTATAAAAATAATTTTGATATACATTCAATTTTGTGAAATGAGTCATTCTGTGTAAATGTAACCCACAAAACATTGGGGATTAATTAGCTAAACAGCTATAGACAGTGGAGATTTAATGCTGTTATATGGGAAGAATTTTACATAAAACAAGACCAAATATTTTTTGTAACTAATCTCAACAGCCATGCTGCAAAGTTCTGTAGCTAACCAATCATTTACTCTCCAGCACATGGTAAGTAATCACTAATGTTTGCTGGATAAATAGGTCAATGGATAAAAAATACCCACAACATCTAAGGAAGTGTGAAAAGTATAACTCTGCTTCCAAGAATCTCAAAAAACTAAGATGAGAAAGACAACCATACTCATGCTAAAATTTATAATACTACAAGTGTATGAGAGTGATTTAAAAAACTTCGTAATGATCTTAGGGGTGGAGAAAGACAACTTCCTGTAGAAAATAGTAGATGTGTCCAAAAAGAGGCTTTGAAGAAGAGTTAACATCTGAATGGATCTTGCATCATGGAAAGTATTTTCAAGGCAGAATTGTGGGGAAAGGAGATTACTGTTGTAGGTAAAAATTCAAAGGCAGAGAGACGGTGTGGCTAAGCAGACAAGGAAGAGAACCATAGACATTTGGTGACCCCTAAAAGTAATGTTATCAGAGTCTTTAGGGGCCTATCAGCGATATTATAAACAGAAAGCAAATGAAAACTCACAATTCCAGGATGTGGGGCAAAGTGTTTAAAATTACATGATAATCAACTCTAATTAAAAAATTAAAATTAAAAATAAATAAATAATTAAAGTACATGACAGTGATTCTCTAACATTTTGATTTCAAGACACTTTTATTAGTTTGAAAAGAGTAAGGGCATTTTTATAATTTATATTTATCAATTTTAGACATTGAGATGAAGAAACTTCAAAATACTTAACTCATTTAAAAATAATGTAATAAGCCCTTTAATTTTAACATAAATAAATTGTTTTATATAACATGACTACATTTTAACAAACAAAAATAATAAAAATATTTGTATTATTTTCCATTTTTGCAAACCTAATCCTTGACTTAAATGAAGACCCCCTCAATTCACATCTACTTCTGCATTCAACCTATTTCTCTATGTTGCTTTGACTGCATAAGAAAACTTGTCTTAAACTGATAAGTAGTTCCAAAAGGGAAAAGCATTCTAAGGCTCTTTTCAGATAATTGTGGATATTATACTTTGATACTAAACTAAAACTTGACAAGTGGTAGTTTCCTAAATGTTAGTGGCAATGTGGAATCTGAAACAATATTAATAACTGTTTTGCATTAAAATTTATTGGTCTCTTATACCTTAAATGGATCTTTTACCTATGTATTATTTTGTAACCTTTTATATTGCTCTATTAGAAAATATTAGGTCATTGAGTTATGCAGATCTTACAAACTTATTATACAATATTAAAATATCAAATTTGCTAATATCACCAGTATCCTCAGAAAAGTCTCTATGTGTTGAGAAACTGTCAAGCTCATGGTGGTAGATGTAATTTTTGTAAAATTACAATTTTTACTTGAAAGCTAAAATTTTATCACTGACAGTAATTACTCTAATCTCTTCTTGGAAGCGAGACTTGCTTTGTTAATTTTTGAGAAAATATCTGCCAAACACACAAGCCTGAATAACCATAGACTGTCAGTTACTCTTTCAAGTACAACTGTTGTCTCATGAAAAAAAGCTGCTAGTTCAGCTCACCACTCCAATCACCAAAGCGCTTCTTCTGGAGACAACCATTGTACTTCAATATGAAGTGAAGAAACATTAGGCAGAATATTAAAGAGATGCATACTCAAGGGTTAATATTTAACATAAATTATATTTTTTTACTGCTTCATCAAGGGCATTCTTAAGTGCAACTGATTTTTCTTTTTTAACTGTGAGGTCATGATAGGTAACGAAAATTCGAATGAATACTACAGTTTGGTGCCTCTGCCTTGTTTCACCCTCAGCTGTCAGCAATTTTACCCACCATCAGTGTAATGTCAACATGTGAAAAAGGCAAAGTTAAATATGTCTCATAAAAATAACTTTTATCTTGATGACCTCATGAAAGTGTTTTAGGGACCCTCCAGAATCTACAGACTAGACTATGAGATTCTAGTCTATGATAATGTTAAAGTAACTATGTGCTTGATTATGTAAATTTTGGTCTTATAATGGTCTAATAAAACTATTTTATTTCATTTTTTTGACTTGAGGTGGACTTTCATACTCTGATTTTTTTTCTATGTATGATTGTACATATACACCATGATATATATATATATATATATATATATATATATATATATATATATATATATATATATATCTCCTACTGACCTAAGATATTGATCACGTCTATTGGCTAAGGTATTATGTCTAAAACACTCTCTCCAGTTCCAGGACATAATTTTGTTACCATTGGGCCGACAGGAGTTCAATGTGTCACCCCAATGGCAGGGAAGAGGGAGAGGGGTAACACCAGTGCAAAAGTGTAGTTACATTTTTCCTTGGTTCCTCCTCGAGTCTTCCTCATTGACACAGTGAAGCATCACAGGTCAATGAGATTTATTACTTAGAAAAGATTTATTAAAAGTATATTTTAGAAAGACAAAGAATGCCCCAACAAAGCACATGGTTTCAGTGATGAGAGTTGCAACAGAGCACTGTAATAACAACCACAACAACAATAAGAGGGCAAAAAGAACCCAGATAGAAGTGGGAATGTTTGCATTATATCTGGGCTGATGGATAGTTCCAAAGGAGATTGGCAAGTGAAGTCATTTTGATTGACACTTGCTGCTATATATAACTCTCTACCTGGTACACATGTGTATACCCAGAAGTCTACTACCACTGGGGTATTCTTTGGACAGTCTCTAGGCTGAACCCCTATTCCTTTATTCTTTTTGTCACTCATGTCTGACTAACTATCTAACAATTTAAAGAGTGAATTAACCTATCTAAAATATTCAGCATTATAATTTGACAGTGATGGCATTCAGGGCATGCTATTCTTAAATTTGACACCTTGGTATATTGAATATTTTAAATTGAAGGAGTTGCAGAAAGTAGCAGAAGCAGAAAGGTCACTCTGACCTTCCCTCTATGCCTCTTGTCTGAAACAGTTATAAAACTCTCATGTGAGAGGTGCACTTCCCATACCCAGAGGTAAAGGGTATTCTTATTTGGGTCTTCATTTCATTATGAAGGCTACTATATCACATAACACTTGTGTTAAATAAACTTGTATGTTTTTCTTCTGTTAATTTGTCTTTGTTAGTTAAATTTTCAGGCCCAGGCTGGAACTCTAAGATAGTCGAGGAAAACTTTTTCCTCCCTTACAACAGCAAATGCTATATAAGTCACAACTGTACTCAAAACTTTTTCTTATGTTTTGATGCATTATTATGAGCAATTGAATAATTAGGAAAATATTAAGTTATAAAAGTTCTTTAAATAATGTGATGCAGGAATTCAAGATGGAGAAGAAAATCAGGTAAATTTACTTTTAAGAAGCTATAAGTTTCACTCTGATATCAGGATCAAGAGACAGAAAGCTTGATATTTGGCTTTCTGTTATCTGCCTGGAGAAAAAATGTAATCTTTCTTATTCTCAGTAACTCTTCAAATTCTATAGTCTTTAACAGACTGTATTTTTGTTAAAACAATTAGGAACAGCTTTTTTAATCTATATATAATTTCATCACCTAATGGCATAAAGCTGTTTGTGTCTTCATTTATTTTGGTGGTTTGTTTTTTTATTCCCTCATCAATTAAAAAAATTGTGATTTCAGATGGTTTATTTCAAAATAGTTTCATGCTCCTAAACTAGCTGTCAATGTGAAATAGTCAAGTACAGATAAATTAGAATACAATAGTTAATGTTGACAAATGAACAGTAAATGAATATTTCCTGAATAAATAACAACATAAGGTCATCTTGTAATAGTGTTTGACAGGTCATTATATGTAAAAAGTTTTGTGATGTGTAGCTTTCTTAACTTTTACTAAAAACAGAGGAGAGAGTGAATTTTTAAAAAATCGACAATGTTGTGGTCTGTGTGGCTCTTCTACAATCTGAAATGTTAATTTCAGAAATTTCTTTATTATTTAAGATCTATTATAATCCATTTTAAAATTATGAAGAATACTATGACTATGTATTTAAAGAATATTTTAATTGTATGTAGCTTTTTATACATTACTTTATTTGTTGTAAATTCAGTTACATTCATTGAGCAAATATTTAATGAACACCTACTATATGCCAAGATATTTTTTAAAAAGCTGGTGTCTTGTTAAAGAGAGTATAAAATCAAGAGAGAAAAATTGACAAACAACAATTAAAATATACAGTTATAACTTAGAAGATATGTTCATGTACATTTATCTATGGATTATTCTATATTTACAGGTTATCCTCTATAGAAATTTAAGATTAGATATTAATTTTAAAATCTTATCAAGAAACCTATGTGTCTCCTGCTAAGATATATGGATATCTATATATCTTTCTTTTTTTTTTTTTTAAGATGAATCTACATTATATCTGTGAATTTCAGGAAAGAAAACTGGATTATGATCTAAACCAATGTAGGCTTCACTTAAGTTCCTTGTGATCTTGGGTAAGATCATGCCTCAGCTTGTTATAATATCAGTAAAATAGGAATAATATTCTTTCCTTTCAAGAGAGCTATGCATAGAGGCTTTGGTTATATCTACATTGTTTGGTTATATCTACATTGTTTCATCTATCAAATAAAATAAAGTGTGGCAAAACACTGGGATAAAACAGAGTTCTGTAGTGGTATATAGTCGGTCGACATTCTATTCTCTAGATTCTTCTGTGTTTGAAACATATGATTATGCACTGTATATTTTCACAAAGATGGATATATTATATAACAATTCTCTCATTTATTAGATCATGAATTTCTTTGTTCTTGGAATACTACATGGTATACAATTTGGTAAACCCTACAAAATCAATAAGAAATTAAAATAAAAATTAGCAAACATTATTATATGTTAAATTTAGGTTAGATGGCAATACTTTGTAGTACTACTAATTGGCATAATTTGCTTTTTCAGATATTATCAGTAGCCTAAGATTGAGCACATGAAAAATTTTTTTAAAAAAGAAAAAAAGATAGTAAGTTTGTTGTGATCTATTAGGTCAGTTACCAAAAGGGAGTTCAAACGTCCTCAAGAAATTACCATATAGAATAAAAATTTCTTTCTCCAGAATGTCCCTTAAAATTGAAGCTTGAAGACTTTAAATAAAAAGCAGACTGAAGTAATTTAAGTTTAATGGGTAGTTCAAATTTATCTCAAATGAGATGTTTGTAATGATAGACTTGGATTTGGCACAAAAATGTCCTTTTGTATGTCATGGACAAAGAAGTCAGATGACTAAGCCTAATATCTATGGGATGGGAAAGTATACTCTTCCCACAAAAAAGTTACTGCTGGATCCATTGCAATTGGCAAAGATATTTAATCCTCTTAAGGAAGAAAGAATAAATAGTTAGAAACAATAATAGAAACCATGGTAATCCTCTCTCTCCTACACAAATATTTACCTCTTTTCTATATGCAAAATTTACTCACTCTCTTAAGGAAAACACCCTAAAGTTACATCCAATCATGGCATTAGGCTTCAAATCCAGGATATCATGATAATCTCTATATCATATTAGGTGTGGCTTCTCTTCCACCAGATAACAGTGAACCAAAAAGTTTTAAAAATAAATGAATAAAAAGTTATCTTTCTCTAACTTACACAACATACAATGGGACATAGGTACATAGTACCTTCAACATACCCTCTCGTGTCTAATGTATAAAGGGGAAGAATGGGAGGCATACAGCAATCGCTGGTCAACAGCAATTCCAAAATCTTTTGGCAAAGTATTGTGAAGGCCCCTACCCTAACGGTAGGGGAATATTCCTGGATTAAGCCTCAGTTCTATTCTTTGGTAGTAGTTTTGGATTCCCCCTCTGTGTGGACTGTCTTATTCCTTTTGGGGTGCTATAACACGGACTGGGTAGCTTATAAACAACAGAACTTTATTGCTCACAGTTCTGGAGGCTGAAGTCTAAGATCAAAGTGCCTTCTTAGTCACCTGGTGGTGAGGGCCCCTTTCCTGTTCCTAACCAGTGCCTTCCCACTGAGTCTTCATATGATGGAAATACTTGGAATCTCTTTGGAGCCTCTTTTATAAAACCACTAACTCCATTCATGAGAGCCCTGCCCACATTGCTTAAGTACCTTCCAAAGGCCCCACCTATTAATACTATCACATAGGGCATTTGGATTTCAATATATGAATTCTAGGGGTGGGAGGGACACAAACATTCAGACCATAGCAAGGACATTCCTTGGCCATGTCTGGAAAGAACATGGAGAAATACACTGTCCTTGGGAATTGAATAACATTTTCAGTCCGCTTCTTCTCTGTCGATGTTTGAAATTCTGGATTTTCTATCTTAATCCATTCCATTGGCTTTTAGTGATACCTCTCTGAAATTCTGTTTTTTGCTTTATGTACCAATATTTACACCCACAATTTATTGGAAAAATACCCTTTTCTGTAGACTGAACACAATAATAAAAATCAACCTCATCTCCCTTTACTAGATAAGGAGAACCAGTTCCTCTAGAGATCATCCATATAAGGAAAACTTATTTTCAACTATTACTGTGGATTTGTAACGGGGCATTATTCACAATATGTACTCACAGATCTTATAACCGCTCTTTTCAAAGTATTTTTTTTTTTAATACTACTAAGTTTTGCTGAGTTTTTATTCTCCCCTCCCCACCATCCCTTTCTCTGGGAAAGAGCCTCTCTTCCTCTAATTCAGATAATTACCCTGAAACTTGTGACTCTGGTCCTCTGGTTATTGATTAAGAATCATTGAAACTTAGAATTCTTCTCAGTCCATTGTAAGCAGATAAATTAGATATATGATTTAAATAACAAGTTTGCATCTTCCTTTCTTCCTTGTCTAGGGACATGGGGAGCATTTAGGTGGGATACATTCTCTAGAGGACAATCAGAAATCCCATTCTGGCTGAGACAGAGAGGGAAAGAGCTCCATGAAACCCCAATAGGCAGGGACTACAATCCTCCTCAGCAGGAAGCAGATAGAGAAGAGACTTCCCATCCCTCAACATTCATACCAATAAGGGGTTCATAACTCTTAGAAAAAAGTTAGGCAGGAAAGATAGGGGGTTTTGGGTCCTCCTGCAAAACGCTGAAGTCATCCTGTTCTAGAAAAGGCCTGCCCCAGTCCTCCCACAATTAAATAAGCCAAAAGACATTTTAGGGGCTTAAAAGTAACTTTCACAAAGAAACAGGTAGGCAGAGAATTAGGTACCAGTTTAAGCTGGTCACTCATACCTGTGTAATGAAAACCATAACTTCTAACTCATCTGAGCCTCATTATACCATCATTATAATGCATATGCCTGGAATTTCATTAATATCATTACAACAGACTGAATTCTGGGAACGAACATGCGCAGAAAGTCAATGATGAGTCACTGAGTCTCATCCATTGTAGTTGTCCATTAAGAAAGCCTACTCCTCTAAGGAAAGTAACTACCCACAGTATGTAGGGATAAAAATCCCAAAGTCTTTGTTATTGGGCCCTTGAGCCACCCTTCTCTTGCTCGGGCCCACTTCCATGTCTGGAAGTATACTGTTGCTTTATTCTCCCTTCAAATAAAGCTATTCTTTTGCTGCTGTACTTTGACTTCTTGCTCAATTCTTTGTTCCAGACATCAAGAGCCTGGACAACGTGTTGAGAGGGGAATGGAACCCCACTCTACAGTAACAGATTTATTCTATGTTAGTGAAAGAAGTAATTCTTTCCTACTCCTCTGCTGGATCTTCTCACTTCTTCTTCTGTGGTTTTCTAGACAATGGGAGGCATGGCATTATTGCTTCCTTTACTTTCCTTACACTTAGTGAATCTATTTGTGTAGTGGCCCTACCCTTTAAGTTTCACTTTTGTAATTATAAAATCTCCCTTAGACTGTGGTGGGTGAAAGAGGTTCGTTTCCAAGGTGGTTATAATAAATAAAAACTTTCAGGCAATAAAAAGGCATGGTTTGCAGGATCGATGGTCGGGTCCACACTCAATAAGACTTAAAAAAAAAAAAATCTCAGAGTGAAATAATAAAATAGCAAAATAGAGAAAAGTAGAAGACCAAATATTTCAATGAGAATAAAAACATGGCTCC
The DNA here is from genome assembly GCF_902729225.1 of Pteropus medius. Lineage (NCBI taxonomy): Eukaryota > Metazoa > Chordata > Mammalia > Chiroptera > Pteropodidae > Pteropus > Pteropus medius. The sequence continues at coordinate 12,703,014 of NW_024344240.1, read as the reverse complement.
TTTGGAGTGCCATAATTAGAGAGATTTGATTACTACATCGTGGTAGTTAGAATAAGAGTTTGGAACTCACACAATCAGAAATATTATAAATTATCTGTACTCTGAAGAAAAGGGAAAAGATTTGGAGCTATGTCTTAAGTATTCTTATTTAATATTATTTAGAATATATTATGTCTAAAATTAGACCGAATACAATAATAAAAACCTACTTCATCACAATGTTATTTCTTAAACATTTTTTCAAAAATCCTTGGCATGCATACCATTTATAAAGTGAAAATAGGAATGAAAAAAATCACTTTAGTGAATTCACATATAATTTCAGAGACAAACATTAAAATAAGATTAAACGTTATATGCCATGATAGAAAAAGAAACTGCTAATACATGAATACCCTTTTCAATACAAAGATCATTTGCTAGAAAATATGATATCAATTTGAATTAAAGTGGCATATAGAAACTGACTAATATAATTTCTTTATAAATAAAGCTCTTGTGTTACCAAAATAAGAAACTGAAAATACTGGGTGGATAACTGATTAAATTCTTAGAAGAATGACATTTGCCATGAACTTTTGCTTACCTGGAGGCTGGTCTGTAACCTAGTCAAAACTTAATTCACAAAGCTAAGCATTATTATAGAAATATATCTCCCACTATTTTTCAGATCAATATAAAGGATTTTCTAAAAAGATATCTCTAGATGATTACATTCTCACTTAAAAGAATTGTAATTGCTCCTGCACAACTTTGTTACCAAAAACTGTGATAAGGTTAACGGTAAAGTAAAATCTACTATCTCTTAATGAAAATCTTTATGCAATATTTGGTTCTTTTATATAACAAAAGGTCCTTTTGTTGAATGCATAGAGAAGCTTTGGGAATGAGTGTTCTGAAATGAGCACTAGAATTTGTAGATTTATATTCAATATGTCAATCATATTGAGACATTCATTTATTCATTTTTTCAAGGGGCACTGTAATGAAGATTGAAAATATAAGGCTAAATGCAACAACGATGTCCTTGCCTGACCTTTTGAAAATTGAGGCACTGGTTTTATAGATAAAATCCTCAGGAGTTCTAATGCTCAATCATTTCTTATCAGCATCAGAGCTCGAAAGGCTAAGACATGGAAAAAGAGTGTTTTCATTAACCAAGTGCTACTATGATCTTCTCTGAGATTATGTGAAAAGATAGAACTTACTGAAATGCATTGAGAAAACTTTATTAATTGTCACATTATAATTGTCTAATCTACTTTAAAATCAATAGATCTAATGTGACTATCTTTCAGAAATATATTAATAATTTAAAATTCTAATTGAGAATTTGAAAATGCAAATAAGTATTTGGACTCCCTGGCGATTTGTGACTGATTGATGGTATGTTTCTATTTAATGTTGAATTTATATGATTTTAAAATTATATTCTTAAAGAATATTATCGTATTTTATTAAATCTAAAATGTCATAAATAGTAAATACATCTTTAATTTATGTGCAATTAAAAAACTACAAATAATGACACAGTCTTTTGTTAAAAAAATTCTCATTTCGGATATCTTAAAATGGGAAAATTAACATTGAAATCAAGAAAATAGAATACATATATGTATACGTGCACACAAATATATGCACTTTTTTCTTTTCATTTTTATTTTAGATAATTCTAAATTCACATGCAGTTTTCAGAAATAATATAGACAGATACTGTGTATCTTTGATCCAGTTTCACAGAATGATACCATCTCTCAAAACTACACATTATCCCATCCAAGAAATTGACATTGCTACAATCCACTATCTCACTTAGGTATCCCCAATTTTACAAGTACTTGTCCATGTGTGTGTGTATATTTTGGGTTATACAAATTTTCACTTGTATCAATTTGTGCATCCATCACGATATTCAAGATCCAGAGCAATTCCATTACAGCATTGAAACCTCATTTTATTCCACCCATGAACCCCAACCCGAACCCCTGACAACTACTAATCTGTTTTCCATTTCTATAATTTTTCATTTCAAGAATGTTATATAAGTAGAATCATACAGTATGTAATCTTTTAGTATTAGCTTTTTTCAGTCAGCATAATTCCCTGGAGATTCATCCAAGATGTAGCATGTACCAATATTCCCTTCCTTTTTATTGCTAAGTCATTTACCATGGTATAATGTATCACAATTTATTTAAAAATTTACCCCCTGAAGAATATTTGGGCTGCTTCCAGTTTTGGGTCACAATAAAGAAAGCTGCTCTGAAGAGCCATGTACAAATGAACATTTTTTTTTAGTGTGTGAATATGTTTTTATTTCTCTGGAATAAATATCCAAGAATTCAATTTCTGGGTATTATAGTAATTATATGTTTGGTTTTATAAGAAACTTTCAAACTGTTGTTCAGAGTGGAAAGCATTTGACCTTTTACAAAAAACATTTACCACACAATCTCACCAGCATTTTCTGTTATCACTATTTCTTTATATTTTTGCCATTCTGATAGGTATATAGGGATGTAGTGTTGTTTTAATTTGTATTTCGCTAATAAGTAACAATGTGGAACATTTTTTTTATGTGCTTAATTGCTATCTGTATACTCTCTTCAGTAAACTATCTATGTCTTTCATTTGAATTGTTTATCTTTTTTTTAATGTTGAGCTCTGAGGGTTCTTTATATATTCTAGATACTTGTCCTTTATTAAATATGAGGTTTGCAAATGTTTTCCTCCTGTAATAGCTTGTCTCTTCATCCTTTTCACAAGATATTTCACTAAGTACAAGTTCTAAATTTGATAAAGTCCAGTTTATCATTTTTCCTTTTTATGGATTTTTCTTTTTGTGTCAAGTACAAGACTTCTCTGTCTCTCCCTAGATACCATAGATTTTTCTGTTTCCCCCCCCCCAAAAGTTTTGTGGTTTTACATTTAAGTCAGAAATCCATTTTGAATTAATTTTTACATAAATTGTAAAGTTTAGATTAAGATTTTTAAAAAAATTTTATTATTGTTATTATTACTTTGCCTATGTATGTCCAATTGTTCTTGTAACATTTATTGAAAAAAGATGTCTTTTCTCCTTGGTATTTTTATAACTCTGTTGAAAATCTTTTGGACACATGTACATATTTTTGAACTTCAAAGCAACAAAACTACACTGGTCTTTTTGCCAGGCCTCAATGCTATTTATCTCTGAAACAAATTTAGAAATTTAATTTGTAGGTTACTTAATGTTTCTACTTCACTTTCATTTTGTATAAAGATAAAGGCTTTGATTTTATATTATATACATTGCTTTTCAAAAACTTTATACAAGTGAGACAAATACAATTTATTATAAATTTAAGAAATGCATGTATTTTAGTTACAAGATCAGATGTATTAAAAAATAATAAATATCTCATAGTTCTAAATATATGAGAAAGCCACATGAAAACTTCAAATGAAGCATAACCGAAATAAAAGCATTCAATTCATAAGAATGATTGAGATACTGGTATCACTTTATTCATGCCTAATAACTTTATTTTTCCAAATAATAGCTATTAATCAAAGCAATGTGATAGCCAAAATACTCACCTTTGATAAAATCTCTAGGTTCTTCTCTAAAAGCTTCAACTTTAAGTCTTGTTTCCAGAGATGGCAAATTATGATGTCTGGGATAAATCTCTCCCACCACTTGCTTTTGTAAATAAAGTTTTATTGAAATCTCACCATGTTTATTTGTTTACATATTGCCTATGACTGCTTTTATATTACACAGGCAGGATTAAATATTTTCCACAGAAATCATTTAGCCCACAAAGCCTAAAATATTCATTAACTGACCATTTATGTAAAAAGTTTGGTAATCTCATGCTTTATTGGAGAGGACATGTGTAGTCACCTAAACATGGAAGACATCAGACTGCTCATTTAGAAAAGAAGGAAGCTACTAAATATGAAAGGGGTTTTGACTTAACTTGTGCTTACATAGGGAATACTCAATTTCTGAAAAAAATGTGGTCTAAATTTTAGTTGTATGTGAAAAATATGTCCTCACAAGTACATATACACTAACTCATAAAATGACTTTTTTACCTACGGTATACAGTGAATTGGGTATTAGGGCCACTCTATGGTCTAACTAGCACTTAAAGCACTGTTTACCCCCATTTCTCATGAATTCCTGTGTTTCTGAAGTTACTTATACAAGGTCTAAACTAATCCTATTCATAGTAACCTGAGAAATATTTAATATTTACAAAACCATCAGTTTTCCATTTGGAGTGAGCAGTGAACATATCTAGCTGTTTCAAAGAATTATATTTTATCCAGGACACAGAAACCATTTCTTCACAATATCTAACAGAAAGGAGACTTTTGAAGACCATGTTTTCTAGGGTCATATATCTTATATGATATTCATGTCAAATAGCATCCTCAGATGTTTTCTTACCTTCTCAGATTTTCTTGTATCAAGATAAAATCTTCAAACTTGTCTAACTTTTAGTAGTGATGATAATGACAATGATGGTATCTAACACTTATTGAGTGTTTACTATATGCTAAACATGGTTCTAAGGTTTATGTGTATTAACTCGATTAGTCCTTATAACTATATCATGTAATAGAATTGTTACTATTCTCAGTTTATAGACATGGATATGAACAATAAATAATTTCTACCAGGTTATGCAAGTAATAAATGATAGAAGTTAAAGTAAGTCCTTATCAGAGACTAAAGAAAAATTGATTTTTCTTAGTCTCGTGGATCTCTTTGGAAAATCTCCTTATATGGATTTATTCCAATCTTACAAAAAGCAAATAAACATTTAGACCTAATATGTGGCATGATTCTGTTATCTCTTTGCAGTCTCTCTCCAACCAAAACAATTCTCTCTGCTCCAAAGTCTACTTTAACATACATGTTGTCATTTCTGCTCTTAAAAAAATGTTTGCATGGCATAGCTTATTAATCACTTTACCAATTATGTCTATGGTGCTATATTTGAAGTGAGTGTTTTCTAGAGAGCATGTTATTGGCAAATGCATATTGTTTACTCTAGCTATATATATATTGTGTGCGTGTGTGTGTGTGTGTGTGTGTGTACACAATTTAAATGTAAGGTAATTATTAATAAGCTAGAGCTTAACATTTTCTATTTTATTATTTGACTTCTGTTTTTCATTCCTATTTTTCTTATTTTACTATCTGGTGGGTTATTTGAATATTCTTTAGGATTCCTTCCTGATTTATTTATAGTGTGTTTGAATATACTACTTTGTATTGTTTTCTTAGTGGTTGCTCTAGTGGTTACATACATAACTTCACAGTTTAGAGATATTGACATTTATATGGCCTAGAAGAGAAACATAGTAAACTTATTTCCATTTAGGTCTCTTTGCCTTTGCCACTTTTTAGATATAATCATCTTAAGTATTTCCTCTATATACCTTGAGTACCACATGAGATGATGTTATAACTGTTCTTCAACCATTAAATATAATTTAAGAGACTCATGAGAAGTAGGGAGTGTATATTTTTCTTACTTTTTAACAATTTCAACATTTTTCTTTTTTGAAGTTTCAAGTCTTCCTTTGTTATTTCCTTTTGCTATTTTTTTTTCTAGTTTGAGAACTCCTTTTAGCATATTTTAAGGGTAGGTTTGCTAAGCAACATATCATCTATTTTTCTTCATCTAAGATTGTTTTTATTCCCTTTCTCATAACACTCATGAAGTTACTTTTGCCAATGTGACTATTGTCCAATAAATTATCCTATGATTCTCTTCCATCCTCAGAGAATAATATGCACCTTTCATCTCACCTCAATCCTAAATATGCTTATATGTTCTAGTGTCTTAATTTAAAAAATGTGTGATTACTTATTAAATATGGAGGAAATGGCATAAAAATTTAAGTCAGGAGACTTTGAGGACTTAGATTTCTGTGACTTATATAGAAAACAACTTCTCTGGGCCTCAGTGTTCTCATTTCTACAGAAAAAGAGGAGGAACTGTGTGAACTCTTTCCAAATTTATGAAATTTTGTAGCGTTTCCAATACAGTACTATAATGCCTGATTTTATTGCTTAATAAATTTTTATGTCAAATATATTTAATATTTTGAGAAAATCTTTTTTTCCTCTTAACAATTTTATTCATTTGGATACAATTTCATTATATTTTTTCCCGAGGGGTCAGAAAAGTTATGATATCCCAATTGAAAATCTTAGTTATATACTTCTAATAGAAATATTTAATCAGAATTACATTATAATCATTGAAATTTGGACTAAATCTAATTATTTTTGCAAATATTCATTATAACTTATGAAATTACGTTTGAGATCACAACACATTTCACTCATTGGTCTGCTAAGTACTAGCAATTTGTTTTTCTTTCTTTTCGTCCTTCCTCCCTCCTTCCCTCCCTCTCTCCCTCTCTCCCTCTCTCCCTCTCTCCTCTCTCCCTCCCTCTCTCTCTCTCTCTCTCTCTCTCTCTCTTTCTTTCTTTCTTTCTTTCTTTCTTTCTTTTCTTTCTTTTCTTTCTTTCTTTCTTTCTTTCTTTCTATCTTACTGATTAATTTTAAGAATTTATATTTGAGTAAACTATACATCAGTTACATTGTTAACTAATGATGCATATTAGTTAAAGTGACTTTAAGAATTTTCTTGATCATGACCATTTAATTATCATATTGATATTTTAATTTTTATTAATATTGATAATATTTAACAATCAAATATTTAAAACAGTTTAAAATTAAATATAGATATTAATATAGTCATAAAATAAACATAATTATGTGAGAAAAAACAGGTTTAATTTTAAAAGAAATATAAAACTAAGAGACAATGTAGAAAGTGTAAAAGAAAAATGATTGAAAATTAATGATAAAATGTTACTTTGCTTAAAAAGACCTTATTTGCAAGTGAAATATTGAACATTCATTTAGTCTAACATATATTCTTTCTTGCTTTTAAAATTTAAAATTGCAATTTCTTTCCCAAAGCTTTGAATGAAAGATGAAGATTATAAATAACCATTCTTCAGTTATGGGAAAACTGAAGCCATTGTTGAATTTGTTGAATTACTCAATTATTCCAAAAAAGTCCTACAAGTATTGCCAAGGGTGATGGTAATGAATGAAATCGATCTAATCTTGCAATATGAAAAGAATTTCTTGGAGTGGAACACTTGTTTCACAGAAAAATCTTAAGGGAAATAACTGGCTAAAGCATCCTTTTTCATGGAAGAAAACTTATTAAAATGACATAAGAGAAAGCACGGACATTTTAAATCCTAAAGCAAGCTTGTCTATTAAGGTCTCACAATAATACTGGCTTTAAGGAAGTTTGTAAGCATCTTGAGAAATGAAAATGCCACAGTCCTTGGCTCAGTTATATATGTACATTCTTGGCCCGGTCTTTTCAATTCTTCACATGTAGTAATGTGAATTTTAATTTACTTTATGATCTGTCAGATACAGGCTTCAAGACTTGTGAGGCTACTAGGCATCTTTGATCTGTGTTAAAGACTGGCACCAATAAATGACACTCTGACTTTCATTCATAAAGCAAAGCTACTACTTGGGACCTTATAGTACTGAAGCCAGTGATGAAATATATCTCAATGATGCTTTACAGCTTTCAAAGTTCTTTTACATACATTTGGTTATTTGAACACTGAAGTGACAACTATGACACTTTAATTCATTTTGTCACCTACTCCATTCCATGATTATAACTACAAAAAATAAAAAATCATGTAGGCTGATTTCACTTTAAATTTATGACCAGAAATCTCAAGTGGGCCTTTAGCCAGGGAATTTTACTATATTTCCCTAGTCAATTTACTCTCTTATTTTTCACATGACTGATGCTTCAGTTATTCCCTCTCCTTATCAGCAAAACAAAACAAAACAACAACAACAACAACAAGAAACAACAAAAACCCTTTGCTTCTCAATTATGGAGATAATAGATGCAATTAGAAGAGAAGTTCTAAAAATCCTATCATCAATTCTATCAATACACCCAAGTCTGTATCTACATATTTTACCTCTTTCAGTTATACTTGATGAGCTATTCTTGCTCTCTAGCCAGCATCTTCCCTTGTCTATCCTATCCCCTCTCACCTCCTCTAGGGTATCACTTGTGATTCTCTTCACTTTCTCTTCTGTGTCATCAGCTTTCCTTCTCAGAAGACAAATATATTATGTTAGCTTTCTTCTTAAAGTAATTCTTTCTTAACTTCACACCTTTTCCATCCAACACCCCAATTCTCTAAACTTCTCTAGAGAATCTCAATAGGTCCATTTTCTCTCGTTCAGTCGTGTGTGTGTGTATGTGTGTGTGTATACACACACATATATGTAATATTTGTCATCACCATTCCACTGAAACCACTACAGTCTAGGTGACCAATGATTTGTATGTACATGGTGAAATCCAAGGGTCAACTCTCATTTTACATCTTATTTGACCACTCAGCAGTCCTTAATACTCATAACCACACCACTATTGAGAATTCTTTTATCACTTGAATATAAGATCTCACTTGGTCCTCCTACTTTACTAGTTATTTCTTCTTTGCAGTTTTATCCTTCTTTTCCTGACTTCTAAATATTACAATTCCAAAGGGTTCAGCTCTTGTACTTTTTTTCTTTATCTATAATTAGCGTATTGTGACCCCACCCAGAAGGTATATTTAAGTGTCATTTAAATGCTGATTACTTCAAATTTACATCTTCAGCTGAGTCCACTCTCTTGAACTCCATATTTAAATATTTCAACTATGTATTTAACTTTTTTTATTTGAATATATCTTTTGGTACCTCCCAATGTTAATGTATTCAGAAATGAACTTCGGTTCTTTTCCACACAAAAATGATTGTTCCTGTGTGTATGGCAGCTCTGCCTTCCATTTGCTTAGACCATACTTGATGCACTGCATCAAGTGCATCTCTTGATGTTCCTTTTTTCTCATTCTTCACATTGGATTTATCAACAATCCTGTTGATTCTACCTCTGAAAATCACCTAGAATTGGACCAAGCTACAATTGTTAACTAAATAAATATTATAGCTTGTTGGAGTATTTGTTTGTTTCTGTCTCTAACCATCTACCACTCTCACTAGGCTAAATTCTCCACATAAAAATGGACTTTTGTCTTTTGTTTGAAGTTGTGCTCCAGTGATTAGATCAGTTCCTACCTCATGGCAAGACTTGATCAATACACACTAAATGAATGAACACATTACAAAAATTATTAGATATTTCAGCTCAAAAAGTTAAAATAAATTGCATGAACTTACATTGTTATGTAAATTAAACCGACAAATTCAGATTATGAATTATAATTTGGCTTCGAATTACATTTTTGCATCATCTTCTAAAACAGATCTCTCAACTTATATATAAACCTTATAGCTAAACAAAACCAGATCAAATACTGTTCCTTAGTATAACAGTAAACTGCATCTATTTTGCATGTTGTTGCTTTTGGTCTGGATGCTCTGTTCTTTCTGACTGCTTGTTAAAATTTCACTTACCTTTCAAGACCCAATTCAAATGTCAACTTCTTTTTTGAAACCTTTCTAGATTTCTCCATGAAGAATTAATTACTCTCTCTTCTGATATTTCATGACTCATTTATGTATTTATTAAACAATTATTTATTTAATTTTCTCAGAAGCATGTTAAGCACTGTGGAGAAAGCAATGGTTATCTATATGAATATTTTACTGCAAATACCCTAGAATAAGTTTCCTAGAGCATTAGAAAAATTGTATATTGTTATTAATTATCATTTGATATATCTACTACCACAGTGTTTCTATGAACAGATTTCATGAATTATCCTATTTGTGCTTGCTATGGTTCTGAATACTGTGTTTGGTATATAATCAACTCAGAAAATGTTTGTCGAAATATTCATTTATTTCATGGCTATTTCTACATATTTCTTTTCTCCATATTTCATACAGCTGTATGCTAAAACTTCCAGAGTTTATCTGTTATGCACATAATTCTTTGTTAAAAACAATACCTGATTTCTCTACACTCAAATCAAATGGAATTCGATTTCAGCAAATTATACCTCAAATTTTATCTCTGCCTTCTCTCTGACGGCCCACTGACTGTTCCTTTAGTCGAATACTTCCACCGTGATTATTTTTATATAAATTGTATGTCCATAAATTTAATATAAAATTCAACATAAAATTATTGAATAGAAAAGAGGAAATACAATTTTCTTAAATGTGGTTAAACACTTTTAATTTTGTGAGAAAAACAATTACTTTTTCAGTTAATTTTATGTGATATATAAACCAAAAAAAGATATTATTTTTAACTTTTGAACTGCAGCTTTAAAAATGTCTTTTTAAAACTGCTAAAATAAAGATTACTTTTTTTATTAGTATACATTTTGGTCTTATACATTAAACTTTAGTACAGTTGTAATCAACAGTTGGAAGATTTAAAATAAAAAGATTCGACACTAAATTCCTCAATTTTTTTTGATCTGGGAATCATTTTCATGATAGTAGTTTCATAAATATATATAACCTAATAAATATAGCACACATATTTTTAAATATAATAATATACAAACTTACTCAATGTATCTAATCTCCTAAATTTACTTCATTTAGTTAAGTCTTACTATCAGGTACCAGTTAAGATATTGGAGAGAGAGACAAATCTGAATAAATATATTTCCTGCCTTCAAAGACATTCTGGTGTAATCCTTCTTATGTGAATATTTTTCTCTAGATACTTTGTATAATTTTAAGATTTTTTCCATAGCATATTTAGTATCATGAATTTCAAATTAAATTAAATAACTTGTTAATTGAGCTTGTGTATGAATACAAAAGTTATTTAATAAATGCTTTGGACTAGATTGTACTTATCTCTGCAAGGCTAATAATGATGCCTAATTTACTTTAATGACTCTCCCATTTCAACAACTTCACACTTTTCTACATTATAATTATATTATGCTTAATAATAAATGACAATTATTAAAGATTTTAATGTATCAGGTGTCCTTCAAACAGTTTTTCAGACATCTCATTTGGTTCTTTCAAAGAAGCAGAAAGAATTATTATGACCGTGCTGAAGTACAGAGCAGCATACGCAGCACACAAGTAGTAGAGCTAAGTTTCCAGGTCAGACAACAGTGGACAAAGACATATTTATTTCCATAATTTAAACTTCAATTAAGCTATTATTTTAGGACCCACACACCACAGCTTCAAGTAGCCTCAAGAACCAACTGATTGCCAACAACCTTCTATTGAACTGCACAGACCAGAACTGATAATTAGTTTGACAACTTTTTTAGCACCTACTATTTTGCCAGGTACTCTTTTTGCACTATAAGGCAAATAAAACTTTTGGCCTTGTGAAACTTACATTTAGAAAGAATAGAAACTGAAAAATAAATATACAGGATTATTTCAGAGAAAGTGTTACATAAAAAAGAATTTGGCTGGCCTTCATTCAGTTCCTGAGAGGTGGTCTCTCAATTCATAGAGTGATGAGAGTATCTTTTTTATTCGTGGTAGATCCTGACAGTTGATGCTAAGGAGATGTTTTATGGTGAGTACCTAGATAGTCTGCCCTAATGTGAAGACTCAGAATAAGATTTGGCCATGCCAGAAAAACTAACCATGTGATTAGAATTAAGTTTGAGACAAGTTATAGCAGCTGACTTCTGGGACATAGAGAAAAAAGATGCTTGGAGATTTGAATTTAATCACATGGGTATTGACTCAGTTAATGACTCTCCAATAAATGTAATTAAACCTAAAAAAAATTGGACCACTACGGCTTGGGTGCTCTTGCCTGGTTAGTAATACACATTAATGTGCAAGGATGGTGATTTGTTTTGACTTGGTAGGGAGAGGGAACCAGTAGCTTTTGCATCTGGGACTCCTCACCAAATCTTATCCTATGTGTTTCTTCTTTTGGCTGGTTTTTATGTGTTTCCTTTTTTTGCTATAGTAAAACTATAATTGTAAGTATAGCATTTTTTGAGTTTTATGATTTATCCTAGTGAATTATCAAACCTTAGGATGTAGTGGGAACTCCAAATCAGTAGACAGTTTGACAGAAATGAGTGGTGGCCTAGGAACCCACAAAATTGAGGTTGATGTTTGCAGTGATGATAGTTTTCTGAGGTACTAAACTTTTAACCTAAAGGTAGCATAAGTCTGGGTAGTTAGCTTTAGAAGTCATTGCAGAAAAGTGTTTTCAGGGCAGTTAAACAAGGTGATATGAAAGGAAATGTTTGTGAGTTGATATTTAGAATAGAAAATCAAAGAAGATGACTTCTAGGGGTGACACTGGGGCTAAACTGTGAAGGATTAGAAAAATCTGGAGATGAGTAACCTAGAGGAAGAATGCTTAAGGCAAATTCAATGGCATGAACATGTTTTGGGCAAATAAAGCAGCTTACTAAATCTAGAACAGGAGAAAACTGAAAGATGACAAAGATAGATAATAGAAATGAAAAGTTAATGAAAAGTTAGGGTTTAACAATTATGATAAAGATTGTTTCTATTTACTGAAATCCATGTTCTCCTGTCCTCTATGAATTATAGCTAGATTATGTTTCTCAGCACCCCTTGCAGTAAGGAAAGGGTATGTGATTAAATTCTAGCTAAGACAAAGAAAGTAGAAATGATATGTGTGTTTTTTCTAGCCCACCATTCTGTTTACTGTTTAGGAGCTTTATGCAAATGATAATGAAAACGTAGGGCTATAAGATGGAAAGAAGCTGTATTCTTAAATTGCTACATGGAGGGGAACTATTTTCTAATTAGAAAAAGTTGTTAAAATAAAAAAATAAATTTCTATTTTTTTAGAGCTATTTCACATTTGGACTTCTACTCTAATTAACTCAGAATCAAATTTCTTACCAAATGTAAATAAGTTTGATGGCTTTTGCAAACTTTTGTGACACTGGAGAGCTCTTAGGTAAGCAGATTTGATACTGAGGGCTAAGAATAGGCTCTTCTTATTCAGAATTTTACAAAAAAATTTCTTAGCCACAAATTTTAGTGAGTGCTAAAAATCAAGTCAGTAAGAGAATAATCAGAGCTAAGTGCAAGGGGCAAAATGGCAGCAAAAAATAAAATATAATCTAAGGGCCAGGAGTTTGATGAAAGCATAAAGTAAGAAGGAGCATGGGCACAGAATGAATAATTGGCAATTACAGCTAAGACACTAAAATATCTTTATCTTTTTGTATTCTTAGCTTTAGCTGTAGAGTTCTATTATATGCTAGATGTGAAAGCACATGTTTGGGGTAAACAATAACAATAACTATAACTTATTAAATATTAAATATGATTTAGATACTGAGTCTTTATAAGTAGTATCTCAAAACATAGAAATTATCCAAAATGTACAATGCTTAAGGGACTATGCAGAGTTAAGATAATGAAATTTGGGAAAGTTGAGGTAAATAATTTGCTTAATGTTGTCCAGCTATTATGTAGTGAATCCTAGATTGGAACTCAGCTTGACTGACTTCACTGATTTCACTCCTATAAAGCAACTGCTTCTGAACACTGAATTTAATAAGAAATAATCACTTGTGAGTGATTAGACGAATCCATCTGGATAGCCGACTAATCTTGTCACTTTCAGTATAGATATCTTGGTATCAGAAAACCATAACTATAGTTGCCTTTGTCTGCATAATTTCTTTTCTATCTACCTGTCTCATCTTTAATAAAGAACTTCACTAATGGAAATGAGAAAGTGGAAAGAGTATCACATGACTCTAGGTCTTTATTTTACATCACCTTGAGTAAAGCTGTCCAAAAACATTCTTCCCACTAGGTGTAAGAATGGATTAATATGCACTGACAATAGGCATGATACTCCTATTGCTATAATTATGCAAGGCACGAAGTTCAAAGCAAAACTACATCAATCGAACAGAAGGCCTGCTATTTGCAAGACCACACATAGAATAGGTTGGTTTAACAGGATTTAGTTTTAAAGTTGTTAAGAAAAAAAAAGAAAAAGAAAGAGAATGATAGTTTATTTATTTCAGTTGGGGTATACAAACATATAACTTCTCAGCTACTTCAGTGATGTAATTATTTTGAAAAAATTTCGTAAAGTAATATTTTGTTTCAATTTGGCATTTGCTAGTCATTTTGTTCCCTTTAAGTGATTTTCACACGTTTCCAAAAATAAAAATAACTTTTACTTAAGTATCTACTTTTCGTCAAGTATTTTTATAGATGTGTATTTTTCAGTAAAAACTACAAAGTAAAAACTAAGAGAGAATGAGTTACTTGCTTAAGGTTACAGAAAGTCTGTGGCAACATCCAAGATTTATACTCAGATCAATTCGAATATAAAAATCCGTGTTTATCAAAAGTTTGGATTTATAAGCAAAATTGTTTTCTTGTCAGACCATGAAATTTACAATGCTTAAAAATTGAGGGCAAACTATTCTTTTACTTTTTTTCTGGAATCATGTTTGGGTAGACTTTATGCACTCACTCAATCACTCAGCAAATGCTTATTGTGAGTCAAATATATATCAGGCATTTTGCTACTAATGAGGCCTAAAGCAATACACATAAGCAAAATTCAAACCACATGGAGTTTACATTTTAGATAGGGGAGACAGATAATAAAATAAATTAACACAGTTATGTTACGTGGGAAGATAATTTAAAATTCTAAATGTACAGTAATACGAAAGTTTTTTAAAGTTCTGTTAAAATGAATGTTTTATCTTTATCTTCAACCAGATATGAAGTTATATGACTATTAATACAGAATGATAAATTAATTTATTATATATTATAGGCTTGTTTTATCTTACAGTGACTTACTATATAATTCTTATTGGGATATACATAATAGTTGTTAAGTGACAAAGAAAAAGTAAGTTTTGCAGTAATGTTCTGAAAAAAAGAAATGTTTTGTAGATTTCAGCAAAGTCGTTTTCATTACTAAGGGAATTCCCTAGAGATGCATAGAATCACAAATAGTGACAACTATTTTTTATCTATTTTAGATATCCTTCTATATGTATAATTGTAACAGCCCTGCTTATTAATCAAAATTAAATATTTTTAAAAATTGAGCGAACAGTACATGAAAACTATGGCCATTTTTAATAAGAAAACGATGTTGCATCAAAAATCTAAATTGATTTACTGAGAGATTATCTAAAGCTGTTTGAATATTTGTTTAAAATGGCCCTCAAGAACAGGGCTCTTGTTGGATTAATGAAGCTACTTCAGTTTGGAAAATTACAGCTTTAAAGGACAGTGCATACCATCATCTCTATGGCTAATCTGTGCTTATCTTAAGGAGCTCAAAGCAGATGAAAATAATTTAATGGCATTTAATGAAATCTTTGTCTAGAGACCCACAGTGGAATAGTGTACATTGGTCATTATTCAGTTTTGCCTGGAATTTCATTTATTTTACATTTGCTCCTAACTACAGAAAATATAATAATCAATATATCATAATTGTGGTTTCTCAACACATTATACATTTTTTCTTTTTTATATCTCACAGACTAAGTTTCTTTTCTTATTTACTTTCATTAGGGGAAATAAAGTGGCTTTAAATTGTAAGAATATCATTCTTTATCTGTTTTCTTCATTACAAGAGACATAACTGCACATGCAAAATTACTTTGCCCAGGGAATTGTTATTTGAAAGCTCTTTAAATCTGGTGTGTAAAAACAAGTGGACATACAAAGTGATTGGAAAAATTCCAAATGGTTACTTTTGAAGCTGCATTTGCAAGATAAATAAAAATCGTTACACTTCCATTTATTCTGTGAGTTTTTTCCAATATAATACTAAAATGAAATATTTTTGTTCCTTCATTGAAATGAAAGCTCAAAATAGCCTGTATTATATTTGATATTTTATATCACAATATACCTATTTCAATTTAACTTTCTAAGAAATCATTTTGTTTTTATCTCAGAGAAAGGCAAAACAATGTTAGTATAATCTACTGGTTAAGAATGATTACATAATAGTTAAATAATTATTTGTCTGTGTGGTATTTATTATGATTTGAGAAAAATAAAACAGATTTTTTCCCTAATGTATTTTTATTTTTCACATTACATATGGTGATTTTATTTTTCATGAGGCAAGGGTCATCAGATGAGTTCAGTCAGAAATATGAAATCACATTTAGTTATTTTGAAGAGAACCAGGAACTGGCAGTCTTTTACCAGTATAGAGCCTGAACATATAAGCCTTAATAAATATTTGTTGCATTAACAAAAAAAACTAATAAACATATTACTGTATGTTATATGACAAGCATATACCGGGTACAATGGCAGTATAGAGAAGGAAGTAACACATAGCCAGGCATATCATATGGTCATCATGGATGAGGTAGCATTTGACCTAGCCTAATGGAATGATAAAATTATTGAAAAATAATGGGAAGTTGGGGAAGAGTGAATAATCCTATAAAATATGATAGAATTTTCTATTGTACAAATTAGGCTTTAGAATATAAAGCATTCCTTTTGAAATATCTGGTGGACTGATACGAAAGTGGGTTTGCAGCTCAAGAGAAAGGCAAGGATATCAACTGAGGAGGCAGCTGCATAGTGGTAAAAAAAGCAATATTTGAGAGTGTTAGAATATCTGAGCGAGAAAACAGAGAAAGAGAGATTGAGATTCAAAGACAATGTTTGTAGAAGTGAGAGGTATAGATAAGGATTAATTTTTCTATTGCAGTATAGCACCAAGAGAAAAATGATTTTTTTTTTTTGAAAGAAATCACTGATTCACTGCGTCAAATAATGAAAAGAAGTCAAGGAAGATGAGACTTCAGAAAGGTCATTGGTTTTTTTCATTAGAAGGTCCAATATTTCTTACACATATGCCAGGTAGTAGAAAAAAGGAGGGCAGAGGTCAAAGGAAAGTTCCATATAAGAGACATGTAAATTTCACTCCTCTTTCCAGCACCACTTTGCTGGTTCATGGCCTCATTATATTTTACTTAGACTACAGACATAGCCTCCTAAACAGCCCTTCGCTGGCACAATGCTTTTTATGCACAGCTGCAATATGAATCTTCTCAAATCTCAAATTTGAACATATGACTCCCTTGCTCAGAAGCCATCATTGATTAGTCATTATAATTCCAAAATTTTTATCCTGGCATTCAAAGCCCTTCATTTTTTGTTTTCAATCAATTTTTCTTGTCTTATTGTTTTTATGTTTCATCATAGTTTGATAAATAAATGAGGCAGTTTTCTGTTTTTACTCCATTATCTCTTGCCTCAATGTCTTTTCTCATGTTTTTATTTTACTCATCTGGCAATATCATTTTTAATTTTCTCAATGTCAATATCCTAGGCATTTTTATGCCACAGCTGAAATGTTATCTATATACTTAGACTTACCTGATTTTCTCCACCTGCAGACTGTTTTTGTTTTCCACTCTTCTGAAGTATCTTCAGACCTCCCTCATAGCACATACATACTTTTTTCTTTATAATGTTATTTACTTTAGTTGATATATATTGCTTGCCTGTTCAGGATCCAAGTGATATGCTTTTGTTAGTGGCAGTCTAGTTTAAATTAGGATAATAGCTGGTTCATGTATTTCACATAGAATTGACCTTATTCCCATATGGCTATAGTGAACTGGCTGACAATCCAAGTGACCAGAGCACAGTAATCAATCATCAATATCCACTATAAGGAATGATGTGTTGGAGTTCTACTGGAGTCACTTAAGTGATAGAATGATTGTCATGAGGAGTACTGCTTGAAAGCCAAGTCAATGCAGATTAAAATGGAATTGAGAAGAAATGAAAGATGATGAGAAAAGGCATAATTCTAATAAATACTTTTTGAGATTCTGGATTTAGAAATTCTGTATTTTATAACTCCAGGAGACAACATTCATTTATGTTCTGTATGAATGATGTCCCCCCATCCCCTCTACAGAATTATGCGAATCGGCAGCCCAACCTTGTAGTTATTTGAGCCAATAAATTCTCATTCTTGGATTAATTCAATTAAATTTTATTCCCGCCACTGTCATTTGCAAACGAAACAAGTAATACATTTATGTGTAGCTTTTAAAAACATTTCTACTACCAGAGAATACATTCTTGAATACTGTATTTGCTTATTCATTTTGAATTCAAATGGTTCCTAACAGTGCTTTCTCCATAGTAAACACATTCATGTTTTAATGTTTTCTATTAAGTTGGTCTATACTAAGATTGATAAGTGAATATCAATAGAGAGAAAACTGAAGAGTATAAACCATAAGAGGAGATTTTACGTGATATGTAATATGTACACCATTAACAGTTTATATCAGATGAAATTTTGTTTGAGGGAAAGTCATTTGTCATTTGTCTTTTGAAAAATTAAATTGAAAAACTCAACAATTATAGTTTACATTATATCATTTCTTTTATTTTATGAATCATTGTTATAGTTCATTGTTTATAATATTATTTATAAGATTTTTATTTATATAACTTATGAACTGGGCAATATGGAGGACTTCTGATAGATTTGGATCAATAGCTCTATTCTATCTATCTATCTATTATCTATCTATCTATCTATCTATCTACCTATCTACCTATCTATCATCTATCATCATCATCATCATCTATCTATCTCAGTAACTATATCTTAGAATAAATAAATGTGAGCTCATTCTCAGTGCTTGAGGAAGTAAAATCGTTGTGTGTGCACATGGGCACACACACACGCACATACACAAACTCTAGTAGAGTTGTAATAATAACTGAAATTCTGTCAGTATTTGGTAAGAAACCTAAAGAAAATGACTATAGTGATCTTTCTTTCCTTCTGAACTTGATCATTTATTTTAAAAACATTTTAATCCAGAGCCTCACCACTCAGTCCTCACTTTTGTTCATATATGTTTTAAATACATTAATAAATGTTCCTACATTATAAAAAAAAATATGAGATCTTAAACAGTGTTTTACTGGTTTTAAAAGAGCAGTGAAAAGAAGCAGAACTTGGGGAAGAGAGTGCAGGCAAAATTATTTTACTCATTCTTATGTAGTTGAAAAGAGTGATCACAAGCACAGGACACAAAAATTAACGGGTTTCTAAAATAGCAAAAAGTGTTTAAGTTAAAGTGGGTAAAAATTTACTCTTTTAAGTCTTGGAATACTAGAGAGGACAACTATGCTTAGGTATGGAATCGTTTTCTCTAGTGTTATTAATGGTAAGACAAATCATTCTTCTCCTGGCCTCTATCCAAGGCAATTATGCCTGGAGATGTGAGGATGAACCAGAAGACTTCTTGAAATGCTTCCTTTAATTTATAACTATCAAGATGAGTATATGTATAAATGAATACACATGTACTTATTTTGAGAAATAACAGTGCTCCAGATATGTGTGGGCATAACAGATGTGTAATTCCTGGAAAAACCAATGAAAAAAAATCTCTGTAGACATAAAAATGCAACAGAAATTCATGGAAGTTTTTCAAAGTTTACTTTACTCTTTGTGAAGGCACAATGACAAGGCATAATTTAGTGAAAATTCTACGATAAAATCTTAAATTTTTCTATCTACTACTCTTTTCCTACATAGAGAAAAAAAGCCAATATGTTAAATAATGTAATGCAAATTAGTACAATTATAAACAATCCATGAATGAACTTAGCTAAAAGGAACAGGAAATAGCTTAATATGTCTATTAATTACATTTACATAGTTACTAGTAAAACAGTAAAACATTTACTTTTCTGTTTCTGTGTTTCTTCAGACTCTAGAATATATAAATGTTTTAAAAGTAGCTTCAATATTCCCTTTAAAATGACAAACATACTTCAAATTATCTAAGAAAAAAATCAAATCATGGGCCATACTTGGGAAATTTTAGTTTCATCTGTGGCTATTTATTCTCAGTGGATTTAAATCCTATAATTCATTTTTCACTTTACTTATGTAGTAGGAAACCAGTTTGAGGCAAACCAACATTATTTCCCTGAGCAATTTAAGCTTGGAAAATTCCGAACGTTGATAATGTAAGGTAATGAGAATGGATGGCATAATCTTTATGTAAATATAAAGAACTTTCTCATGATTTTCAGCAGAGTTTGAGTTAAGGTTAAAAAAAATTCCAAATTACTTTATAAAGCAAAACTTTTATCAATAAATAAAATTAGCAGTAGTAGTAGTAACAATAATAATAATAATAATAATGATAATAATGATAATAAAAGACTGTCCACTAGAAATAGACCGATTTTGAAACAAATCTATAACTATATAAGATAATCAGCTCTACTGGGATTTTCAATCAAAATTCTAAAAACAGCTTTCCTTAAAATTTTTAGTGTAATTGTTATCTGTGATCAAATATGATAAAGTTCAGGGTGCAACAGAGAAAGCTATACACTTCTTTATCTTATATAGTGATGTAGCTTACTTTTCCAATTCCCAAGCCAATAGTCTAACTGTGCTCTTGATTAGATAATTTGCTTTTCTCTTGTATTTAAATAGCGTATATTCTTTATTAACTTTGATTGCAATGTAGTCCAAAGCTTTTCAGTAAAATCTCCCCTTTCCTCACCATCAGTAACATTTTCATTTTATGTCTGTTCTGCTGCCATATGCCCTAAAAGTCTGGGCCTCGTGGCTCAGATCCAAGCTATGTCCCAAGATAACTTCAATTCCTAACAACACTTTGAAGACTAGGTACTTGAAGGAAGGTCTGCTATTTCTGAGAACTAAGCAATGAAGCTATCCATTCTCAACTTTGGAATCTCTAAGTTTATACAAAAGTAGTTGATCTCTCTGGGCTGAATCCAGCTATTCTAATTCTAGTTCTCTTTTTGCAATTGAGTTCCAAATTATTAGCCATTCATTTAAATAATGTGTAGCTCTGTTTTTCTAGCCACCCTTGCTGCCTTTTGGTCTGATATTACCAAAGCTATTCTTTGATTTGCGTGTGCATATTTTTCCATGATTATTTTACTTTCAAAATTTGTCCTTATGTTTGATATGTCTTTGTAAAATCACATAGCTGGGAGAATTTTTTTTTATGTGTCTACCAATAAAATTTACATTGATTTCTATGATTTTATGTTGGATTTTGTCTCTGTCCAACTTTTTACATTCCCTACTCCTCCACCCACTCCTTTTTGATTGGGAGATATATTTACATGTTTCATCTATACAATGTATGAATCTTCGAAGATATTAATTCCAGTTAGAAACCTTCTAACTCATAAGAATATGTAGTATTTTAACTGTACTTTGTTTTATAATTTCACAAAATATATTAATATTATTTTGTACAGTTAAGGTTTGTTTAAATTTATCTTTTTTTTATTTTGGACTTTCTTTACACACTTTTTTTTATTTTAGACTTTTCTATTGGGTTCCTTTGCTAATTTCTGCTGTATAGTCTAAAAGTACCTTAGTGGTACTCTCTTTGTTGTATCACTTCAGTTTTTAGTTTCCCCGAAACTGTTTTTAATATATTCTCATAGAATAATAGTTTCTATAGGTGTATGATTTCAGATTGTTAATTTTTTTTTATTTATTTGAGAAAATAATTTGATTTCCATTATGGCTATTGACACTATCAACTGGCGGTTTAATTTTTGTCTTCTTTTTTTTGGAGGGGTTAGTTTGTCTTTTTTTCTAATGGCTTCTTTTAAGATATTCTCTTTATCTTTATTCACCTGAAGTTTCATTATAATGTACCTTAGTTCAAATTTCTTTTTATTTATTGAAGTAAGAGCTTTTGCTCTCCTAAATCTGATTATTTATATTTTTAATCAGTTCTGAACAACTCATCTAATAGCTTTTGAATTTCTTTTCTCACTCATACTCTATTTTCTCTTTTTGAATCTCTTCATTCTATTTTTCTCATGCCAATCTTTTTGGCTCTCTGCTTTATGGGAAAATCTTCAGATACATTTTATAGTTTGCAAAGTTCTCATTTTAGCTGCTTCCAATGTACCATTTAGTTCATGAAAGAATATTTAATTTTGCTATATATATTTTTTTATTTCTATATCTTTTTGGTTCTTTTTAAAATTTTGCTGTCTTGTTTGTAGTCTCTTGTTTTTTTGTCATATTTAAAACAACTTTTTAATTATAAATGATTAAATAACTCTTATTTCATATTCTATTTTGTGTAATGCTAAAATCTGCAGTCTTTATGAATATGTTTCTGTTTGCTATTATTTCTTACTCTCATGCTGGCATGTTTCATTGTTTATTTTATGACTTTTATTGTGAGCTCAATTTCCATGGGACTTTACCTATGTTAAGACATTGAGCTCTGTGCTAAAGGTGATTTCTTCCAGGGAAAAGTTATATTTCCTTTTGCCAAGCATCTGAGACACTACCAATCTGGAACTATTTTAAATTCAATTCTGGTTTACAATAAGAAATTCTTAGGGGTGGTTTTTTTTTTTCTTCTTTCACCTATCCAGAACAGGAATGAGATAATCTTCCACAACATCTCCTTTTGGGTCACTGCATAATGTGAAAGCCAACTTCCATCTTCCATCTACCTTCCCTTCTCACACAGGCCCTAGACTTTGGTTTCTATCCTACACTTATGTGTACTTTTAAAATAGAAAACTGTAGATAAGGAATGGCAAATGTCTTTAGGACAGATCTTGGCTTCTTCAGAGTCATGGTTTCTTAAAGTTTTGTTCTCTGAGAATTACCCACCTTTTATTGCTAGTTCAGCCATAAATGTAAGGTACATTAATAAATATTGTACTTAGCATTTTTTATTAAATTTATTGAGGTGACATTGGTTAACAAAATTATATAGGTTTAGAGTGTGCAATTCAATAATACATCATATGTATATTGCATTGTGTGTTTACCATCCAAAGATAAATTTCCTTTTGTCACCATATGTTTTACCTCCTTTACTCTTATTTACATCTCTCTTCTCCCCCTTTCCTCTGGTAACCACTAAACTCTTGTCTGTGTCCATGAATCTCTGTTCGTTTGTCTTATTTGTTTGTTGCTTTCAGTTTTATATCCCACGTATAAGTGAAAATTTTCAGTTTTGAATGGATTTCTTCAGGTACCTAGTCAATCATATTTCCAAAAACAAAAGTGCTTAAGTGAATTCTATATATTTAATGCGGACAGGTGAATGAACCTAGTTCTACAGTGAGTACATGTGGACTATCTACCTCATGAGCCTAACTGTATATTATACTGAGCTGAATAAAGTTCCCAAAATTCATGTCTTCTTGGAACTTGTGAATATGACATTGTTTGGAAATAAGTTCTTTGCAGTATAATCAAGTTAAAATGAAGTCATACTACATTAAGGGAAGCCTTATATCAGTATGACTGGTGTCTTTATAAAAAGAGAATAAATACAGAGACACACGGGGAGCAGGTCATGTGACAACAGGAGCAGAGATTGGAGTGATTCACCCATAAGCCAAAGAACATCAAGGATTTCCTTCCACAAGCAGGAGTTAGGAGAGAGGTATGGAATGGATTCTCCTTCAGAACCTTCAGAAGAAACTAATATTGGGGACAACTTGATTTCAAACTTCTAGCCTCCAGAACTATGAGAGAATAAATTTCTGTTGTTCTAAGACACCAGGCTTTTGGTAATATGTTACAATAGCCCTAAGAAAGTAATGCATATAAATCAGGATTCCTTGATTTTTTTCTAAGGTATTCATCTTAAGTTTTATTTGTATTTGTGTATGTGCATCAATAGTCACTTACTCTATGTACAGACAGTATCTTTTGTGCCTAAAACACTGAGGCATTTTTGTAGAAATGTTATTTTCATGATTCAGTAAGAGAGTAAAATCATATAAAGTTCATAACATGTCTAAAGAGAGAGAGTAAAAACCACTTAATCATTTCGATGTATTAATAGGTAGTCAATTTTAGGAATAGACTCAAAGTAGTTTGAATCAGAACTCTTGTGATAACCTTTTAAAAAAATATTTCATAGTATATCTATCATCAAGAAATTTCAAATTGGAAACTGCCAGGATAATTTTCAAAATTCTTTAATGCTACCAAACCTATGACATATATGCATTGATATATTATGTGATAGATATACATTATATTGGTTTCTTGCTTGAGGAAGTATTAAGATATATTGTTCCTCAAGGTAAATATTGACTTTAGAATTTGGACACTCTATATTTCACTCATCCATCAACATATTTTGAGTTTCTTCAGTGTTCAATATTTCTTTAGTGTTAAATGAAATGACAAGAATAAAAGCAGTTTATCTTTGTGTTCCCTCTAGGAGACTTATAGAGAATTTAGTTGGAACTAGAAACAAACTACTCCAATAAGATGACTTTTTAAAAACTAACCTCTTGCTCAAAGTATGTGTGTGTGTGTGTGTGTGTGTGTGTGTGTGTGAAAAACTGTAATGTGGAGTTACTGAGTTGTAAGCAAGAGATTTAGGGAAGAATCATGTAGTTGCGCTGTCAGAGTAAATTCCTAAGAATTATTTACTTATGTTGATCTCGATTTCTTTTTAATCATTTTGAAAATAACTGTTTTGGTTATGTGATAAATATATCTCTAATTGTATTCTGTATTTTACCTTAGATAGATAATATATTTGCATATAAATGCATATACCTATACATGTATATTTTTATGTTACATGTATATAATATATGTACATATATGTATCTCACATGCACACATATGATAAAAACAGAAAGCTCACACAACTTAAAATAGTAAACAAGGTTCAATCTCTTTACTTAAGCTAGCTACTCATATGTTAGTAGATACGTACATTGACTCTGACGGCTTTTAGGTTAATATTTTAGTTTGAATATTCAATTCTGTTGGAGACTGGTGCCCATTCTTCTTCAACCACCTTATGCCAATAACAAAATCTGACTATTTATGATATAAGTAACCTACATATCATCATGCAACTATCAACCCACCGTTGATATTTGATAATGGCCCTATGTAATGATGCCCTCTTAAACATCTTCATCTCCCTTGAGGGATACGATTCCTTCCACTGCACTCACTTGATAACACCCTTAACACCCTTCTGGCTTCATCCAAATAGTCACCACGTTTGCACCAGCTCTCACTCAACTGAAAGTTGTTAGAGAAACCACACACCTGGGCTGACTCGTAGACTTTTAACTAATCACCACAGACCTCAGCTGAGTACTCATAAACAATTTACAATTTTACTACATTTTCATTGTGTATTTGGGTAATAGACACTACTCTTCTCATTGTGCTTGAAGCATTTTCTCTACTGAAAGGAAACAAAATACCAGGGAGCTCCAAGTTTAAGTTTCTTACCAGCCTGGATAGAGAATTTTAGTCAAAAAATGTATTGAATAATAGAAAATAAAAGGATGTAACTTCTTTCAAAAGTGGGTTTGTGGCCTATGCTTTAGATTTACTACAGTATTAAGTGACTACTCTTTGAGAGCAACTACCTTATAATTCTTTCTTGTTCTTATTCTAACTTCATGACCGATTTTATTATTCCTTTAGAAACTAATTCTTTTTAGGGAAACTTTTAAAATCTAATATAGTAAATATACAATGTAGTCACATTTTACCTACATTTTGTACTCAAAGTCTACATAATTCAAGATTAAGTTTTCTATTTGAATACAGAAAATGAATATGTATATGTGTGTTCATGTTCACATTCTATGAGAGAATAAATCTAAAAGCATTAATATATTTTCTCTGTGATGTTGATTTTTGTTTGTGCAGCATTATCTCATATTCTGCAGTGTGTGCTCCCTGAAAAAACTACATAGTTTATTTCACGTATTATATCATTTGTCCTCTTTATTAGCTTTTATGGCATCTAACTTCCCTCTAAAGTTATTGGATATTAAGCTCATTTTTAGCATCAGGCTCATAAATTAATCACACTCAGATGACATTATTATAACATAAAACAACATGTTAAATTATATAATAAAATAGAAATAATTACATAAGAATAAACAAATCTCTTATAGAAGTACTGATGCACATAAACGATAGCAGTGTAGAATCTGTAGCTCTCTTCTGGAAATGATCCTCCAATGTGAAAATATAGTACACATAGCTTACAGTTCACTAGGTCCTTAATATTTAAAATTACTCAAATTCTGGACAGTGTTTAAAAACTGGAGGATTTACATAATTAAAGGTCATATAGACAAAATGATATTTATTAATGTTTATTGTATAATTTAAAGTTCACATCATTCATACATACAAAAATTCACTTTGTATTGTATTTATGCATTAGCAATCTTTCACCTTTCTCTTGACTTCCAATGAAGTTCTCAACTATCATCTCAATACTCGGCAATGTGATTGGGTAGAACTGACCCCAACCCAATGGAGAGAAAATACATAATTGGCTTAAACCAATTAGTTTATGTTCTTTTTACATAAAGATGATTTAATGAGGAATATATAATCAACTAAAGACAGTGAAATGGAAGATCTTTCTGATTCTTTAGGGAAAAAGAAGCTTGCAATTTGTTTCAGATTAAGAGGTACACAGGTATAAAATATGAAACTGCTGCCATTAAACTAAAGCCATAGGCTAATACAGAGGATTAATGCACAGATAAAGGCAGAGCCAAGACAGAGCAACCATGTATAATTATGTCAGGTGAACAACTAATTCAAAGGCTCTTGAAACTAGTTCTCCTAGATTTTCACCTTATATGAGATAATAAATGACATTTTTTAAAACACATTGAATTGTATTTTTTGTTATTTGTATATGAAAATAGTGTACTTCAATTACCAAATCTTCAACTTTTTTATCTGCTTCTATTTGCTCCATCTTAACCTCTATTACAAAGAAATAAATGGCCCTCTTTCTATCAAAAAACAAACCTTTCATCTTTTTGTTTCTCAAGAAGTTCTTCAGTTATTCCTTCACCCAGTTACGTTATTTTTTTCCCCTTTCTGTAATTATTGTCACTAAAATCTTCTAGTATCTTCCAGGTAAAGACTAAGCTAAAACAAAACCGTCCTTTGTTCTTACATCATCCCTCAAATATCATTAAATTGCTCTGCTTGTGTCTTAGCAAAGAATGGGGGTATTGTCTAGACTGTTATAAATTACTAATTTCTCTTTTCAGAACACTCTGATCTGGGCCACATGGTTACCACTTTACTCAGGAGAACCATTTTCCAAATCAACACAAACCAACCTCTCCTTTCTCAATCCACTGTTTCAGGAAAAAGTATTATTATCAAGTTGTTCTTCTTCTGACTTTACAGGTTTCTCCTTGTTACTCTATTTTGTTACTATACATCTCTATATTTTAACACGGTTCTAAGATTCAGTTCTAATTCCCTTTTCCTTGCCTTCCTTTTATAATTTCTTCTCTTACATATATTCCCTCCTTTTTTTTTCTCTTTTCATTAACATGGTGTTTTAAGGAAATTTTATTTAATTCCATGACTTCAAATAAAGACCACGATAATGCTCTCAAAATGTACATTTCAATCCAAGACTTGATCTCTGACCTCCAGGTTCATAAACCTAACTGTCTACTTGACATTTATTCCCGTTATACATATTTATTAAGCACATATAAAATGCCACACATTCTTTTTGGTGCTTGGGATAAGTTGAAAAAGAATACATTTATAACAGGGTTACAAACTTTTTCTGTAAAGGGCCAGATAGAAAATAATTTTGGCGTTGCATATCGTATGCTATTGTTATTTTACTGTTGTAGTATAGCAGCAGCCAGAGAAAGTATATAAATGAGTAGCAGTGTCTGTGTTCTGATTAAACTTTACTTACAAAAGCAAGCAGTAGACCATATTTGGTCCATGGGCAATAGTCAACTGACCCTAGTCTATAACATCGTTTATTAACTCGCCCATGGACCTCTCAAATAAATCATATCTAAGACAGAACTTTTGTTTTTTTTTCTGTCATATCTTTTTCTTCAGTCTTTACAAACTTAATAAATTATATCACCTTTAATTCATCTACTCAAGCAAAATTTTAAAAGTAGTATTAATTTTTATATATCTCTCACCATCAACATCCAATTTCTCAACAAATCATGCAAATTATATTTCTAAAATTTATTTCAGATCCATCTATTTTTTCACATCTCCAGATCAACATCAATTTTTTCTGACCTGCTGCAAACACCTATTTTTCTCTCTAACTTATTC
Organism: Pteropus medius; assembly: GCF_902729225.1. NCBI lineage: Eukaryota > Metazoa > Chordata > Mammalia > Chiroptera > Pteropodidae > Pteropus > Pteropus medius. The sequence goes on along the minus strand of NW_024344240.1, from coordinate 12,674,815 downwards.
CTTTCCCTCCCCATGCATTTTCTACATAACAACTGTAATGCCATTTTAAAAATATGTCATATTATGTTATTCTTCTACTGTAAACCATTCAATAAATTTCCTTTGCCCTTTGGGATAATTTCAAATTTATATGATATGATTCTAGTGGAATTCTTTGTTTCCTGAATACATCAACGTCTTTTCTGTCTTGTGGAGTTTACATTACTATTTCTATACTTGGAATATTCTCCCTCAAGCTTTTTGTATGATTGACTCCTTGTATATTCTTATTAAAGTGCTGCCAACTTTTATCTCCCATGCCAGTTTCTGTTATATCATTCTGTTTATTTATTTTCTAACACTTATCATCACAATCTAATTATTAGTTTATTATCTTTGTCTTCCTCAGTATATGAGATCCTTGAGTATTGAGTCCTGGTTTATCATAGAATTCCCACTACCACCAAGCATAATGCCTGAGTCAGTAAATACTTAATAGCCGAGTGAATAAATGAATCTATCTTTATTAAAGGGATTGTAAAGGAAAATAATATACTAATAGAAACAAAAGTTTTTGTTTATTCATGTTATTGAATCTTGAATTTACTTATAATAAAATTAGTTAATTTATTAGTTATTTGACTTATTCATTTAATAAATATTAACATGTAGAGCAGAGTTTCTCAATCTCAGTACTATTTTAGGCTGGATAACTTTTTCTTGTGGCGGATATTCAGTGAACCACAGGATGCATAGCAGCATGTTTGATCTTAATCCACTAGATGTTAATAGCACTTTCCATTTTCCCCACTTCCTACCCAGTTGTGACAGCCAAAAATGTCTTCAAACATTGCCAAGTAAGCCCCTAAAATGGAAAACCCCCTGCCTGCATTTAGAACCACCAATGAAGAGATATCTGTTGCAGCCTACATATTTTGCTATACGCTGAGATTAAAAAATAAATAAAAGGTGTTATTGCTGCCCTTAAAAAGCTAAAATTTAATAGGGAATTTAAATATTAAACTAGTTATTTTACTTTAATGCTATGAAGAAGTACAGGGTAAAATTAAAGCATGCAACAGAAAAATTAAACATAAGTTAGGGGCTAGGAAAAGCTTCCCCACAAGAAGTGATTGTAAAATAATAGGCTAATTAAAGGAGATTAAGAATGGAGGGTGAGCATAGAAGAAAAGAGGAAGAAGTATTTAAAAGAATAAAAAGTACTGCCCCTTTGAAGAAGTGAAAACAAAATGCTAGTCTATTTGAAGTGCAGTGGATGATCCATCACATGAAACCTGGAGAGGTCAGTGGTTGCCATATTATATTCACAAAGGTGCATTCCATTAAAAGTTTGGAACTATTCTATAAAAGCCATAAAAGATTAGGAACATGATCAAATGTGAATTTTAAAAATTCATTCTGGATTATCAAAATAAATAATCAAACGGAAAAGAGGTGTTTTAAGGACATAATGCAGTGTTTCAGATACCAAGTAGTGGTGAAAGCATTGTGAGAATGGTGGCAATGAGAAAGTTTTTGAGTGTAAATCAACTGGGCTTAATGATTAAATAGATGTTAGGGGCCAAGGATAAAAGAACTATGATGTATGCACCTAAACAGATGTTGGTATTTTGCTCTTACTAATGCTAGGTTCACACACTCAAACTAGTACAGAGAATATTTCAGAAGACAAGAATATACACTTCAGGACAGAGACACTCTTTATATTGACAATTTATGACATTCAAATTTTGCTCTTTTGATTTATTTTCATTGCTATATTATTCTATGTATTCATCATCTGTTATGGCCTAACAAATTACCACAAATTCAGTGATTTAAAACTATACATATATACTTTTTAATAGTTCCTGTTGCTCAGGAGACTGGGCTTAGCTGGGTCCTCTGATTCAGAATCTCTCTCACAAGGCTGGAAACAAGCCTGAACTGGAGTCTTATCTGAAGTCTTGAGCACAGTTGGTTTTGCTAAGAATCTCAGTCAGTGGTTGTTGACGAGATTCAGTTCCTTGTGGGATGTTGAACTGAGAACTTTTGTTCTTTACTGAATGTTGGCTGGAGTTTTCTCAATTCCTTGTCTCTTAGGCCTTTCCACATAGTTCTCGCTTCATCAAAGCCAAAAAAGGAAAAAGAAAAAATAAAAAAAAAGAAAAGAAAATAAGAGAAAGAGAGAGAGAAAGAGAGCGAGAGAGAGAGAGAGAGAGAGAGAGAGAGAGAGAGAGAGAGAGAGAGAGAGAAAATCTGTTAGAAAGACAAAAGTCATAATTTCTTTTAACCTAATCATGGAAGCGCCTCCCTCTCAGTGTTTCCATTTTCTCTTGGTTAGAACAAATTACTAAGTGGAAGAGATTACATGGTTATGAACAAAAGAGCCCAGGAGGTTGGGCTCTTTTGGTGCCATCTTGGAATCCTGTTTAACACTGACTTACATATTATGTCAAATATAAATATAATGTGAACATGCTAGCATTTAGAAATATCGAGTCTATAATCGTGTAAAATAGGTTGTCTTTTTGTTTTGTTGATGGTTTCTTTTGCTGTGCAAAACTTTTTAGTTTGATTGGTAGAAGATATTTACCAATGATACATATGATAAGGGATTAATATTCAAAATTTATAAAGAACTCACACAACTTAACACCAAAAAAACAAATAATCTAATAAATAAATTTTAAAAAAGGGCAGAGGACTTGAATAGACATTTCTCCAGAGGACATCAAGATGACCAATAGACATATGAAGAGATGCTCAATGTCACTAATCATTAGCAAAATGCAAATTAAAATGACAAGTTATCGCTTTACAGAATGGCTATCTTTAATTAATCAACAAACACATGTTGGCTAAGATGTAGAGAAAAGAGAACCATCGTGCACTGTTTGTGGGATTGCAAATTTGTGCAGCCAATACGAAAAACAATATGGAGGTTTCTCAAGAAATTAAAAAGAGAACTACCTAATGACCCAGCGATTTCACTTCTGGATATTTATCCAAAGAAATCAAAAACACTAATTTGGAAACACTGTTCATTACAGCATTATTTATAACAGCCAAGATATGGAAGTGCCCATCAATGGACAATTGAATAAGGAAGATGTGGTACATATATACAATGAAATATTACTTGGCTATAAAAAAGTAAAGTATTAGATTGTGACCTAGAGGGCATTATTCTAAGTGAAACAAGTCAGACAGAGAAAGATAAATACCATATGATCTCACTTATATGTAGAATCTAAAGAATAAAATAAACAAAACAGAAACGGATTCATAGATACAAAGAACAAAATGATGTTTGCCAGTTTGGTGGGGCACTGGATGAAAAAGTTGAAGAGATCAAAAAGTACAAATTTCAGTTACAAAATAGTCACGGATGTAAAGTAGAGCATAGGTAATATAGTCAATAATATTGTAATGACTATATACAGTGTCAGGTGCGTACTAGACTTATTCAGAGGAATCACTTTGCAAATTATATAAATGTCTAACCACTGTGCTGTACAGTTGAAACTAATATATAATAATACTGAACGTCAACTGTAATTAAAAAATAAAAATTTAAAATGAATAAATAAAATAAATGAAAAATAAAATAAATGTTTTACTTAAAATTAGTTTTTTTCCAAGAATAAATTAACACAAATTTAGTACACTGATATATAGCATGAACAAAGAAATATATATTCAATATAGAATATGCAAGTTGAATGGAAATAATAAATTAGAAAAGTATTTTCTTTAATTATACAGCTCTTCATTGTAGAGATGGTACTGGCACAGACTATGGAATGAAGGCCTATGTGTAACTGCCAGGGACTACAAACTTAAAAGCATACATTGTTTTAATTTTCTTTAAAAACACCACATTATTTCTCTTAAGATAGATAGGATTTTAAATAATTCTGAGGCTTGATGTCCTAATGTCTTTGTTAATGCTGGGAAATTCGTCATCACATATTTTGCCAAGTACTTTATTTTACATAACTTCCTGCCCATTGTTTGGAATTGATCTTGACAGACTTTAATCAGCTTCATGGAACTCTATAAATTTTCAAGCATAAATGTAATGTTTGGTCTACCCATTTTAGAGGACTGTTAAAATGAAAATCTGGCAATAGCAACAAATGTTTAAGAATATCTTTTTTTTTCTACATTGTCCTCAGAAGTTACAGGGTTTCCAGAGAATGAAAACTTCTAGATCTTTTGCTTATCTTAACATGATCTCTTGTAATGGTGATATTTCCAGTTTATTGATGTTGTAATCATATATGATTTGAAATTTTTATTAATATTTTTCCATTTATTTCAAGCTGACATATGAGTGAGTGCACTAAATATTGTTTTTACCATTTTAAACACATATTTTGAAGCTTTGAAAATAATTCAGTGCTATTTCATAATTCATTTTAGTAAAAATTTTCCATGCAAGTAACTCAAAAAAGGGTGATTATTTTTAAATATCAGTTTCTATGTTCTGCATTATTCCTGAACATCAGGTCAGCATTGCCAATTTCATGATTTAATTATTTGATCCATGATGTCAGACATTTATTATAAATAATGAACAGTACTTCCTTTCATCTAGAGCAAATGTTATTCATATGGAAATTTGCCAGTTTGGAATTTAGCAAGAAGGGAAGTAAGAAAATTTATTAGCTTTCTTCTAACTTTGCTTGTGTTCAATAATGTGCAACTTATACTATTAATGCTGTCTGCTATAAGTCAGTAGATAGTGGTCTCAGGTTAACAGGCTTGGTAAAATTTCTAAATTCCAAGACTATCTCTCTACTTTGACATTCCCACAAACTAAAATATTAACAAATAAGATCACTTATTTAAAAATTTTACTGTTTTTTTTTGTGTGTGTTGTGTTACTGTAACAAGGGGACCCAGTAAGAAAAAAAAAACGTGAATTTCAGCATTTTTAAACTTACTGTCAAACAATAGGAAAAAGAGACCAATGTTGGATTTCTAAATGTTCTTTGAAAGAAAATTATGAAAGATCCAGGATTTCATCACCAAAGGTTGCTGAAGAAAGGGGAGAAGGGGAAGATAATGTGATTGCGGTGTGGTAGAGGGAACTCAGAAGGGAGTAGATTCATGGACCATGTGATACCTGGGAAAGCTGGCTGTTTAACATGGGCTTCTGGTCATGGCAAGGGCTCCCAGTGGACACTAAAGCAATTGAGACATCCACCATCTGGGAACCATCAGAACTTACATAATTAATTGATCAATCTAGGGGATATAGCTTTACATGTATTAACATGGGAAGGAACTTCAGGACCTTCTCAGAAACCTGTAAAGAGAAGGAGTGTCAATGACAAGAGTTGGATTCTTTTTGTTTGTTTGTTTTGACTTGAATTTTTAAAAAACTATCTGACTATTTGGTAAGAGGGATCTGGGTTGAGGAAAGGCCAGAGGCAAATTTGATTGAATTTAGAAAATGGTCACTAGGATTTTTTTTTTTTTTGATTGTTTAAAAGCTATAATATTAGTTTAAATAAATTTTGTTTGCATGCTTTGAGGAATATAGAAAATGATAAAATGATCTTTGCCAACATGGGATACATATGCTAGTAGAGAATATAATAGTAATACATAAAATACATTGCTCTCTGTAAAAAATATTATATCATAAAAGACAATTGAATAATACTGAAAATTATTGCTATCGTAGTTTAAATGAAAAGAAACTACTTCAGATTGGTAAACCGAGACAGCCTCTTAGAGGGTAGAAGAGGTGCTGTTTGAAGATGGGTCTTGTTTCCTCCAACCAAGAGGAATAAAAAGACATAACTAAATGATTGCTTGTTTAAGATCAAAGATAATAAAAATTATTTTAACAAAATAATTCTCAGTTAACTTGCAATTCCAGGAGTATATCATTGATATTTTGTCTTAAGTTGAAAAATGTATCTGAAACCGAGAAAATCTACTATAGATCATTTATTAATTGTTGTCAATTATAAATTTAATTAATTACTTTAAACCAAACTCTCTTGTCTTGATTAAAGATAGCAAATATGAATTCCAAAAAATTAATATCACATTCACTTACAAATTGATTCGATTTATAAAAGTATTTTTAAAATGAGCACACAAATACTTCTCGTTCCAAACTTGTCTGTCAATAAACCATTGTAAAAAAATTGTCTTGCCCAGAGGACATGAATTGGAAACTCCCCCCCCCCTTTTTTTTAATCGCAATCACCCAAAGTTTATAGTTTACATTACGATTTACACTCGTGGTGTTGTACGTTCTATGAGTTTGAATAAATGTATAATGACTTGTATCCATCATTATACTCTTCATCATACTGAGGAGTTTCAATGGCCTAAAAACCCTCTGTGCTCTGCCTGGCAAACACTGATCTTGCTCTCTCCATAGTTTTGCCTTTTCCAGAATGTCACATAGTTGAAATCATACAGAATGTAGCCTTTTCGGATTGTCTTCTATTACTTGCTAACAGCATTTGTTTCTCTCATATCTTTTCATGGCTCGATAACTTGTCTTTAACCCTAAATAATATTTCATTGTTGGTATATATCACAGTTTATTTATACATTCATCTACTAAAAGACATCTTAGCTGCTTCCAAGATTTGGTGATTATGAATAAAGTTGCTATAAACATTCATGTGCAGGATTTTGTGTAGACATGTTTTCAATTCTTTTGGGAGGAATACCAAGGAGCACTATTGCTGTGTCATACGGTAAGAGTATGTTTAGTTTTATAAGAAACTGCCAAACTGTCTTCCAAAGTGGCTGTGCAATTTTGCATTCTCATCAGTAATGAACGAGAGTTTCTGTTGCTTGACATCCTCACAGCATTTTGTAATGTCAGTGTTTTAAGTATTGGCTATTCCAATAAGTTTGTAGTGATAACTCATTGTTTTAATTTGCATTTTCCTGATGACATATAAGGGGGAATATTTTTTCATATGCTTTTTTTGCCATCTGTGTGTCTTCTTTGCTGAAGTGTTGACTAAAATCTTTGAGTCATTTTTTATTTAGGTTGTTCTTGTTGTTGAGTTTTTATATATTGGTTAACAATCCTTTGTCAAATGTTTTAGAAAGTTCTTTTTAATCTTATGCCTCCTAGAAATGATTTAATTAACCAGATCTAATCTACCAGCTATCAGCCACCTAACAACTGAACAGATTCTCTTTCCTTATCTTTATCTCTAAACAACAATAAGATTAGTCAGTAAATTCACAGTGGGAGGCTGACATAGATGATGGCTCAGAGTTAGCTCAGGTCATACTAAGTGCCAGGCTATATAGTATGTAGAAATCTTAATTAAGCTGAGAATGACAGTTTTCACAGAGAGAAACTTAGTACATTTGCACAGAAAAGCAACCATGGGAACCTCCGAAGTAAAGAAATACAAATCTAATAACTTCAGAAACTGGCACCTTCCTTGTTCTTTATTCTAGATTCTGAGGACTTAGCTGTACATTATTTCCTTTCATGATTTCTTCCAGTTTTATATCAGCTGGCCCAAGAGAGTTATGTTTCTTATGGCCTAAAGAGTTTTAACTAAAACATTTAAACGATGGATTCTGATTAGTAATATATGGTCTACATTTTTATGTAGTTAAAAAAAAAAAAACACTAGGCTTTGGAGCAGAGGCTTACAAAAGAAAGGAAAATATTTACTTAAAGATAAAAATTTACCTATGTCTTCAATTTTGCTTCAGGTTTCCGATCCAAAACAGAAGCCACTTTATTCAGTAAGCTTTTCTCCTATTCTTGTTCTGGACTTGAGATTTTTTCCCAGAAGTTGGGTTTTCTCATTGTGTGGTTAGAGTAAAAAATAAATAAATAGATAGATAGATAGATAGATAGATAGCGTATATTCATTGGAAAGGTGCTATGGTATCTCTGGGAATTCAAGATCTAAGATATATGTCAAAAATGGATAGAAACAAACAGAGTACTGGGAAAACCAAGAAAGTTCTGAGTTCTCTTCTCTTCTCTTCTCTCCTCTCCTCTCCTCTCCTCACTCTCCTCTCTCTCCTCCTCCTCTCTCTCTCTTCTCCTCTCTTTGGCTCTCTCTCTCTCTCTCTCTCTGTAGTTTTCTCTTCTCCACTCCACCCACTCCCACCTCCTGAATTCACTTCCTTTTACTTTCCTTTGTATATCTGCTTTATTCTTCTCTCTAGCTGTCAACAACTTTTTCTTTCTTGTTGGTCTGCACGACAAAATATGGCCAAGAACAGCTTTTAAATATACTTATGCTCTGGTTCAGTTACCTGAAGAGAGGAAGAGGTCTCCTTATTGGTTCCCAGGAGGAGACCAACTCAAATAAATGAATCTATGTCTTTGTACCCACTTCCTGAGTCTCTTTTTACCAAAGGGCTGTCATTGTAAATATTTTTTGTTTTGTGGCTTGTTTGGAGAAATACCTTACAAATTTAACCTCATCAAATAAGTTTTTGCATATTGCAAAGTTTTTGAAGGTAGATATTCTATTTTATTAATCTTGTTATTTGTTTAAGCTAAAGTCATAATTATAAAAAACATAGAAACCACCCAATGCAGTTTTTAGAAATAATGAATAATACAATGAAAAAAAGAGTTAATTATCTGGTTCAAAGCAGCTAATCTTGCTTTCTATCTTGCTTTTGCAAATGATTTTCTCCTCTTGAAGGTAGGATACTCTTAGAAATCAGCTTCATGCCTGGGCCATATTAGCTTTGGAAAGATTTCTTTGCTTAGATAGATTTCATATATTGCTGGCTATATCTGACTGCTCCTCTTAGGCTCTATCTGTTAAGATGCCATACACTTCCCCTTTTTGCTCCTTACTAGGGCCTTAGTTATCCTCAGTGTACTATAAATTGTGCTTTCCAGTTCTATGTATATAGTTAAAATAAATAACTTATATTGAATAAAATAATAGATTAATAAATGAATGGAAGAGTGTAGATGAGTTATGCCTATGAAAATGAACTATTCCTGAACATGGCTTTGTGTAGTAACACTAATTTTTTTGACTTAAATATTTTAGGATTCAGAAGAATTGGTTCAGTTTCTTTCCTTGTGCCTTTTACCCCATGATACTTTTAATTATTTTTAAGAGAAATGAAAGTACCATCTAATATATACATATGTACATATATATACAAACACTTATATATACACATACACACATACATATATGTATAGGTACACACATACATATATATTTGCAATTACATGTATAAACATGTATATATGCAATATAATATATACATATGCATATAATTTTTTTCTACAGAACTTGATATTGTGCTTGGGGTTAAATGGACTCCAAATTTTTCTTGTGGAAAAAAAGTAATGGATATTTGCTTCTTTTGCTAACAGATCTCTACTTTTCCTCTAGGTAACTACCCCTTCTTTCTAATTGCCTTGTGTTCACATAAAGCTGTCTGCCCAGGCACATTTATTTTAATCAGTAAGTGCTATTAGTGTTATCATCATATATTATCAAATAACTGGGCTTATTAAAAATACAAAAATGTGATAAACCAAAAATACAGATGGCTTTCATTTATTGTTTCTTTAAACAGTGCTTAGGGAATATGGCTGTCATAGTCTTTCTAGTTTAAACTCGGTTTGTTAACTAGAACTAATACAGCTGCACCAAAAACCCTTACAGTCAGTATTTCAAACCATCATTTAGTTTTTAATTCTGAACAGTCACAGAAGCCCCCAAAGGAAGGCTGAACTCAGGGGAAAGACAGAAGTATAGGATCAAAAATGATGTGAGGTCTCTTGCTCTAACAATGCCTCGGGCAACTGGTTATCAAATTTGGACTGTTTGCTCTGGCAGAGAAAGAGAAGCGAAAAGCTTCCCTTGTGAATATGCTTGCAACTTGCTGAGCTTAGCCAAGTTCTGTCTGCTGTCTTTTGTGCTAAGATACTTATAAATTTTACAACTATTTTACTGCCTAGATGAGCCATGTCAGAAGTGTACATGAACTCTTACTTCAAAATCCTCCGAATTCCTAGCTACCCACCACCCCTCAAAGCTTTTATAACCTTCCTTTGAAAAGAAAAATAGTTTAAGATGTTCCCTAGACATAACAACCATGGAAAAGAAAAAAAGCTGCAATAATCAAAATTGTTTTAACAGAAGGAAAAGAGCACAAGGTTGTCTCAGCACTTTGTGAATTGTAGCTATAGAACTTTAGTTTTATTAATTATAGGTTATAGGAGACACTGAGGGGCATTCCACGATGCTTAAGATCAGATTTGCAAACTTGAAACCAGTCCAAAGTAATTTGCTCTGCCAGAGCAAATCAACAGTGAAACAATGGAAAAATGTTTTGTTGATTTTTTTCCCCACAATGGCTTTCTATATGACAGACTTTCTATCTATATGAAGTTAAGGTAATTATTAATCTGTGTTAATTTACTATTATTTCAGATCACTTGTAGTCACAAATGCTTAGTACTTTATCATAATATGTTGTTTACTCTCAATTTATGTTAAGAAGGAAAATTAATTTTTTCTCTGAACTTTTAGATTCTTAATTCAACTCCCCTGTAATAAAAGACAGATCAACAGGAGGAAAACAAATAGAAGTTTAATAACATGTATTATACCTTCTATATACATGGGAAATGCCCAGGAAAATTAAATAACTCCCCAGAAATGGCCCAGCTATCACCTTCAATACTATCTCTAGCTAAAGATAAAAGATGTTGGAGGTGGGTGGAAGCATGTTATAGAAGGTTGCCAGGAAAGGCGTAGTAAACAATGATATAATTGAGGTATACATATATATATATATATACACATCAATCAGAGGAGAAGATGTATATATATATTACATTATAATCAGAGGAGAAGATGTGAAAAAGGTTACATGAAATTCATTGGTGGTAGATTAAGGGGGCAGGAGAAAGCAAAGTGAGGAAATCTCTAAGACTGGATAAAAGCAAAATGGAGAGATAAATACTTCTGTTCATTGGTGAGTACAGGATAGATTAATAATTAACATTAACAGTACATAGAGATGGTGTGTGGACCACAAGATAATAGTGAGGGGTTCTATGGTCTCGTGCTCTGTGGTCTTGAGCTCTGGTGCCAGCGTTGTGCCTTCAAGGGGCAGGGAAAAAAATTACCCTGTTATTTCAAGGGTGTGTCATCTTAAATGTACAAAGACAATAAATAGGCTTATGTAAGGTGAAGATCGACCTTTGTCATACAAGCTACCGGCCTAGGATGTGACTACGCACCATGACTCAGTTTAGTTAGGAATTTTATGTTCATGCCATCCTCTGTGCTTGCTTTCAGTCACTGAGTTTGTAAGGCGTGCCATGTATAGCAAAAGAGTAACTCAGCTATCAGCACCAATAGAAAATTCTTTCTTTTATTCATGTAATTATTTGCTTTCCTTTCCTCTTAAAAACATCCTGCCTTTACTCTGTAATTAGGACAGTATTTGGGTTCCTGCCTGAATCTGTGTTTCCCCAATTGCGACTATTTTTGACTTCCAAATAAATGCTTGTTGCCTCTAATTTTGGATTTTCATTGTTAGGGATACACAGGATTCAGAGAAAACCTAGGTTTTATTGATTCTTCATCCCAAATTTTTGTCACCATGGAGTACTAACCTTGCCACAACCTAATATGTGAAACTCAGCTCTACACATGGATGGACAGTGAATGCCACCCATATTTGTGTACATCGTAAAAAAACTTTGGCACAGTTTTCTTATTTTTAGATATTGTATTCTGAGCATATGCCTCTTTGCATCTCCAAAATATACAATACCTTGACTTTCTTTTTAAAGCAAAAACCACTTTGCCTATTCGAAGGGAAAAGGAGCGAGGCACTTTAGGTTATACCTGGGGTGAGAAGCAGAAAGGAGGTCTCACATTAGCCTATGACAACAGGGTATATTGTAAGTAAACAAACAAACAAAAACAAAAACCAGTAAAACAACAAAACTCTGCCAAGTAACAGCTCATCCTAATTAGAAACCAGTGCTCTCTTCTGACATAAGGAAGGATTCTTGTTTAGTGAAAACAAGTTTTGGGGTTTGTAAATGTGAGAATTACCTGTTCATTCAGTTGTGTCCAAAATCTTTTTGAACACGTAATTATTTAATAACATATTTATTGAATACACATGTTATAATCTTGGCATTGGAAACAAAAAGTTTAATAAAACTATTCCTTTCTATAAATAGATGATAATTGCATGTGGAGACAGGATAGTTCATATCCCATGTCTAAAAATATTTAAATATGTCTATTTAAATCATTTGTTTAATACAATAACTATTTATTGCCGACATAGTTGATATCAGACATTGTACTAGTCGATGTGGTTCTTGTCCTCATGGACATTTTATGAAGAATACAGACAAGTGAACAAGCAAATATAGTGTGTATGGTAAGCTCTTAGGGAAAATGAAGGATGTGTGGAACATCTGAAGGTTGCATCAAACTCATATCTGATGATCTCTTCTGAGGAAGTTATATCTAAACTGAGGGACAAAGTGTAGGTAGAAACCTCAAAAGTATTTGCAGAATTTCAGGCATCGGAAGATTAAGGACATTTGAGAGAGCAAGGTCTGTTTGAGGATTAAAAAAAAAACCAATAACTAGACTAAAAAAATAGAAACTTTATCTTCAATTTTGAAATCTTGACTAACAAAAAAATCCTTTGTCATTAGCTTATAGTGATCATTTTTGCAATGTAAACCAAAACCATATCAATGGCTTTTAAATATAAATCAAAACTTGAATTCTTTCTCTTCTTAAACTTCTATGACAATATCAGCTTCAGCAGTGATGATATATTCTTGGTAGTTTTTATTGCTTTATATCAACATTTTACATCCTAACTTACTTCTGCAGAACCAAGTTGTGATATATTTCTTTCAAGAAGTTCTAACAGAATTTTATTTAATTTTGCATTATATGATGGGATATATTTTTCTGAATGCAAATTAATAAAACTTATAAGATTTATAGAAAGAACAATGCTTATATTTACAATTCAGAAAACGAATAGTGGTTAAAAAGATTCTATAATTTCCTGACATTATGATTGGCTCACTTTCAAATTTCTTTCTTCCTGTTTTATTCTCAATATTTTCAAAGTTAATTTGTGTTACTATTTGCATAAGCTCACAATCTGTTAAAGTTTTTCCCTTTCTGAAGTTCAAAAAGTTCGCATGTCAATTTTCATTCCCACTGTGATCAGGGAAGCAATATTATATATCAGTGAATATGCTTTGCTAAACTTCTATCAATCTTAAACTGCAGGAAATAAGTTTAGTCACCCTTAAACTTATGCTGTCAATCAGAAAATCAGAAAGCAGGATACATATGCTTGGAGCATTGTAGAATCCACATGTGGTTGACATGCTGAATGATTCATAAATATCTATCTTTTACTCCTAGAAAAGATGCAGAATTTGAATGAATATTAAGAGGTCAAAATGATCCTAAACATTCAAGTTATTTCCAGAAATCAGAAAAGGGAAAATAAATTTTTCATTAAGGGAGACATAGTGAATAAATTATAGGCAATTTGTTATAAATGGCTTTAGAATAAGTTAGGTAAATTTTACATTAAACATAAAATATAAGTGCTGATTTCATATATATATATATTTCATTTCTAAAGGGAAAACGCATATAATCTATGAATAAAGATTGTATTTACAAAAGTTTATTTTAAGAATCTGTTGCTTGTTTTAGCCTATTCATATTTGGAAGAAAGCCTTTTAAGATTAGTTTTCTATATACTGTATCTATCTTGTTTTTGAATGAATAGTATGTGTTTTCTTTATTTTGGTTAACTTTAATTTACGTATTGGCCAATTTAAATGACTAAGTACACATTAAAAATGTTATTTTTAAAAAGATAATATGTTATCTGTGGATTCTGAAAGCATGCTTTGTTTAATGAGATCAACATTGTGTAGGACAATTCATGAATTTTCAGAAGGCAGACTAATTACAGTATTGATAGGTAAATGCTAGAAATAGTATATCAAGGTGGCTAGGAGAGCTGACTGGAAAGTCAGCTTCTTTTCTTCAAATCTTTACCTTACCTGGCTTAAAATGCATACTTAATAAATACTATTTATTCACATTATTGAATAAATAATATATTTATTTCATGAGAAGCTAATGCATAATCAGAAATCATTGTCAAATGGGCCAAAAGAAAAAATCTTAGAAGTCAATAAATACAAAGAACTTTACCATTGGGTGAAATCAAAATTTATTCATTTATTTTTCTGAGCATGGACTCAGAATAAGGAGAATAATATGACTCAAATGCTCTGAAAGTTTTAGTATAGATTACAGAAAATTTACTTGAAATGCTATATATATCTGTGTTTCAAAAGGTATAGTCTGTCATTTGAAGACAAAATATCTGAAATTGATTAATATAGTCTTCAAAAACAATGTTAATATTCAATATTTCAACATATATTTCTGAGTGACTATATATAATGCTCAGCTCAAAAAACGTACTAAGTGAAGAAATAAAGTGAAGAAATTGACCTTTTGTGCTAGCAAATAAGGATATGATATTTCCATTTTTCAAATTAAATAATTTGAATCTTTTGGAAAGTTTAAAAATAAAAATGAATTATGTTTTTCTTATTTCTGATGTTAAAAAAATATTTCAGCTTTTCTTTTTGGAAACTTTTTTTAAAAATTAGTTTCAAGTATACAGTACATTGGTTAGACATTTATATAGTTTACAAAATAATCTCCATAATTCTCCCTCTTTCCTTTGTTTTTCTACCTAGCCAATATATTAATGCTAACTACATATGTCTGTGAGTTTTGTTCTATCGTGTATTGAATCCTTTTTATTAGAATAGTTTTTACATATTGATAAATATGTTCTAACTTTAAAATGGTAACTGAGATCACTAAAACATCACAAATCCAGAATCATTTAAAGATTATAAATACTTACAAATATTCATTTTATTATTTCATTTTAAAGGTTACTAAACAAACAAAAAGTATGTGTCTTTATAAATAAAATTAGGAGGTTATATGATTGTCTTTATTTTTTCAAAATAACCTTGTCTACTTTAATGTATTTCTTGTGCTCTGTCAATCACAACTGTTTTGGACTTTCAGTTATTGGTAAAGTAATTGCTTTTCTTGCTTTTAAAGTATGTATGCATTTTGTAGCATTAATCAATTTCCTACTGTGCCCTGAGTTAAGTTAAATTATAATACTAATACCAGAAGGGTCCCCAATAGCTCTTTCTCCATACTTCAACAAAACAATCGACAATGTAGAAGCAGGATTTTATTTTTCATATGTAGAATACAGAGAACAACTGTTTTGCTAGAGCTCATAGATGACACTATTCTTTAGTGCTTGTTCTGCTATAGCAAAACTGTAGGATAATATAAACAATTAGTGTGGTACAACCATTTAGTGAATCTAAACAGCGGCATTTGCTTTTTTTTTCTGCAGCTACCTGCCCTTTTTCTCTCATTTGATGAAAATGAATGTAGGGTGAATGTAAATACATTTCTGCTCTATTCTCACTTTCATGGCTACATTGCTCTAGTCAAGCAGTTAATTTAAACCAGTATATTCAGAACTTCCAGCTTATAGCAAAGTAGATTTCATGCCTCAAATAGTTCCAATTGGAGCTATACCCAAAACTTAAACCAACTGACAGAGTTTCATGATAACTATATAGATATATCCTGGTTGTTGTGTTGTCAAGAAAGGTCATTATGCAGGGATCCAATGCATGTAGTTCACAGTTAGTGGGCAACTATTTAGGCTATTAATTTTCACACTTTAACATTAATAATGTTATGATTGGGCACATTTAAAAATTAAAACATGCTGAAGTTTGACATAAAACATAGATCATAAAACATAAGCAAGAATGACTTTAAATATTTAAAAATGAAAAATGCTTGTCACATTTTATTATTGAAAAGAATATCATTATGACTAGCCCATAGTTTCTTGTAATTAAATAGCACTTAGCTTTCATTTCATTTAAAAATGGACTCTTGCAATAGGAACATATAATAAAATGTATATTATTTGATGGCCTAAAACGTTCCAGGTGAGGTATAGTAGGAAAATATATTTTTCACAAGAATTAATATATACTTTAACGTTGAGTTTTTTTTTTTGAAAGTTTTCTGGTAAGTGCATTCTTATAAAGGTATAAAATCAGAGTTATTATGTGAGTTGTTGCAATTTTATGTGTTGTTGAGCTATTAAGAGATATTTTTAAAGGAAATGTTTATAGTAATTGCACCATAAAGCAAAAGTTATATTAAAAGAGAGAATATGAACTGAATGAAAAATAAAACAGAAGATTAGAAAATCAATGTAGATGTAGAAGCTATAATAAATGCCAGTGTTTGAAAATATCAAATAAAATGGCGTAAAGATTCTAGGAAAAACTTGTAATGAGTTAAAGAAATATTCTCTACTTTTCCCCTATAATTCTTTTGCTGTAAGAGACTTGGTAAAGTTTTTTTTTAATTTTTAAATTTTTTTAATAATGAAAAGTTTTCCTCTTATACTAGACATACACAATATCATATCATTTTCTTTTTAAAAAGAAAATCCTCATTTTTATACCATAACGATTGAAACAAAAATATGTGAAAATAGGATAGCAATGCTTCAAATGTCATTTAAGTACAATTCTTTGTGCTCATGAACTGTTTCTAGGAGAGGAGAGAGGGCTGTTAAGAAAGACAGATATCATACAGGCATGTCAATCACATTTAATAGGCACTGGTGGAAGGTAATCTCTTTCTCCCATCAGTCTCTAGCAGACTAGTAGACAGAACTCATTACTGTGCAAATGAACCTGCCAGATGCTTCAGCCATTTGCCTCTCTAGAGGTCACAAAGAGGTGACACCAGTTAAAGCTAGTTAAATGTGGCCAGGGAAGGAAAAGGGAGACAGAGCAGTTCTGTAGGTTGGAATAAACAGTATCATATTGACAATAACCTTAAGGAAGTTGGAAAAAAACAAACCCTTTGAAATTGTGGCAAGGGGTTGGGAGAAGGGTGCATCAAAGTGATTCATGTGTTTAAAATTAGTTCTTCCATCATTTAATACACATTAAAAAATGTGCGTGTAAGTTTCTTAGTATGATGGGAACAAAATATCAGCTTAGCATCCTTTAGCTTATAAAGATTTCTGGAATTTTAAAAGGTTCACCTCACTTTCAACATGCTACAGTTTCTTAGTGAGTCAATCTTTTGACTTAAAAATACTCAGAAAGTACGATTTTATTAATAATAATGGTGATGCAATTTATTATTGTTAACACTTTTAATGGTCGATTACTCTCTTTGAAGAGCTCTGATAAACATCTTGTTTAATTTTCAAAGTGGCTCAATGAATTTAGCATTATTATCTTTATTTTTCAGTGAAGAAACTGGAACTATAAGAATTTGGAATTTGTATCAAGTCATCAGTTTAAAAGCAGAAAAGTTCTAATCTAGACTCAGGTTTGTCTGACTCCAAAGCCTAATCTACTAGAGTCTCATTGTTTTCTTATAATTTCTCACTTTATTATATTTCTCTTCAATAATACGTATATGTAGGTATAATGAAAACATACATATTTAAATAGAAAGTATTCTAAAATGCTTCTCCTCGGGAAGCCAATTATAATTTATAAATATAATTTTAGGTTATTACTGAATAAATGCCTTTGAGATCAATAATTCAGGGCCATAACTTAATACTCAATTTAAAGAAAGGAAAATAAATAGATAAGATTAGTACTACTCTCAGTAATAACTAATATTGAATGCAGCTTTAGTCACTTTTTAGTAGTGTTCTACTTATATTAGTGTTAATTCTTACAATAATTATATAAGATAGATACTATTTTCTTATTATAGTGATCAAAAAATTAAAGGTTAAGAGTTAATTTATTTGCCCAAATATAGGTCAATAAGAGCTAGAGATCTGAATCTCTTTGTTGTCTAATTCTTATTTTATAAACTGAGCTATCTCATATTTGGCTTTTTAAATATGCTCTAGGTATTGCACTTATAGCAGAAACAAATCTTAAAATTAAAATAGCTAAATAAAAAGTCTACATAATAGTTTCCATGTTTTGTTAAAGTATCCCTAATAATAAGTGATCTAGACTAGAACTCATTATATGAAATTTTTAATATCACCATATGATGAGGAAACAAGGCTACGGAGACTAAAAGTATTCTGGAGAATAACCAGGAGTTTCTTTTATTTCTTCAATATCCTCTTTTCTGGTTCTCAGTTCATTCTGACATCCATATATACCTTTTCTCCAGTCTCAGACACTCTGGTAAAATGGTAAATTCATAGTATTTGAATGTCACTAATTTCCTTCTTTTTCTGTTCACAGAGAAATAATGACACCAAATTCTTGCTCTAATAAAATACCATGCTATGAAAATGATCTTAGTTATTTTTTATTTTAAATAAAAATGTTTTTATAAAGGAGTCAATTTAAAACTTCATAATTATATCCATGACACGGTAAGGTTAATGGCTATAACTACCTGATAGTGACAAATATTCTATGTTCAATACTGCCTTAATTGTAATATCTATGCAAATAATAGTTTATTGGACTGATATTTTTCAAAAAAGAGAAAACTCATAAAATTAACTAACAATTTCTATCTAGTATATTTTCTTAGTGGACTTTCCAGTGTTTCTCTAGCCATGATTCCAAAGTTAACCTTTCAAAGATGAAAGATTTGAAAATAAACAAATCAATGTGAGAAGAAAACCGGAAAGATTTTATCTTTGGAAGACAGAGGAAGAAAGAGAATGAGACTGAGACAGAGGGAAAGATCAGAGATACATTAATCATAACAAATTTTTTAGCCCAGAAGGGAACACTGGAAGTTTAGAACTAGTGATGGGTAAGTTTTTCAAAGTTTAAAGATGAGGTTCAGATAAGAAACTCAACATTTTTGTAATTATCCTAACCTTTCTCATAGAGGTTGAAATCAGATTGGAAATATGAGAACACGCTTTCTTGTAAAAATTTCTCCCGCCAGAGTCAGTCCAGCTGGAAATGCATAGAAGCATGAAAATGAAAAAGAAAACAAACAGAAATAAGCTAAGCAAGTTTTGAACCATAGGAAAAGTTCATTTGGGTTTGAGTAGGCATAGGTCATTTCTTTTTTCATCTGAACCGATTGTTCCCTTGTTTCTAATAAGAGCACTTTGTTGTTTTTTATAAATGAGCCTTCATGGAAATAGTTCATCATGTCTTCACAAAGATCTGGGATTATTATTTTTTCCCTGAGAAAGGGTTTAAAATATCATGGCAAAGTGTTGAAGAAAAGGGCATGATTTTGGATTAGGGCATAGTGGTTAAAGTTGAAAGTAATTAATGAGAAGATTCTTGTAAATGGTGCAGATAGCAAAATTAATGAATTATGCTATATTATAACAGACTCAGGAAAGCTTTGAAGGCTAGAAGTCTGACAGAATGATATAAAGGGATCAATGCACAAATTGCAGTATTAATGCTTTGATTCCATTTTTCTAAAGAGAAACATTCTAATTATATAGCCAATTATCTCAGTCTGTAATAATGCACTGAATAAGTGTCTACATATTCATATCTAAACTTATTTTATGGTTCAGGAAACAAAACCACACGTTAGGGAGGCAAAACTGCTGAATATTTTAATTTGATATGAAGAACAAGTATTTTAGGTTGTGCTAGAGAGAAAAAATAACTTTATATATGATAACAAGCTCTCAATTTTAAAACACAAAAGAAAAAAAACCCTGCTTTTTTTCAAAGTCCAAATCTTACACAGCAGACACACACACGCCCACACACACACACATACACACTACAGTTTGTCCTTATAAAGTACAAACCAACAGTAAGAAAGATCAATTGATTTTTATAACTGAAAAGGCCAGAGATAAGTTTAGTGGTATATATGACTCAAGCAGGAATCCAGCTCCATTTTTCTGTGACTCTTTTAGCATTGCCTTTTTCCCTAGGTTGGCTTAGGCCTCTCTACACTAGGCTTTCCTCGTGTAGAGAATGGCTGCCACTAGCAACCAGGGTTATAAGTTCTCTGGTTAACATAAAGATGAAGAAGAATTTCAGCTCTGATCATCATTACATGAAACTCTAGATTTGGCCACAAAGAATTGTGTTGTCGGGAGAGATAAAGGATTATATTAGAAAGGGAGAGTTAATGGGATATTAGGTCAGAGCACAAGCAGGAAGCCAAATTGAGACTCTCTCTCTCTGTCTGTCATAAATATGAAAGCATTATCTACTTGAATCTTTCCATAAATCATTGTCTTTATTGATTAGCTCTCTTTTGGTTTCTTGTCAAGTTGTATACTTATTTATTTTTTATTTTTTGTGATCATTTTGTTCATTTAGATCTTTGGGAAGATAATTTTATTTATTTTCAGTCTTCCTATTTGATGATAATGAGGGATATCTGTTTCTTTAAGTATCACTTTAGCTCTACCTTCAAGTTTTGATGCATTGTGTTTTCAATGTTATGTATTTATGATTAGTTTGTAATTTCCATTCCAATATCCAATTCATCTTGGTGTTTTATTATAGGATTTATGAATTTCCAGATATATAAATATTTTTAGCTACTTTTGTTATTATATCTAATTTTATTTTGCTATGCTCAGACAAAATGATCTGCATTATATCTGTATAATGGTATTTGTCAGTGTTATCTTTATGCTCATTTTTTTGGTGAACTTTCTACATGAGTTTGAAAGCAATGTATATTCTTGTTTTTGGAGATGTAAACTCTAATTATATCTGTGCAGGTAAATAATGACTCTCAAAAGATGTCCATACCCTAATCTCTAGAACCTGCGAATATGAATATATTACTTTACATGATAAGAGGGAAATTGCAGATATAATTAAAGTTAAGGACCATGAAATAGTGAGATTATTCTAAACTATATCAGTGGGCCTAACCTAAACATATGAGTCCTTAAATGCAGAAAAACTTCCCAGTTGTGGTCAGTCAGAGTGACATGACCATTGAAGAGTTTGTGAAAGACGTGACTTTGCTGACTTTGAAGATGGCAGAAGGGAGCTATAAATTGAGGATTATGAGAAGCTCCCAGAAGCTAGAAAAGGTAAGGAGACAAACTCTTACCTAGAGCTTCCAAAAAGGAATGTAGCCTCACTGACACCTTGATTTCAGCTCTGTGAGAACTGTGCCAAATTTCTGATCTATGGAAACAATAGATAATAAATGTATATTGTTTAAGCCACTAACTTTATCATAATTTGTTACAGAGGCAATAGAAAAACTTAAACACTATTTATTATATCTAATTTGTTGGTTCAGTTTTTTACCTCTTTTATATTATTTATTGTTTTTTCACCTTGATCTATCGATTTCTAAACCTGATTTGATAAATCATTGTTTTTTTGCCACATTTTTCTCCTATTTCCATTGCTTTTTCCTTTCTATATACATCAAAGATATATTGTTACTTGAATAACAGTTTAGAGTTGATAAGTATTTTTCAACTTTTGGGAAATACCTTTCCCAAAAACATAAGGATATCATTCTAACTGCTCTGGTAAGTATTAATGTGGGCATTTATTAAGCAGAGATATTCAGAATGCAAATAGGACATTAATGTTAAAAATATTTAAACTTGGTGAGACATGGCCATACAGTGAGCAAGTAAGATAGAAGAGTAAACATTTAAGGCTGAATTCCAGGTTTTTATGCTGAGACTATGAAGATGATAAAACAAAAATATAATATAATGCACCTTTGTAGGAAAAATCTTTTACTTTTTCACTATAAAATATCTGAGTACTCATTGTTTGAAGGGAAACCCACAAAGGTGTAAGTCTCCTGTAGTTACCGTTAGTGGCTAAAGGGCTGGACTGTTCTTTCCAGTCTTAGGCAGGAGTGATCAAAATTGTAGTATGGCATCATAATAAAGCCGATGCACTGTACTGTGTGTTCCTGACAGTGTTTCCTGCTGCCTAGCCCAAATAATTCTGGCAATTTCTGAAGCCTTTCTGCCAAGCTTCCTATTGATTCTATCATATGTTCAAACCTTTGAATAAACTATTTTTTTCTTAATTGAGCCAGAATCAATTCCTATTACTTCTATGCAAGATCACCATATAACTTTTTCAGCTCTAGCAGCAAAGCTTTATAAAGAAATTAAAAAATACAAAGAATTTAACATACGTTATAGAATAAACTACACAGAAATAAAAACAAAATCAGACATTGTAGTTTCTAATTGCATATACATGTTTTACTTGGGCTTATTCATCTTAAACAGTGAACTATTCTTTAATTGTGAATTAATCATATTTGAGATTGAATTTAAATATTTCTAAGTTATATGTCCACATTTATATTTTGTCTAATTATTTGAAAAGAAAAAATATTAATTACTTGACTGTCAAATTAATTAATGCACAAATCACTTTACAGTGTCATATTTTAAAATTAAAATAAGAGCTTTATTATAAAATATATTACTTATAAAAATAAAATGCAAAAAATAGATATTTGTTAAAATATAGAAAACTATTAAGAACAATGTCACAAACGCCAAGGATTGTTCAGAAAAATATAACCCTTGTATATATATTTCTGCATTTTCTTCACTTTTCCTATGCACATTTTTCTTTATTTTGTATACTTCTAATTGTAGAAAATCTTGTACTTAACTTTTCACACCCAACAGTTGTATAACACCAAGTCTTTACTTAACGCTTATATTGTAGTGATCAGTTACTATTTTATTCTCCCAATTTTTGCATTGTATATTACAAATAGTGCTGTAATTTTAGATTGCTTTTCTATAGTAGATTACCAGGAGTAGAAATTGTAAGCCAAAGTACACAAACTTTTTAATTTTTTGAAGTCTCCCTTGTGGTGGGTTTTATTTGTGTTATGTTATATTATTTTGAGTTGTTAATGTTGCGATGGAACTGCAAATATACCAGGGAGCCAAAAACAAAATATATACACTTACATGTACTCTTAAAAGGTGGATTGGGGATTTGGGGTGCGGAGATGGAAGCTTCAAGACCACTTTAATATACACAATAACTAATAATTTCCTATTGCCAAGGAGTCTGAATCAGAGAGTTTGAATATCACTGAAGACTGTCAGCTAGTATATAATCAACAAAATATGGTCAGGAGTCATTGTACAAACAGATGTAGATAAAAGAGACAGGGATTGAGAATTCACTTTTTCATATATATAAATTTCACTGTATCAAAGTAACTAGATCTACATTTGATAAAATATTACATTTAAAAACAGAAGACTGTTCCTATTTTTAACACTCTTATGTTAATATAAATACTAAATCTATATCTAAATTAAGCCTAATCAACAAACTAAATTATTACTCAAGGTTTTCCTTTCATATTTTTGGTTAGATCAGACAGTCTTGCAATACTTCTGAGGTAATCAAAAATTGTCAAAGGAGATCTGTTAAAATGATAAAAGTATTGGGTAGTGATTATTAAAGAAAATCTTCAATGATCAGTTTTATTGAGTCTAAAGTAAAGAAGACAGAAAGCATTAATAAAGGCCTTCATATAAGAAGTGATACAAATGAATCATCCTTTTTCTCTAAGAAAGGGTATATATTAGACTAAAGTTTAATTATCCTAGACAACAACAACAGCAAAATCCTTAAGTTTTGGATTTTAAAGATCTCTGCTGTACTTACCACTTATTCTAATGAGATATTTAAAAATTAATTTGAAGATCTGTTTTTCTGCAAGTTTGCTTGTAAGAGCTAACCTTTAAAACAGGCTCTAAGTTTTTATAAATATGCTATTAGCCTTGCTACTGTCAGTGCCTTTCAGCCAAAATCACTAGGAACACACTTGTAGTTAAAGTTGGGTTTATTACTGGTTGCAATAATGTGGAACACTCACCATAGGAATCATGGTACATCTCGGGTATTGGTTAAGTAATTTGGCAAAAAGTCTAAGGAAGTAGAGGTGGTTTGCTCTCAACTAGGTATTATCAGAAAGTGGGGACAATTTTTTGTGACTGGGCATACTAATAAATCTTATCTATAGAGATCATAGATTAGAGTAAAGATGAAGATATAGCAGGTAAAGAAGTAGCAGTCACTCATTTAATAAGAGAGATGGAGATGTTTGATATTTTGTGGGTTGCTCAGTGACTTTATGTAAAGTGAATGTTTTGTGAGATTATGTTCAATGAGAGCACAACAGGGCTTAATTTAGGAGATCAAATAAATGTGTAATAACATGGAGGCTTAGCTGTAAGTATCAGATTTGTTGCCCAAGGTACAATGTCTAGGACTGCTTTTCTCCACACACTAAATGTTTAGCACTAAATCGTATTAAAAAAAGATAGTATCTTTTTGATTTTTTTTAGAAAAACAGTGTGATATTGGATAGATTTGCTCATTTTTGAACAAAATTTATAATTGCTAAAATTTTAATTAGCTAAAATATTAAGCAACATATTTTATGAAGCCAATTAAAAGATTTCTTTATTTGAAATTTATATAAAAAATGTTTCTTCCCTTGTATAAACTGTGTAGTTACGTTAAAATTGTTTCCCAGTAATTCTTCAGTATTACATACCATTTCATAAAGACCATAGAGAATTTACCCTGTAGACTCATCAGGAAATGGGGCCAAACTCCTTAAACTGATTTGTTGGTGTTTTTTACCCTGCATGAAGAGGATTTACAGCTGGATGAAACACAGCATGAAAAAAGGTAAAGATTCATTAGAATCAAATAAGAGCAAAAAAGTCAGTACTTGAGCACATTCCTTAAGGAAATTATTACCAACTCTGACCTTTGGGGAACCATTATGAAAAGTATAAGGAATATCAAATGAATTTCATTTTAAAAACAACTCATCTTTGATTTCACAATATAGAAAATAGTTATGAAAGGTTTTGTTCTTTCAATCCATATTAGGATAAGGCAAGGTAAAAGATTTTGCTTTGTTAGCGAAAAGTGAAGCCAAAGTAATTTAATTTAATTACCATGTGATATATTTTATGTGTGCTTGTACTTAAGCAATGCTTCAGAAACCTTGATTCTATGAAGCAAATGATTTCGGCCATTTTTGATAAAGTAATCAGGTTTTTAGTGCTTTTTAAAAATATTTTAAGGCTAGAGTTATAATTTTAATTTACAATAAAGGTTTATTATTTAAATTACTAAAATGCCACCTGAATGTGGGCTAAATTAGATGGACTTACACCTAGATCCCTCCACTTCTACCTCCCAGAGATAATATATATGTCTTCGAATGTATATATTTACATTAAGAAAAAAAAGATAGCTTAGATTAATCATAAATTATTCTCTTCATAAATAAATTTTGAAATTCTGAATCTAAGATAAATTTAATTTTAGACAAATTTATTATTCTTATGTTGTGTAGAATTAGTGCCATTCTCAGTGACTGAATTAATTTTTAAGATTTTGGTAGCTTTTCTTCAAAATTAGGAATTTAAAAAATTATACCAAAATATTTAAACCAAAGAATTCATATATTAGTAAGGAATAATTTGATTTCCACTTTAGCAGATAACGAACTTACCAAAACTTATTTTCATTATTCAAATATGTAACATAAAAAAGAACTGTACTTATTTTCAAAACTGGCCAAGCCTTTTCCACACATAGGCTTTTAAAACTTTCCCTGTTGTCATAGTCAATTCCTTCAGAGTGGCACTGAATGGGTTTCCACACATAGGCCTTTAAAACTTTCCCTGTTGTCATAGCCAATTCCTTCAGAGTGGCACTGAATGGGTTGCATTTTTTTGAGGCTTATACTGTCAGACTGACCTACCAAGATGGCTGCTTAATTCTGAAATTTGTTATCAGTTCAACTGTTTGCTTCCATTGGTTGTTATAACTACTGTCATCTGAATGCATCTAGTGGCGTAGCTATTCAAGTAGAACAAGTAAAACAAAACAAATAATACTTTCTCAGGCTGAGTTCTCCAGAAAATCGACTCTGAGATGAAGATTAAAGCGCATGAGTTTTGCTAAGGAGCTTTAAAGATCCTGTTGAAAGGAAGTAATGAAACACAGTGGACAGAAGGAGAAGGTGAAAATTGACAAGGTTTCAGGGAGGCCAAGGCTGAGATATTTCAGAATTTCCTCCAGAGGGGCTGGCTTTGATACCCTCATTTGAACAGGCATTGCTTGTAGTCTGCCTTAATATGGGGATGCGACGTTGTACAAGACCACACTCTTGAGCTGAGATAGTCCTCAAAGTTGATAGTCCTTATTTCCTGAAGATGATCTGGGTGGAATATCACAGTGTATATCTGGAACACTATGCATCTATCCTTTATACTTGGTTCTGCAGACATAAAGAGTCTTGTCCTTCTGATCAAAATTGCTTCACTAAAATAAATGAAAAAATAAATAAAAAAAATAAATAAATAAATAACGCAAAAAACTACTAACCTCCTTTTTAAAAAGTAAACTTATTTTAAAATATTTTTGCAATAAATATAAACATCTGTATTTTATTGACTTTCCTGTCATAAAGATTGAGAGTGTGTAGGTGTCTGCTGCATATTTTTGTATTTACTATGTTAAAAAAATAGAATAAAATTTTCTCAAAATATATAAGTAAACTAGGTATTTGTGTATTAAAAGCATTCCATTTTTTCACTATATCAAACTGTGTAGATTTTATGTGCTCAAGATTACAAAAGATTCTAGGATCGTAGAAAGTAAAAAAACAAACAAACAAACACTTTTTATGGGTCATGAAAGAAACCTCATTAATTATTATGTAACACATAGGAAGCACCACTGGAAAATATGGAAAACTTTGAGGTGTAAATTATACGATTAAAGTTATTTTGAACTGCTAATGTTTGGGGTTTTGTAATGTTTCCATTAAAGTAAAAAACTCAAGCTGTATCTGTTATACCATGCAATAGCAGGATATTTTATTAATCTCAAAAACAATAGGTAAAAAAGAGATTTTTAAACACTGTCTTAGAAAAAGTTTTAATAATTTTTTTTTACACAAAAATATTAATGTCTACCATTCCCATGAGCAAGAATGATTTTTCTCATTTGTAAAATGAGGACATTAATTACTGTGAGATCCAATTATACAGTGCATGTCAACTGCTGAACACCATGCCTGATACATCCTAATTGCTCAATAAGTGTTCATGCCTGTTTTTGATATTGTAGTTAATGTAAAACTTTTATCACAATGTTACAGAAATAGTTCATATTTTAGCATCGATACATTCTATGACATCTTTGGCAATAACTTCTAAAGTTCATATCCTCCGATGCTAAAGTATTCATCTAAAACCCATTTTAAAATGTTCATATTTACTTTTTATTTCTGGATTTGGAAAAATTTCACAAAATGTGTATTTTAGCTATCACCATTCAGTAACATATTCTAACTGTATTATTTGCAGTGTTTTCTGATGTAACCAATTTTATGCTTTTCTTGAGGTGGGGGGGGCACCATTTTACTAAGATTACCTATTGAAGTGACCAAGAAGTTTGTTTTCTAATAATGTTATAGCTTATCTAAATGCATTCTAGAAAATGAGTATATTATTTCCTAACTGAGTATTTGACTGAAAAAAAACTGAATATATCCTTTCTTTAGCCATGTCTTTTAGGAATGAAGAGTGAAAACAGAATATAAGTTAAATAAATTTTATTTAAAAAATTACTTTTTTGGTCAAAGTGAACATAATTTTTAGTTATGCACTTCAGAATCAGGAATTACAAAACACCTGCACTGACTCTTTAAATTACGCTATTTGGATACAGCCTCCCTCTCGTAATAGATGTCAGCCATGTTGTCCTTAGCTTCCTTACAGAAATCCTTTCTCTAGATATGTTTGCGCTCTTAATATTTTTTCATTAGGCTTTATGTTATTAGATTTCTTAATTCAAGTAAGGACTACTCTGCAGATTAGATGTCCAAAGTGAAATATGAGTTGTCATCACTGTCAGGAAACCAGCTGAGTCAGATGTGTTGACTGAAATTTACTTGGAATCTAAATGAATAAATCTGGGCTAGGCAATAATACAAATGAAAATAGAAAAACCGTCCCCTAAGAAAGCTTAAGTATAATTAGATGCTCAAGATATTTCCTTAAGTAAATCAGAAACTCAAATTATTACCCAAGGTTTATGAAAAAATGACTGAAGGTGGGCTGGGTGGAGGAAAGGGCTTGTAGAGCATAAGCAATTTGGTGAGGGGTCTATATATCTGTTCATATCCCAAAAAAGTAGGGAATGATTTATTAAGTTTTATTTTATTTGGATAGATAGTGAATATTCAGGCAGAGAGGGAGCTCTGACCCTCAAAATATCATTGTGAATTGTCAATGTAAATCTATGTTTTATGATATACACATACATTCTATGGAAAATAAGATAATGAAAATCTGTCAACAACTGAACTTTTACTTATTTAATGATGTGTGGGGTGGGTTATCTCAGTGTAAATAACTTACCAATGATTTAAAGTCTGCCCTATTATGTATGTTGTTTATTGCATTATGTTCCATCACTAGTCTGATGTTCCCTCTAGTTTAAACATACATCTACCTAGAGGATTTTACATTTCCTCTTAAAATTATCAAATATCTTCATATGGAATATACAATTAGCTTAACTGAGAATTGTATTGTATAAAATCTATGGCTTTGAAAATAATAGATATTTGTTGGTGGCTGCATGAGTCGTTCTTCCTGAAGTCTATTATTTTCCCTAAATGACTTATCTTAAAAACATTAACTATTTTTGTGAAACTTATCCATCAGTATTAGTTATCATTGAAGTGACAATGGAACAGATGGTATGCAATTTATGTACTTTTGAGTTGGTCTCAACTGTGGGAATGGGAGAGAGAGAGAGTAGATGCTAGTCAAATGAAAAAAGAGAGAAAGATGGAGGTCAAGAAAGAAAAGAACAATGAGATTCTGCTAAAAGTTTTGTTTGCAATTTTTCCATTCTCATTTCTCCTACTTCCCAAGACAACTTTTTTTAAATTATATTCTTATATTGTCACTCCCATCATCTTTCTCTGCCTGGAGAGGCAACACTAGAGTGGATGAGAGTATGTATACACAAATCATTTTCATGTTCATAGTCCAAGAGGATGCTCTATGAACAATAGACCCAGGTATACCTGTGCAGGTTCTATTTGAATATTAGAAAGGATAAATTCATGCCATATCCTGTTTTTTTTTTTAATTTTTGTTTTGTTTCTTTTGCTTAATAAGTTATTTGTATTGTTAAAAAAAACTGTTTTGCTTCTTTTTTCTAATATTTTGGAAAATTCTGTACCTTTACTAGTACTGTCTGCTCCCAGAAGTATAGCAATGCTTCAGATTTGGTCTTAGGTCATTTTATTGTGTATCATTCAATAATATACAGCGAATTGTACATAGAAAATAAATAATTTCCAAAGTCCTGAGAGTAAGATAGATTGGCTGATATAAGATGCATAAAGAAAATACTGTTTTTGAGTAACTGGAAAAATCCAACCTCAGTAAACCATAATTTTATGTAATTATTATATCTTTCCTTCTGCTTTTGTTTACATTTCTTTGAACAATGGACTTAAAATTGGGCCTTAGTCTTTTTCTCACCTGTTATTCATAGTTTTCCAAATTCTGGTAACTCTGTCAGAAAGCATACTTAAGATGAGAATTTAATATTTAATCTGATTCTGCTGACTAGAAAAATCTCTTGCTTTTGTACAATGCTTCTATGTATGAAAGACTTTGGTAATATTCCAGTTATTTTGTTTCAAGGCTGACATGCTGCCAGTATACAGAAAAGAAAATCGATTTCGTGAACATAATTGATCTTGAATAAGGTCAAACTGTTTATTTCATTCAAATTATGATGTAAATTAACTTGTTAATGTGTTTACAGGGCACAAACAAACATCTCAAATACACTGTTTATAGTCATAAATTGATGTGTTAATGAATTTTCCTCAACAGGGTTCTATCACACAAATCCTTTTCAGTTTATTACCTGAAATTCCTAATCTGTTAGAAACTGCTTTGGGGGTGGGGATTACAAAAGATCAAGTAAAAGTTTAACTCTATAAAAATATTTTGACATTTTTGTTAAAAAAATAGAAAAATAAAATAGCGGTAGAAAATGACCAAGTCAGATTTAATTATTTTGAAAAATCTTGTAGCTCAACACTTAATATTTAAATTATTTTACTACTACTCAAAATTTTTTTATATGAAAGAAAACCATTCATATTTTCATGGTTTCCATGGGGGTTAATACATTTTTTTTTCCCATGTCAAAACTCCTTATAGTATAGTCAAATTTATGCTTAGAGAATTAGTTATTCACTATAATAAATGGACTAATTAGAGAAAAAAGGAGAGTTTAAGTCATGTAACTGATCAGTTCAGTGTCATTCAGGAAAAAATCATGTAAATCAGAAGGTTTAATAAGAAAAGTAAAACCCAACTATAAACATAACATATATTTCAGTAACTGCTATTGACTTTGTTCTCTTGTTTCTCACCATTCCTAGCGATTGGTGGACTCTCTTAATGACATCTCAGTCTGATATTGTCATTTGTATTCACCTTTTGTTATAATAACTGTCAGCTGTTATTTATTTCCTAGGGGAAGAGTAAGAAGGAAAACAGCCTCACTGATATCCTCTGCCCTTCAAGTCTATGCCTGTTGACAGATCTTCTTCAGCCATTAGCATTGTAGAATTCAACTCATTCTGCTTTTCTTTAATTTTCATGCTAAATCTACATAACATTTTACCCTATCTAATAACCAGAGTCAGAAGAGCCATACTAGAACAAAGAACATGACTTTTAAAAGCTTGGTTTTGAAGAATTTAGTACCTTTGATCTCAGTGGTGTGCTCACTGCCTCCACCATATCCTGTATCCTCTGGCAAGCTCCGAAGACAAGACAGAATGTCAATCAGGAGCTCATACAAGCTGTATCTCATAAATTCATTATACTTGGAGAATGTGTAGTGAAGGAAATGGTTGTTAAGTGCAAAACTATACTGCTGCCAAAAAAAATGCATTCGGAAATAATTTGAAAAAAAGTCGCTAAGTCAGAAAACCTAGATTCAAAGGTATTCATTCATTCATCTAATCATATATTCACGTATGTTCATTTGTCCTATTATACTCAAGGCACAGTAATGGAAACATGGCATTCACAACAGATAGCTCTTTGTAACACCAAACAACAGGTGTAGAAATGGACAGTGTTATCTAAGTACCTCAATATGAAATGATAGTGTAAAAAAAAGAACAAAATGGAAAAACCACTATTAGTATAGATTATAAAAAGATAGTTTATCCTGCTACTGAATAATAAAGGCTCGGGAACATAGACTTGTAATTATTACTTTCAAGAGAACTTCCTGAGAATATATTACCAAAACATATACACATGTCCTTGAAAACAAAGTCGAAACAAACATAGACACTAAGTATCCTATAAAGGTAGCTTTTTATTATATAATTTTATGAAACATTTAAAGAAGTTGGGAATGAGTTATATATTAGACAAAATTGAGAAATAGTTCTAATATAACTTGTCATCGTATATTCATGCTAAAATAAATTGTTTTAATATAAATTTTAATTTTAAGAATTTAAATTCTTTAAAAATTTCATACCATAATACTATACTTAACATTTAAATTTTAAGAATTATAATACTGTATTAAGCAAAAACAAATTAACTGTCATTGAATATTACATATATTCTAGATGTTTTCACAAATGTGCAATGTAAGTAAAAGGTCCAATTTACAATGTAGTACATAATATGGCTTCTTCAATATGTTAGTGATATCCATTATTGTGAATTAAAAACAAAAACAAATAGAAAATCCTACAAAGTAGCTATAGGAGGAAAAGACATACTAGCTTCAAAGGCACAATAATAACAGGATCAAGAAGACAATAATATATTATTTTAAAACACAGAAAGAAAATAACTGCCAACATACAATTTTGTCTACAAAGTAAAAATTGTTTTCAAAAATCAAGGCAAAATAAAAAACATTTTCGGAAAACACAAACTAAAAAATTAATGGGTCAGCAGAACTTCAATAAAAAATGTCAAAGAGTGGAATTCTTCAGATAGAAGGAATAAAATCTCAGAGAGAAATACAGAAATGTAACAAGAAATGAGAGATAGCAGAAAGGACAAATATGGAGATAAATTTAAATAAATATTACCTTAACAAAATAATAATAGCACTTTGTGCTAAATTATATGTATAATCAGTATGCACCAAACAATAAAAATAAAGATGGACATGGTATAATTAAAGAGTTTTAATAGCATTATTGAAGGAGGAGATAAACAAAATTTTTCTTAAATTTTAAATTTAGGAATTATAATCTTTAAATAATTAGCAAGTTAATAATAGGAAATCAGAATAAAAAAATATAATACCTTCAAAAAAGTCAAGAAAAGAGAGAAAAGTAATTTATTTGTTCCTTCAACAAAAAATAATTAATATTATGTAGATGAAATAGAACACAAATAGAAAAATGGTAATTATAACCCATTTGTTTCAGCGATTACTCTGAGTTAGCTAAATAATCTATTTAAACCTATAAGATTGTTAGGCTGGGTAAAACATAAAGCAAAAATACATGCTGTTTATAAGAGACACACTTTAAATTTAAAGACACAGAGATGCTAAATTGAAAGGATGAGAAAGATAAACAAAATCAACTTAGTCAACAAAGGGTGGAATAGCTATACTAACATCAGACTAAGTGGACTTTAGGATAAGATTTTTTTAAGAGAAAAGAAGAATCTTTCATACTGATGAAATAATCTTCCAGAAAAATATCACAAGTCTAAATCAAAATGCATCCAATTATATAGCTTCAAATTACATAGATGATAGATAGATGACAGATAGATATAGACAGATTAGATATATTTATGTATATAATGACATGACTAGAAGGAAAAAATAGATGAATTCATAGCCATAGTAGAATACTCTCAGATAGCTAATAGAACAAGCCGAAAATCGTCAGTCAGGATTTGGAGAACGTGACATCTCCATTAACAAACTTGACCTATTTGACATCATTTACAATGCAAATCTGCTGCCAGTAATGACACATTACAGATTCTTTCTATGAAGTATTTCATAGAGCATCATCATGGAACATCACACATATATTTATTGACATTGTAAGCAGGCCTCATCAAATTTCATAGAATTGCCACATGTTCTCCAACCACAGTTAAATGAAGCTACTAATTAATAATTAAAAGATAACTAAAAATGAATAACTCATTTAAAGACATTGATTATATCATATGTAATGTAAACTTTATATATTTTTAATTTTCTAATTAAATTTAATTTTCTAGTCAGACCAAATTTAAAACTAAAAACCTCTTATATTTAACATTTTCTAAAAAATATTAAATGCCAGAATTTATGAAATAAGTTGATTTAACTTGAAGGCATTTAGTTCCTCATATTCAGGCATGGAGGTAGCACTGGGCAGTGGTTAAGGAAAGGAGTTCAGTATGCCTACTTGAGATCCTGATTCAGACTCCTGCTGGCTGTGTGACCTTAGACAAGGTACTTAACCTTACTAAATTTTAATTTGCTCATCTGTAATATGAATCTAATGATGGTACTTATGTTACAGTCTGGATACAAGCATTAAAAAAGATAATACTGATAAAGTGCATCTGACACATAATATTTTTCTGTTATTCAGTCTCTCGAAATCCACAGAATATTTTGGAACTCAGGAGACATGCTTGGGGGCAAATATTTTTCACAACAGCACTGTAGTAATTCTTTAATCTCCTATTTAATGTTTATTTGCCTTTAGAAAAAGTTATGTTTATGAATCTGTAGCAGAACTAAAATACTACAATACTGAACATGGTCCACTTGGTAGTAAAAGTAGATCAAAAATTCTTTTTTTTCTTTCTTTTTGTTTTTTGTGTCCGAAACAAACACCGTGATAGCTAGGTGAGACTCAGAATCCTCTGTTTCTTGGTCAAAGCTTCAAAACTAAAAATATTAGCAATGTTCAATGTAAGCTATATTATTTTGGGGGGATGAAAATATTTAACTATGATGTAATCTCATAAAATAAGATGAACATTTTATTGCAAGACTTTTGATTGACTTTACCTAAAGACTTATTTTTGAAATTTATATTTGACTCTCATTACTGTAAAATTGAAAAGGTCAAAAATTTACAAAAGAAAAAGTTATGAAATCATAGATGTGTTTTTTTCTCCGAATGAGGAAATATGAAATTTGTTAAAAACAACCTACTTCATTTTAAGTGCAACTTGATCTCTGTTCAGACAATTTTAAGAAGTTCCTAGTACAATGTAAACAAAATAGATAAACTTAAAAATGAAAACAGATAAACTTAAAAACTAGTACAATGTAAACAAAATAGATAAACTTAAAAACTCCTAAATAAAAATGCCCAAATATAAGATATTTAACATTTTAAAAATGTCTGTTTTCATTAGTTTCTATTGCTGAGTAACAGCTACCTCAACTTTAGTGGCTTAAAACAACATAAATCAGCTCACAGTTCTATAGGTCAGAAGACCATGCATGCCATGATTGGGTGGGATTCTGCCTGACGTCTCACAGGCTAAAATCAGATTGTCAGAAAGGCTGAGTTCTGGGCCAGAGGATCTGGGGAAGAATCTGCTTCCAACTTCATTCAGGTTTTTCGCAGAATTTAATTCCTTGTGGTTGTAAGACAAAGGCTCTTGTTTTCTTACAAGGGGCCAGTTTTAGCTTCCAGTTGCTACCTGCATTCCTTGCCACATGGTCTCTAGCATCTTCAAAACCAATAGAAAATTTCTCACCTGTAGAATCCCTCTTATTTTAAATTTCTGATTCCTGTCTCTGACCTTAGAAAATTTTTGGTCAGACAACTGGGTAATCTGTATTTTATGATTAATTGAGTTAGGACCTTAATTACTTCTGCAAAATCTCTTCATGGTGGTATCTGTATTAGTTTTTAAATGAGTAACAGGGAGAAGGCATCCATGCTCCAGCTTGGGAATTTTGGGTGTCATTTAAGATTCTGTCTAACGCAGAGTTTAAATAGTATTTAGTTATACAAATTCAGCTTTTTAACTTATTTTCAAACAAAACAAAACAAAACAAAAATAAAAGAAATAAAGACACATTATTTTAGCTACCATTAATTAATTGTCAGATAAGTCACTTCAATTAACTGACAAAATGAATTCTGATACATTTTTCCCTGGTTTTGATTAATTTTTGTTTATTTGAGTTGACCATTTATGACCGACCATTTGTGAAGTACTCTAATATTTATTAAACTTTATAGGATAGAGCTGAAGAAACTCATAAGACTATCTTAATGCAGGGTCTACTATATGTAAACAGAAATTTCATCCATATTATTCAAAACATGGTTCTACTGTCTTCTCTTTTGCATGTATCTAACTTGAATAAGATAATCAATTAAATAAACCTGAGGTTATTATCTGATTATTGAATTATTTTCTTTATTTTTTCAGGTAGACAAAGTGAAGGCAGCTAAGCATTGATTAAATACACAATTCAATACATGCATTAACTGCATATAACTTAATAAGAGATCAGTAACCTTTTCTGTCAAGGCCAGATGGAAACTACTTTAGGTTTTGCAGGTCATAAGATCTCTGCTATATTTTCGTTGTTGTTGTTGTTGTTTGTTTGTTTGTTTTTTATCTTGCAGCCTTTTAAAAACACGATAGACATTCTTGCATCATGGGCCATATCAAATCAGCCACAGATCAAATTTGGCTGAAGGGACAATAGATAACCATCTTAAAAAGGAAATAGAAACATAGTGAAAAATCAACAAGCATTCTTTCTTCTTCTTCCTCCTCTTCTTCCCCTCTTCTTCCCCTTCCCCCTCCTCCCTCCTCCTCCTCCTCTCTTTCTTTTTCTCCTCTTCTTCCTCTTCTTTCTTCTTTCTTCTTCCTCCTCCTCTTCCTCCTTCTTCCTTTTTCATCATTTAAAATTGATTTAATGTTTATTATATGCCAGATTCTGATTTACATGCATCAAGTCAGGAAGAAATTATAATTATTACGTTCACATTACTTATGAGAAAACTTAAACTAAAAGAGACTGAGTGAGCTGTCCATGGGCACAAAACTCTACTAAACAGTGTTGCCAATACTTGACAACTGACTCTATGCTCTTAATTTCTATTTTATGCCTGAAATTCTGATCTACATAGGAAGATAAATTATACATCAATGAACATTAAAGAACAAGATAAGTAATAAAATATATTACTTGTGAAAACTCAAAAGATGAATTATTAAACTTCTTAATAATCTTGATTATATAAAGTTTTCATTTGAGGCATTTGTGTTTCTGTGAGACAGCAAAATTCTTTATTTTAACAATGAGAAAATACAGAATTTCAAAGAATAGATGTTTGTAGTCACCAATAATTGGGTATGTATTGAAGACCAGCTCATTTTTGAAAAATATTCATCAAATTTCTGATGCTTTGAAATACATTAGTGCCAATAATAGTGGCAAAAAAAGGGAAGATTACAAAAAAAAATACACTAGTGCCTGTAATTTATATTCTAAGCAGTAAAACTAGGAGCTGTTTTAGGTGGATACTGTGAAACAATAGTTTTCTTTTTTTTTCAGAATCTTCCAAATAATATTTCTTAATATTTCTGATGAAAAAAATATGTTCTAAATATTTCTTTACATTAAGAATTACTTACACCATTAGTGAAATGAGTACAAAATAATCATATCCATTTGTCATAAATTTTTTTGCAAGGGAAATTATTGACTCTATTGAAACTATTCTGGAAGTTCCTAAGACAACGTTGTGCAGGGAGGCACAAATAGATATATACTTTTTGGTACTCTAAGATAGCAGAGTACAAACCCAGTCTATTTTTTTTTTTTAATTTCCTGTGAGTGCCTTAGTTTTAAATTGCAAAGACTTGAGTGGAACTAATCTGAAGACTATAAATGTATATTATACAATTTATACAACAATAAGTTATACAATTTAGATTAAGTGGAAAATTCCATGATCGACAAAAATAAATAGAAAATCCAAAGGCCTAAATAAATGGAAATTTTAATTTAAAGTTCATCTCACTAAGAAAAACTACAGTCACAGGTGCCTTCATTGGTGGATTCTCTCAAACATTTAATATTACACAATCTCATTCATAAAATAAAGGATATTAGGATTATTTTCCAACTTATTTTCTGAGGATAGTATTACTTGATATTAAAACTTTATAAAGTCATTAAATTAAAAAGAAAAATCTATACACTAATATTCTCCAGGAATGTAAAATCAAAAATTCCCCAAATACATTAGAAAATACAATTAAACTTTGGTTGATATGATTCATTATAATACCAACAGAAAACAATAGATACACATAAAGAAATTTTTAAAATTCAACACAAAACATGATAAAAACTCTCAGCAAAATAAGAATAAAAAAACCTTCTCAGATTTTTAAAAGACATTATGATAAACCTATAGCTATCATCAGACTTGATGTCCACCTAGAATCAGGAAAAACAAAAACACATGGACTTCAGTCTCACTGCTTCTACTTAACATCTTATTTGGAGGCTTACTCAGTACAATGTGGTAAGAAAAATAAGTAAAAAGCAGATGAGTAAGAAGACAAGATGATTATACATGCAGAAAATCCTAAAGAATCTCCTAAATAGCTATTGGCATTGATAAGGTGGCAAGATATAAGGTCAAAATATAAAACTTAATTGTACGTCTGTATACTCACAATTAAAAAAAATACAATTAAAATGTATCATTTACAATAACATCCAAAAACATGACATTCTCAAGAATAAATTTAACAAAGATGTATATAGTAAGTTGCAAAAGATAAAGAATTAAATGGATGAAGAGATATATTTATGTCCCAAAAGGCTCAACATTGTTGAAATGTCAATTCTCCCAAAATTGATGTATAGATCCAATACATTGCCAATCAAAATCCCATCAGACTTTTTTAGGAAGTAGGGAGTTGATAAACAGATTTTCAAATTTAAAAGAATATGCGGGGCCTTAGAATAGCCAAAACAATTTTGAAAAAGAACAAAGTTGAAGGACCTAATATTAGGACTTATAAAGCTAATTAAGACAGTATGATATAACATAAGATTGATGAATGGACCAATTGAAGATGATAGTGAGCCCAGAAATAGAATTACACTAATCCAGTTACTTAAAGAAAATGTAAATGTATATTATAATTGAACACCTCATGACATTAATGAACTCCTCATGACATTAATATTAATGGCAGCTTGATTCATATTAGCCCAAAACAGGAAACAATATAATTTTCTACCACCAGTGAATTGATAAAGAAATCATAGTATATCCATACATGAGCATACTATTCAGCAATAAAAAGGAAAAAATGATGGATTTAGTCAATAGCAAACTGAATCTGAAAAATATTATGCTGGGCAAAAGAAGCCAGACCCAAAGGTTATTTATTATATGATTCTATTCATATGAAGTTCTAGGAAAGGCAAAATTAACAACTAATGACGTAAAGTAGATCAGATTTTCTTGGAGCTAGTAATGTACTTAGTTGACGATAATGCAGCCATAAGGAAACTTTATGGGTTGAAAGTAACTATTTTTATCTTGATTATAATGGTCAATACATAGGTGAATACATATATGGTTGTTAAATCTCATCAAATTGTATACTTGTCATGGGCATATTTTATATTATATAAATTTTACTTCAGTAAAATTAGAATAAGAGCAAGTTGCAGAAATATATCTAAGACTAGCCTAGCCTTGTTTGCTCCTCTGTACTTCATTTATTTACAATTTTGGATTATATAACTATTTTTCCTCATATATTTTCAAATTTTTTAGTGCCATTCTTTTATCACAATTAAATAATTTTCTTGTTATCTGGTCAATGTTTTACTTTTGATATTAAATAATTTATATCTTTATTTTCTAGAACAGAGTTTATAAATAAATCTGATGCTCCTTACTTAAGCCTTGTTTATATATATGTGTGTAGTATGCAGTATAGATAACCATGATTTCTACTGACATAGTTTGATTCATAGTATGACAAATTCCAGGGAACCCAAAAATTAAAGTAGAATGATATTTATCCATGCACACTGAAACCTGCATTCAAACAATCGTATTATTATTTTTTAACTCACTTACTGGAATATGATTAAACAGTTGGTGTTATATCTTCTTATTTCCAAACTAAGCAATAATCTATTTTCTTATTTCCTATTAGATATTTAACTTTAAATACCATTACAACTATCACCATCACTATAATCATAGCTAATATCAGCATCATGCTATTTCAGACACTGTGCAAGTGCATTCTTTTTTTCATTCTTTAGTACTTTCACACTAGATTTTTATTTGTTATTCATTCGTCAGATTAGTGAGACTCATTTAATCTTCCCCTGTCATGTGAGAATCTCCTTGTTATGGTTATTTTTAACCAATGATTATAAGATTAAAAGAAAATTTCTTAACGTTAACCATCATAAGAATAAGAAGTCTTGATTTAAATGCTTATACTCGAATATAGTTGCATTCCACTGAATATATTAACAAGGTCTTTGTGTGAGCCTGGGAGAAGTGTTTGCACAGAAATTTGACTTAAAACACAAGCAAATTGGGTTCTTTAAGAACCCCTTATGACATGCCTTTCTACAATTTCTCCTGTATCACTTATTCTCTTCTAAACTGACTTATAGGGCATGCTCGGGTAACATTGAAAAATTCATCTTGAACTCAAAGCAGTGATTCTGATGTATAAGCTTTCACTGAAACATTTATGTGTTTGTGTGCCAGGCTCAAAAACTCATCTAAAAATCCAGC
The DNA here is from genome assembly GCF_902729225.1 of Pteropus medius. Taxonomy (NCBI): domain Eukaryota; kingdom Metazoa; phylum Chordata; class Mammalia; order Chiroptera; family Pteropodidae; genus Pteropus; species Pteropus medius. The sequence goes on along the minus strand of NW_024344240.1, from coordinate 12,634,844 downwards.
CGAAGTTCTTGTTGGCCAGCAAAATAAAATGTAATTTTTGTTTAGAGTTATCAGAGTAGACAGTCTATCTTATTCTAAGAGTGGGAGAGTATAAATACCCTAATGTATGTCAAGTGAGCTTAGAGAGGGGCGATCACTTCAGCAGGGGAGACTCTGTTGACCCTGAAAGTGTGGACTCCACAAACAGAATGGACAAATAGCAGGATCTTGCACAAGAAAATGATTGCAAGTGGGCAAGCATCAACTTACGTAGATGTTGAAAGTTTCTGGACTATATGAAAGAAATTTAAGTTTATGCCTAAAACTAAGAACACATAGATGAAGTTACATCCACAGGGATTTACATCTTCACCCCTTCTAGTATATTAAAAATCAACCAGAATTTAGTTACTCAAAGCTGACTTAATTCTAAACCCAACTTTATTTTACTGGACTTCAATCAGGGGCTAACAGTAAAATATATTTCATACAATTCCTAACTTAGTGCATAAAATGATAAGATAGCCACCAAAGAGAAACAGAAGTGGCTTAAAATGTCATTTTTACTGATTTGTTTAAATTATTATAGCCTCTGACAGTGGAAGATTATGAATTTTATAATAAATCTTGAAAAGTCTTGAATTTGTTCTTTACATATGCAATCCAGATTACTGACTGGATATTTTACTGTTGTAGTTTTGATTTCAGCTGCAAATCCACAGAGTCGATGAAAATACAGTTATTTCCATCCTGGCAAGATGGAATTGCCAGGGGGCATAATTAAGGGAGGCATTAAACTAATTGCTTACTCAAAGAAACTAAAAGGGAATGAGTGGAGTCAAGAGTGCATATGGGCCTCCAGAGAAAAATATCCCCCAACAAACAAAAAAAAAAAGAGAGAGAAAAAAAAAAAACCATGGTATTTTATGGTACATTCATGCATGGGGCAAAACAGCAGGCTGATGGAAGTAAAAGTGAGTTGGGAAGGAAAGGAGTATTTGAAGCAGGCAGTAATCTCTGAGTACCAATTACCAAAGTGTTTACTTTGAAACACATATCCTGAAAGATGTTCTTTGAATAGAGTTTTCTCCAGTTAAATGGGTTTGGTAAACACACTGTACAATACATTCCTCTTGTTGATTCAAAATATCTTTAGAATATGCAAGCCTTTAAGAAGTTCTAGAGTAAAGAAACATTTAACACGTCATTGTCCTGACACTGAGAACGTTTTGGGACCCCATAGAATATTTCTTATTTGACAATAAGTTCTCCTTTGAGGGGAACTTGAACTGAAAAGTTTTAATATTTCTGACCCTAATGCAAAGAAAGTTCATAAATAAATGGAATAGTCTTAATTAAACATTATATGTCTATGAAAATAAATTATAGCTACATACCTTAACATAAATATAGCTTATAAGCAAATTTAAGCTATATATCTAGGTCACTATATATATATAGTATGTTTATATAAAGTTAAAACAGTCAAAAATAGCAATTATATTATTTAAAGATATAAATGGATAATAAATGTTAAAAAGTGAAGTGATTATAACAAAAGTCAAAATAATGTCATCTATAGCATGAAGAAGAAGGAAGATATAATGACCTGGCAGAGAATAGAGGGACTTCTAAGGTATATCCATTTCTTAATCTACATGTAGTTATATGAGTGTTTATAATTATTCTTTATATTGTACATACATATTTACACACAGCTTTAGATCAAAAGCATGCATAGGAGTGTGTGTACCTGTGTGCGTGCGTGCACACATGCACACACACACACACACACGTGCACGCACGCATACACAAACTCTACAGCACAGCAGAAATAAGGCATTCTTGAACTGCAAGAGGTGACTTTTCTGAATATACAATAGGAAGAGTGAACTTCCTTAGACATATTCCCTATACTTTTATGGTATGTTTTAAGAATAAACATACGTTAAATTTTTGAAATATGTTACTATAATTTAAAGTCTAAATTTGAACAATTGCAGAAACTGAATTAGCTGGTCAGTGGTTATATCAAACAATATACAGGTTAGTATGGAAGAGTATAGAATATAGATCAGCATGTGACAAAAAAGATCATGCAACAAAACAGAGCCAGAATAATGAGCCAGAAGAATATTTAGACTGTAATTAAGGCAGAGATGTGAACCTTTTAAAAATTGTATACTGAAGAAGAGTTTGATTTAGTACCGAAAACTCCCTATCAGTATATGAATATTATTATTCATATGCATCTAAGTTGATATAGTCATAACTTTTCTGTAGCAAATGATGGAAATCCAATCCAAATTAATGCAAAATGGGGGAATTTTTGGCTTCTTTAGTTAAAATTTGGGAACTTGCACATAATCAAGTATTTCCATATCTATTTTTTCTCTTTTTCACTATTTTTGTTTGTCATTTTCTCTCTTTTTGAATATTTATGTTTTGTTATTTGAGAAAGAAAGGTGGTGTTGGGAGAGGGGCTGCACATTTCTATGTAATATGTATGATGCATGTATGTAATATGGATTACATGTATTTATTACCAGTTCTTGGTCCTGCCTCTTGAGTTCTCAAGTAACACAAGGCAGTTGAGGCTTATGATGTCCTACAGAAACAGATTTTTGTGCACTTCATCTGCGTACATACTCTGCCTCCTACCTTATCACCTGGCACCATCCAGCTACTTATAGGGCTTTACTGTACCTACTATCTCTGTCGTGCCTCTGTTTTTTCTGTTTATAACACTCGTCCCCATACCCCTTAGTCACTTGAGTTCTGAGACTATGCCAGACAATGTGTTAAAGATTATATCCTGGTCAATGACAGCTCCTGCTTTCATTTGCTCAAGTCAAAAAAGATTGGTAGTGTCTTTTTTTTTCTGTCTTTGCTTAACACTCTGGTCCATCAGCAAATTTAGTTCCACCTCCCAAATGTGTCTCACTACCCTTCAACATGGTCCGAGCTGTCAACTTCTCTCACCTAGGTTATTTCAATAACTTCCTAACTTGACTCCCTTCTTCTGCCATACTTTCTTCTAATAAACCAAAATAATCATTTAAAAATGTAAGTCAGATCATGCCACTCTTCCTCTCAAAACCCTAGTATCTTTCCATCTGTCTCGAAGCAGTCAAAATATTTTTTAGTACTGTGAAGTTCTCTGTGATCTGGAACTTCACGTTTTCTCTGAACTTGTTTTATATGTCTTCACTGTGGGTCACTCTCACCCAGCCACACTGGCTTTTTTTCTATTAGAATAGTAATGGTAAAAACTTTGCGTATGCTATTCCATCTGCTTAGAGAGCCTGCGCTCCTTCCAGATACCCATAGACGGATTCTGTCACTTCCTTCTGATTTTTGCTTAAAAGTCAACGTTGTTTTAAAATCTTCCATGGCTTCCCTATCTACAATTGTAAACTCACCCATTCTACCTCATATGTCTTTTTCAGCTTAATGTTTTCTCATTACCAGTTATTTTTTTTGTGATTATGCTACATTTTAATTTTAATTTTCTGTTTCTTTTCCCCAAAAATGTAAGCTTCACAAGGACAGGGACCTTTATCCATTTTGCTTGGTACTGTATCTTGAGTCCCTGACTCCATAAGTAGTTAATAAGGAATGAATATTGGATTCCAAGTCACTTTTGAGTCTAGTATAGATGATGGATAAATGGTTTTGTTTCTGGTCATGGATAGACACTAAAGGAGAATAAGTAATATTTATCTAAATCTAAAATTGAATATATTCTGGTCTAATTATAAATAGGTTCCATATTAAATTAAAGAAACATATTTTACTCTTTTTAAAATTTTTTCTATTTTCAGTTATAATTTATATGGTTGTAGTTAAATATGTTATCAAAATTCCATCTATATGTGACAACATCCATCCATGTTGTTACATATGGCTGTATTTCATCTCTTCTTATGGCTGAGTAATAATGTATTGTATATACATATCATATCTTCTTTATCCAATCATCTATCGAAAGACACTTTGATTGTTTCCATGTCTTGGCCACCGTGAACAATGCTACTGTGAACATTGGGATGCATATATCTTTGCAGATAAATGTTTTCAAGATTTTTGGGTAAATACCCAGAAGAGGATTTGGTGGATCATATGTTAATTATATTCTTACTTTTTTGAGGAACCTCCACAAAATATCATCATGGTTGTACTAATTTATATTCTACGCACAGTGTATGAGGTTTCCTTTTTCCCCACAACCTCTCCAACACTTGTTATTACTTGTCCTGTTGATGATAGCCATTCTAACAGGTGTGTCTCATGGTTTTAATTTGCATTTTCTTAATAGCTATTGAAAATTAGTATCTTTTCATATGTCTGTCGGCTCTTTATATGTCTTCTTGGGAGAGGTGTCTGTTCAGGTCCTCTATTCATTTTTTAATTGGATTATTATTATTTTTTTAATTGTTGAGTTGTATGAGTTCTTTGTATATTTTGGATATTAGGCCCTTATCAGAGGTGTTGTTTGAAAATATCTTCTCCCATTTGGATGGTTGCCACTTTGTCTTGTTAATAGTTTCTTTTGCTGTGCCTAAGCTTTTTAATTTGAAATAGTCTCATTCATTTATTTTTGCTTTTACTTCCCTTGCCTTTAAGGTCAAATTCATAAAATCCTCTCTAAATCCAAGGCCCATGAGTTTAGTACCTATGTTTAGTAGGTACTAAATTTATTGTTTAGTACCTATGTTTAGTAGGTACTAAATTTATTGTTTAGTACCTATGTTTAGTACCTATGCAATTTATTGTTTCCGATCTTATATGTAGGTCTTTGATCCATTTTGAGTTAATTTTGCTGTATGGTGACAGATAGCAGTCTAGTTTCATGCTTTTGCATGTGTCTTTCCAATTTTCCCAACACCATTTATTGAAGAAGCTTTCCTTTACCCATTGTATGTTTTTGCCTTCTTTGTCAAAAATTATTTGTCTATAGAAACAGGGGTTTATTCTGGACTTTCAGTTTTGTTTCATTGGTCTGTGTGTCTGTTTTACTCTCAATACCAGGCATTTTGATTATTGTCATGTCGTAGTGTAATTTGAAGTCAGGCAGAGTGATAGCTCCTGTCTTGTTCTTTTTCTCTGGATTGCTTTGCTATTTGAGGTCTTTTGTGGTTCCATACAAATCTGATGATTTGTTCTATTTCTTTAAAAAATGACAACAAGATTTTGATAGGGATTGTTTTAAAATTTTATAATGCTTTAAATAATAAGATTATTTTAACTACATTGATTCTTCCAATCCATGAACACAGAATATCTTTTCATTTCCTTGTGTCTTCTTCTTGTGGAGTCTTTAGGGTTTTCTATATAGCTAATCATGTCATCAGTAGATAATGACAGTTTGACTTTTTTGTTTCCTATTTGGATGCCTTTATATCTTTCTCTTGTCTGATTGCACTCGCTAGAACCTCCAATGTTATATTGAATAATAGTGGTGATAGTGGACAGCCTTGCCTTGTTCCTGATCTTAGAGGGAAGGTTTTTAGTTTTTCACCATTAAGTATAATGTTGGCTGAGTGTTTGTCATAGATGGCCTTTATTATGTTAAGGTACTTTTCTTCTTTACCAATTTTGTTAAGTATTTTGATCATAAATGGATGCTGTATCTTATCGAAGACTATTGATATGATCATGTGATTCTCATTTTTTAATTTGTTTATATGGTGTGTCACATTAATCAATGCATGTATGTTGAACCATCCCTGTGCCTCTGGGATGAAGCCCACTAGATCGTGGTGTATAATCTTTTTAATATGTTGTTGTATTCAGTTCGCTAGTATCTTATTTGTGATTTTAGCATCTGTGTTCATGAGAGATATTGGTTTGTATTTTTCTTTTTTTGTGTTATCTATACCAGGTTTTGGCCTCATAAAATGAGTTGGGAAGTATTGCCTCCTTTTTGATGTTTTGGAAGAGTTTGAGGAGAGTAGGTATTAAATCTTCTTTAAATGTTTGGTAGAATTCACTGGTGTAGCCATCTGGTTCTGGACTTTTACTTTTTGGTCGGTTTTTGATGATTGTTTCAATTTCGATACTGCTGACTTGTCTATTTAGATTTTCCAGTTTTTCTTGATTCAGTCTAGGAAGGTTATATTTTTCTAAGTACTGGTCTATCTCTTCTAGGTTATTAAATTTGGTGTTATATACTTTTTTACAGTATTCTTGTATGATCTTTTGTATTTCTGCATTGTCAGTCATAATTTTTCCTCTTTCATCCCTGATTTTATTTATTTGTGTCTTTTCTCTTTTTTCTTTAGTGAGTCTAGCTAGAGGGTTGTCAATTTTATTAATCTTCTCAAAGAACCAGCTCTTTGTTGCATTTATTTTTTCTATTGCTTTATTGTTTTCAATTTCATTTATTTCTGCTCTAATTTTGATGATTTCTTTCCTTCTGCTGACTTTAGGCTTCATTTGTTCTTCCTTCTCCAGTTTTCTAAGACGAAACATTAGGTTGTTTATTTGGGCTCATTCTTGTTTTTGGAGATAGGCCTGTAATGACATTAACTTTCCTCTTATGACTGCTTTTGCCATGTCCCAAAAGTTCTGATATGTTGTACTATCATTATCAGTCATTTCTATGTATCTCTTGAACTCTCTTTTTATTTCTTCTCTGACCCAGTTATTCTTCAGTAGCATGTTGTTTAATCTTCATGTATTTGTGGTTCTTCCTGATTTCTTTTTGCAGTTGATTTCTAGTTTCAAAGCATTATGATCAGAGAATATGGTTGGTATGATTTCAACCCTCTTATATCTGTTGAGTCTATCTCTGTGTCCTAGTATGTGGTCGATTCTTGATTATGTTCCATGTACAATAGAGAAGAATGTATAAACAGCTGTTTTGAGTTGGAAGGTTCTGTAAATGTCAATTATGTCCAGTTGGTCTAATGTATCATTTAAGAATGTTATTTCCTTATTGGTTTTCTGTTTGGATGATCTGTCCATATCTAACAGTAGGGTATTTAGGTCCCCTACTACGATAGTATTTTGGTCTGTTTCTCCCCTTAGTCCTGTTAATACTTGCTTTACATATTTTCAGACTCCCTGATTGGGAGCATATTTAAGTAAGTATTATGTTTTCTTGGTGCATGAGTCCCTTTATCATTATCTTTATCCATATCTTTCTTTAACTTTTTTATTTTGAAGTCTATTTCATCTGATATTTGTACCACTACTCCTGCTTTTCTCTGAATGCTATTTGCTTGAAATATCATTTTCTACCCTTTCATTTTGAGTCTGTATTTATCTTTGGAACTGAGATGTGTCTCCTAGAGGCAGCATGTGGTCGAGTTTTATTTTTTGATCCATTTTGCAACTCTGTGCCTTTTTATTGGTGAGTTCAGTCCATTTACATTTAGGGAGATTATTGAAATATGAGGTCTTCTTATAGCCATTTTATCTTTTGCTTTCTGGTAGCTCGGTGTTTCCATTAATTCCTTGTCCTTGTGTTTCTGTTTTCTTTATTTAGTTGGCTTTTACAGATATTCCCTCTGTTTCTTCTTGTTTTATGTTATATACTTCAGTTCTGAATCTTTGGTGTGTGGTTACCATTACGAATATGTAAAGGATAGTTTTCTCTCTCTCTCTCTCTTTTTCTCTCTCTCTCCATATATATATATATATTCTTTTTGGAACTCACTGGGTTTTTCCAGAATATATGTGTGTGTGTGTGTGTGTGTGTGTGTGTGTGTGTGTGTACACACATATATATTCGTCCATTTTCTTCTGCACGTGCCTTATCACCATTCCCCTTTGTGAATTTGGATCTTTGAATCTTCCCCCTTTCAGTCATTGTTGTCTCAATTTGTCCCTATGTATGCTGAACACTCATTACTATCTTGCTATAGCAAATCTCTTCTTATTTTAAGCTTATAATGCCCTGTTCTTAGTAAGGGTTGCACTCTTCTGCTTCTATTTGCCTTATAGGCACTTTACTCCTAATTATGTTTTTTTTTGTTTTGTTTTATTTTGTTTTTTTTAGTCATTTTGTTTTAGGTGAGCTGACCCTTTTCAATATTTCCTGTAGTGCAGGCTTCATAGTGTATGTCTGGAAAGGTCTTTATTTTTCCTTCATATCTAAAGGAGAGCTTAGCTGGATACATTATTCTAGGCTGTTAGTTTCTTTCACTTAATAATTTAAATGTTTGATTCCATTCCCTTTTGGCTTGTAAGGTCTGTGCTGAGAAGTCCAAGGATTATCTGATGGGTTTTCCTTTGTAAGTTATCATTTTTTTCTCCCTGGCTGCCCTGAGAAATCTGTGTTTGTTGTTGCTTTTTATAGTTTTAAGACAATGTGTCTTGGCAAAGGCCTTTTTGGGTTGAGATAATTAGATATTCTATTGACTTCTTGAATTCCAAACTCCAGCTCATTCCTTAGATTTGGGAAATTCTCATCCACTATTTATCTGAAAATGTTTTCTAGACCCTGCTCCTTTCCTTGCCTTTGATAATGCCCATTATTCTTATGTTTCCTCTCCTGATGGTACCAGCTAGTTCTTGTATTTCTCTTTCATTATTTTTCATTCTTTGGTTTTTCTCTTCTTCCTTCTGCTTTATTTCTAGATTTCTGTCTTCAATATCAATGATCCTTTCCTCCATTTGGTTGACTCTATTTCCCAAGATAGCTATTTCATTTTTCAACTCTTGCAGTGTTTTTCTTTTTATCTCCAGAAGATATATTCTGTTTTTTTTCAAGGATTCGGTCTCCTTGCTCTGCTCATCAAGTTGTTTTTTCAGTTCTTGAAATCGTTGATCTGATTCTTTTTGGAACTCACTGGGTTTTTCCAGAAGTACCATCCTGAATTCTAAGTAATTTAAGTTGCATATTTCTATGTCTGTAACCTTGTTTTCTGAAAATTTTTCTCTTTCTTTCAGAGATGCCTGTCATTTTGGTTGTTCATGCTGTTTAATGTACTATTTCTCCACCTGGGCATTAATGGAAGTGTTTTCTGTTTTGTTTTGTTTTGTTTTGTTTTGTTTTCCAGAAAGAAGATTTATTGTATAAAGGTCTCTCTTTAGCCTGCTGCAAAGAAGGCATTTTTCCTCTGGTTTTCAGTAGGTGGCGTCTAAGCCTGTGCGATCCCTTCTTTATATAATGCCTTAACAATGCCTTTTATTTTCTTCTACATATTTAATCAAGCTCACTACCCTTAGTTTCAGTCTCTATCAGTGTTAGCAACAATCTTGGCAGCTTTTGCTCAGATTCCTCTGGGGCTCTGCAGTGTTTAGTCTCAGAGGACATGGGGGGAAAGGCGCTCTGGGTTGCAGGCTGTGACCTGTAGATCAGCCTTGGTTTTGCAACCTCAGCCAGTAAAAATCAACTGTTGTTTCTCCGCCATCCGCTTCTCTGCTTTCTGCCCTGACGACTGGTCTCTGCCACTTGCCGTGGGGAGCTCACAGCATTCCTAGGCAGGGCTGTTCAGGGAACTCACTACTCCTTCTCCCCTTCCCCTCCCCCTGCAAGGAGCTCCAGCTGTGAGAGACAGCTTCTTTATTTCTCTCAGTCCTCTTCCCGACACCTGGGTTTCTGACCTGTGGTAGTTCTTATGTGCAGATCCCACACTCAGAAGTGCTGGTGTGCAGTTCGGGCGTTTTTTGTTGAGTTTTATATGTTCAGCTTATTGTTGTTTGAAGAGGAGAGATCTGGGGACATCTCTCACTCTGCCATGTTTCTCTGAAAGTTCCATGTTTACTTTAAAAGAAGTTTAAGTTATAACAATTGTCTTCAAAGAAAAAAATCCTTTTATTTAAATGAACAGAAGCGTTTCAATCTTCACCCATGTTTAACCATCAGAATAAGTTGCTGGCAGCAATGGAAGTGATAATTAAAATAAATAAATTGATTAAATGGAAAACAAAGAATAATGTAAGAATCTGCAGGGTGTTAAAACTCTGGAAAAGGGGGTGCTTTTTCCATTAATAAAAGTTAGCAAGAGGTTTTTCATGAAGATATCACTGAAAGCAAAGAATGAAGCCCTTGTGTCTCACTTCAAAGCTGAAGCCAAAGCAAAGGCTTTGAAGGCAAAGAAAGCAGTGATGAAAGGTGTCCACAGACACAAGAACAAGAAGATATGCACATCACCCACCTTTTGATGACCCAGGATACTGCTTCTCCAAAGATAGCCCAAATATCCTCAGAAGAGCACCCCCAGGAGAACAAGCTTGACCTTTATGCCATCGTCAAGTTGATGACTACCGAGTCAGCTATGAAGAAGATAGAAGACAATAATACTCTTGTATTCATTGTGTTTGTCAAGGCCAACAAAATCAAACAGGCTATAAAGAAGCTCTATGACATTGATGAGGTCATAGTCAGCATCCTGATCAGGGCTGATGGAGAGAAAGCATATGTTCAACTGGCTCTTGACTATGATGCTTTGGATGTTGCCAACAAAATTGGGATCATCTAAACTGAGTCCAGGTGGCTAATTCTGAATATAAAATTTTTCACCATAAAAAAATAGTGAAAGTAGACAATTACCTGTTGCAATTTATTGGGATTTTTCATACTTTTGAGACTAGGTAGTTGGGTTTATCTCTTAGTCGATAAGTAAAAAAGAATCCAACTTTGCAGCAGTTTTACTCTTCCTTCCTGAATTTTTACAGTTGTTATCATCTTTCTTTTAATACTGAGAACATATCCAGACTGCCTAGTTCTCAGCATAACTAAAGTGTTATTTGATTTTTAAATATACAGACTCTATTCTGACTCAATTTATATTAAATCCCAGTTGAAAATTTTTATGATGTGCACATTTCTAGTAAATAATTTCCTCAGTTATATCTGTGGTTTAATTTAAGCCATCAGAAGGTAAATCTTTTCAAAAAGAGTGCATTAAAATCTAATTAAATCATGGGGAAATTTTAAGTTGGTGGAAAAAAGAAAAAAAACAAATAAGAAACAAGAAGAGTGTCTGGTATACCATTTGTTATGTTAAACCAAGTTCAGTTTTAGTAGCCCTGCTCTTAGATAAAACACAGAAAACGTATTACATTTTTTAGGTTATTCTTGCTTGTGGAGGCTATTAGAAAAGTCTTTAGATTGTATTTTGAGAGTATGTCAGCAGAGTAAAATAAAGTACATTATTTAAAGTTTTGAAGGCCATTATCATCTTGGCTTTACCTACTGATACAAGCAGGCAGCTGTTTGAACAAATGTTTTTCTTTGTTCCCAGGGTCTTTCATTACTCAGAATCACGTTATTTTATTGAAGCATTAAGTGGTGAATAATTCCATATATGTGTTTTCCATTTTACTGTATTTCCAGGAGCTTTGGATGCCTTCAGCAAATAAAACAGTAGGTCCTCGTTATATTACTTGAATTTCCAGAGTTACAGTGTTAGCTCTTACAGATCAGTCAGTATACTAAAATAAATCAAAAGCATATCCCTTTCCCCCCAACACAGATAAATAGCAGTAACCAGAATGTCCACAATTTGCATTTTCTTAAACGACTGAAAAATTCTAGAAGAAAAGGACATTTATAAACAAGTAACTATTTTCAGATCAAATAAGACGGACTAGTAAAGAAATATTAGAATACAATGTACAATATAATGAATGTTATTATCATTGTTTTGTGGATACTTTAAACAGTGCCATTAACATTATTGTTGAAAACAGGTAATTTTTTTTCTCAAAAGTATGTAACATTTGACAGAGACACAAAAATATAAGTAGATCATTTTGAAATAGAGAAAAGATATTTCAGATGAGAATTGAAATGTGAATGTGAGTTTAAGGAGTTGCAGGCTACATCAGCCAGATGGCCCACAGTGAGCAGGGATGACAGGAGATAGGGCTGCCTTGGGTCTAGATGTTAAAAGACCATGAGTGCTCTAAAAGAAGGTTAAAATCTTCCTCTACTTCAGTTTTTGATTCACATAATATTTAAAAAACAATATTTCTGGATTTCATTTAAAATGTTATTAATGTTTGTACTATAGCTGTGGCTCTACCTTAATCTTCTTTTCATTCCCAGTCCTCAGCAACGCCTACATCACTTTCGAGTGATATATTGTGGTTGGCGTTAATAGAGAAATACTGCACAGGACATCCTTGATAAGCAAGGCTTTCATGTCCAGTTTAAACTTGTGAGCTGACCTGAATAGGAGCTGTGGAACAATTTGTACATATTTGCATGTATGGGCTGGGAAATGGTTGAGAGGTAAGAAGTCACTTAACTATTTGCAAATGGAATTTTGCCTGACGTACACTCATTGAAGTAGTTTTGTTATTCTTTGCTCCTCACTGGGGACATGGTAGCTTAGGCAAAAACATAGCTCTTCTGAAGAGAGGAAGATCATAGTGAATTGGTGGCTTTTTAGTGATTATTATAATTAAACTGTCGGGCACACTCTAGTATGTATAAGCATTAAAGACATTTTTCTAAAAGCTGCCCATCTCACTCTCTTAGAAGAGAAGCTGCTTTTTTTGTAATCAGGTAATTACCCACATTGCTGCCTCACTTAACTTGTGGGAGACTTTCCTTGAATTGTTTCAAAACAGGTACAGTTTTCTCTTCTCTTTTGTTTTAAAAACGGCAGACAAACAAGAGATTTTATGCACAGTATTTCTCTCTGAGCCCAATCTTGTCAGTCCTTCTCCTAGCAAGGTGACTTGCCCTGCTCTTTTGTAATGAAGAAGATTGACAATAATGACAATATTAATTTACGGCATTTCCTTCTTTATTTGGGCACTCCATTTGCAAGTGGAAAAGATCAAAACTTAGTAAGTAGCAAGATAGCAAGGTATAAAGACTTAGAGAATCATTGACAGATGATCCTTTTCTCCTATGTAACATAAAAATTATATCTTGAGAGAGAAAAATCGTCCAAATCATACTTTTCTAGTGATAATTTATCAAGCCTGTAGTTATTTTGCCAGTGAATAAAATGGATGAAAACTACCCCTAACATGAGAGGCAGGAATGGAGTAGATTCTGCTCACACAATGTTGTAATAAACTCTTGATCTTTAATGCTACTTAGCTTATCTTTAGACTTTGCTACATTGTGGGGTAAGTTAAATTGCTCTATATTATGTAGTTTGGTTCTCCAGCTCCATAGAGATAGGACTATATGTAATCCATCCTCGGTGTAGCATTAATATATCATATACATTAATTGTGATCTTGTGACATAGCCATGAGGTTTTATGAAGAACCGAATACTCCAGCCCACTGCCATGAAATGTCCAGTTTGGGACTTACTGCATAGTAATTGATAAAAAGATGCTGATGGAGTCAGAGATCCAGATATTACACAGTTAAGAGTAACTTGATCTGTTTATACATCTGTTCAGTCAGTATATCCACTTGGATTTCTAATAGACATATCAAATTTAAAAGTCCAAAATGACCTCCGTATGCCATTTCCCATTTCTGCTTTCTCACAGACTTTTCCATCTCTATAAATGATGATTCTATTCTTTTTGGCTCAAGATAAAAATCTTGGAATCATTTTGATACCTCTTTATATTTATATTTTAAATGTAATTCACGAACAAATTCTGCTTAGCTCTACTCTTCATAATATGTCTAGAATTAATACATTTTCACTACTTTTCTGCCACCATCCTCTCTCAAATACCTATAATGTCTCATCTGCATTATTTTAATAGCTTTTCAATGTATCCTTCTGTTTCTAGTGTTGCCTACCTTTGATCTGTTCTTAATTAGGAAGAACAATTATCCTGTAAAATAAGCCTGATCATTTTATTCCTCAGCTCAAACTCTCTGAGAGCTTTCTGACTCAAAGCAAAAGTCCAAGTTCTGGTGATGTCCTGCCAGTCCTTATACAATTTATTTCCTTCTATTCTCTCACATCTCCACCTCCTATCCTCTCCTTTCCCCTCCATTTGCTACAGTGACACATTGCCTTGTGTTCTTTAACCAGACTATTCATGCTCCTTCCCTAACACTTGTATTCTTAGTAGTCCTTCTGCCTGGAATCCTTTCTCCGAGATATCGACACAACTTGTATCTACATTTCAGGTCTTTACTCACATGGCAATTTCTTAGTGCCATCTTCCCTGGCTGTCTTCACCCTTGTCTAAAATTACATCTTACTATTCCGTCTTTTATCCTATTTCTACCCGAAACTCTTCTAATCCCTAATTCTGGCTTTAATTTGCTTTCTTTGGTTTGTGTTACTATCTTAGACACTATATAATTTAATAATTTACTTTTTTCTCTATCTTCTTTACTAGAATGTAAGCTCCAGAGGACATTTTAATAAATACATCTTTTGTTGTTCAAAGTTGTATTCAGAGTACTGAGAATAGTTCCTGACACATAGTAGGTATTCAATAAATATATATTGAATAAATGACTAAACTTTAACGCTGTATCTTCAAACATATATTAAGAATTCTACATTTACATTTAAATTTTTATTTCGTGCAATGTTTACCTAAAACCATAGTGGTTTGTGTAAGAGTAAGATGAGAAATAAGATATATAGTATACTATCATGTCCATAAATTATTTTTACATATAAAAACAAAATAAACATTTTATAAGAATACATACAAACAGAAAGCTGCACATATTAAACAGGCTGGAAGGGTTGACTGGGAGAATAAGTGAATAGTGAGGTAAGAGGATAACAGGAAATAACCAGAAAGACTAAAAGAAGAATGTTGTAGGGTTTGATAATGGTAGTTAACTCAATCCTCAGCACCTGACAACGTGTGTATATGAGGAGAGATAAAGGAAGAGATAGAGATAGAGATAGAGATAGAGATAGAGATAGAGATAGAGATAGAGATAGTGATATATAGAGAGAGAGAGAGAGGGAGAGGACAAAATAGTGGCTGACACAGAAGCTGATCAATTATACCTTGATATTCAATTTCCTTCTTCATTGACTGATTCTACCATAGAGAATGCAGAACTGCAAATGTTAAAAACCAAAACAAAGTGCCTTGAACTAAGCTGTTCTTTCTCCTAGTGGTATGATGTTACATACATCAAAATAATGATATATATTGCAAATTTGAGGACAAAAGTCAGATAATAAAGATAGTGTAGCAGAGAGATAGAAGGAACACTTTTTTTTTTTGTCTTTTTTAGTCAAAAAAAGTTATTTTCTTTTTACTTTCTTAAACAGCTGTATAATCGCTGGACTGTTTACATATGGAGCGCTTGTTACATGGAAAGATAAACCTTTATCTGTTTGTTTTTATAATATATTTTCTATTATTGATGCCGCTATTCATCTAGTTAGTCTATTGAATATCAATGATTTCTATTATTAAGATCTGATACTTACATCATTCACTGTCAGTTAAAATGATGATTTATTTCGGCTTAAAGTCTCAAAAAATATTATCTGTATTCATCAGATAGTGGAGGGAAGCCTGATTGAATTTATCTGAATGAATTGTTTCACCAGGAAGAACAAAATATAGACAATAAGTTCAAAATGTAAAATAATACAATCAATTTTTTTTCCATTTCATGGTTGATTTATAAATATAAATTGATAGTGAGTAAATGTCACAAAATTGATTTCATAAAGAATAAATTAAGTTGGATCATTTCTCTACAGCAGACTAGTATAGGCACAAGTTCTTTTTTGTTTTTAACAATCATAGATGTTAAAGTATTCTGAAAGCTCCAAAGTCAAGAAAATATATCTTTTGAATTCTTTTTCTTGCCAAACTGAATGTGTAGCTACTACATAAGCATTCAATTAAATTTGCCCAGTGTGCCTTCAACTGCAGTTTACTCACTCATTGTGGAGAGTGCATGGTTATTATTATTATTTTTAATATGAATTATATCACCATGTATAACTTAGAACATATCTGAAGAAAAGATGCAAATTTTAACAAGTTAGTCTAGAACAAAAGATTTTATAAATATGCACCTTTCATATACTCGATGTCAACCTTTTAGTTTGTTCTAAATGCTTTGCATGTAGATGTGGATATTATTTATTTGAATGAGTTAAGGGCTATAATATATTTTGACCACTAGGAGAAAATAAAGAATAGGAAAAATTGTTTTTATTTAAAAAGTATTAATGGAATCAATAAACATATACTAAAACTGTTTTCTGTTCTTATTTACTAAAAAAAACCCAAAAACAAAAACAAAAAAACAGTGACCTAGGAACAATCTAGCACTTATATACAGTCTGGACTAGAATTGTTTCATATTTATTTTTATTCCATAATATTTTATAAATACTTATTTTATCTGAATTAGACTTTGAATGTTTAAAGGAGAAGGCCATCTAGTTCCTCTTTCTTCTCTATCCTAAGAAGTTTATAAATTCATAAGAATGTCAATTCATACTGAAATTGTAATTATGATCCACTGTGAAAATGAGAGCAGATTCACATTCATTCTTCTGTTCAACAATGTGCCAGATGCAATAGAACGCCGATGAACAAAGAACCTGACATACATAGAATCTGTCTTCATGGAGTTTCCAGTGTGATCAAGAGGCAGACTTGTAAAGAGGAGGTTATTAGATAAAGAGGAAGAATTAAGTAATTAGAGTTATGAGAGTGGAAGTTCAGGTATTTCAGGAAATTTAAGATATGGGACCTAATACGGACTTAGAATAAGAGAAGGCTTCATTGGAGAAATGATTATAAATTAAAACCTGAAAAATAAGTAGGAATTAGGAAAAGTAAAGTGGGAGAAAAATGTGAGAAAATGAATTCCATGTAAAAGTGCACCATAATTAAAGTGTCAGAGGCAGGAGAGAACATTGATCTTTCCAGAAGGTGAAAATATAACTGAGCATGGATGCAAAGTAGAATAGGAGTTTGGAAGTGGGCTGGATAGCAGTGGATAAAATCTGATCATTCCTCTAAGAAGCAAGATCTCTGTAGCCTGCCCTCTTTTCTCATCACTATTCATCTTTAGCCTTTTGTTTGTTTATTTATTTATTTATTTATTTATTTATTTATTTATTTAAACATACAGCTCCTGGTATTCCTAGGTAGTCTCCCATCCAAGTACTAACCAGGCCCACCCCTTGCTTAGCTTCCGAGATCAGATGGAATCTGGAGGGTTCATTTTGTTTATGTTGGTCTGACTTTTCTTAAAGACACTCTCTTGGCCTTTTCTCATTAATTCATTGTTCCTTTTAAATTGGATAACATTATAACTTTATGCCAAATTTGGGCATATGGGTCTTTGCCAAGTCTGGGAACCTTAGTCCTAGTGTTTAGCGTTGTTCAAAGGATTCCTGTCTAAAATAAAGTTTGGCTCCCACAAATCTGAGTTTCAGTTTGATATCTACCCTCAATCTGCCTTTAGGTAAACAAAGGAAAGAAATGATGTCTTTTTCCTGGGAATGAGAGTGAGGGCAACGATGCTTACACCCTCCAATTGTTCTTCATAATTCACCCTGTTAACACTAATAGGAGAACAAAGTTTATAATCAGACTGATCTGAGAGAGAGTCTCAGTTTTACTACTTGAAAGCTGTGTAAACATGGTCAAACTACTAATTTCTTTAAAGTAGTTGTTTCATCTGTAACATTGGAGCCATAAAACCTACGTCTTTGTGTTGTCATCAGGATTAAAAATAATTATTTTCAGAAAGATTTTAGAACAGTATCTGGCAACTAGGAAAAGCTCAATACATGAGAGATGTTGATTTTTTTCTCAACCTCTTTTTTTTTTCATCTTTAAAATGAAGCTAATGTTTTCCACATCAAATGACTGTTATAAGGAATAAAAGATTAAGACCACAAAAGTGTACATAGGATACCTGGTGCACGGTGCAGACACTCAGCTAACAGGAATCTCCCTCTCCTATGCTCAGGGTGTAAAAAAGATGGTTGCATTCAAAACTGTTCAAATTTCTTATATCCTTAGTTATCTGGGAGTAGGGAAATAGTATCTATAAACAAATATAAGAAAACATGAAACGAAACTTGCCCCATGGAAATGAATACTGATGCTACCTTTACTGCTACTAACTATAACAGCAGGTATAATTGTACTTTCTCACTTCCCAGCTGTTGAATAAAATAACTAGGATGTTTAAGTCACTTGGTAACCCTATGTATGAATTTTTTACAAATTAGAAGATTTGTTCTAATTTATTATAAAATGTATATGTATGAATTTTTTACAAATTAGATTTGTATGAATATGTATGAATTTTTTACAAATTAGAAGATTTGCTCTAATTTATTATAAAATGTATACTAACATGTAGAGTGTTATGTTAGCTGAGAATAATCAGAAAATTGACTGAATAACATGCTTATTAATAATTTATATTAAAATATTAAAAATATCAACCCAAATTTCATTTACATTCTAAAATGTATAAAAATGTTTTCCATTGATGCTACAATTCCCTAAACTTTATGATTTCATCCCAAAACTACACAGGAAACATACAGGAGATTTGCCAAAACATAAAGACAAAATAATTCTTTATGATTTTTACAGAGATGATTTTTTATACAATTTAGATAATATTAAGAATACAGCATTGCCAAGTAAAATATTATTATCTGGCATTTGGTATTCAATAATGATTCTTGATATTTAGTATTCTTTTTTGATATTAAAAGTCACAAAGCTATTTGTAATCACTCAATTTTGCTGTCATTCACTTTTCAGTAAAAACATGATAAAAAAGGTGGTACAAGTCAGTTCTGAAAGACATTCATAGATTTTCTAATAGTATGAACTGGGCTATGGTCTCTATGTGAATGCATTCTAATTTTAAAGTCATGGATTCACCATAGAAAATTAAAACAATGCTGTGAGATATTCTCCATCATATCTTTTTCAATGCATAATCAAGTCTATTGGTTAATATTGGCCATTGGTAGACAAAGAATAGTTATCCTCAATTCTATGAATTAAATTTCAAAAGTCTCCCCCAAAATGATTTTCTAAACCCAGTTTAAACTTTTCTTTTGGCTCAAATCCTTTCTGTTGACCCTTCACTGAGTCTCCTTTTTTTTTTTTTTTTTTTGAATAGTTGCATCTCCTGAATATTCTTATTTAGGGGGAAAAAAAAAATCTGTCAGTGAGAGTAGCAAGAGGCTTTACATTAGGCTCCTTTTACTTGGCATGAACCAATTTCCCTAATCACAATTTAACTGTTTCAGTATGTTGGAAGCTAATAGATTGAGAGAAGGCACCCATTTTAGCAATATGCATACATTGTTTCACATGCATCCGGGAAAAAATATGAAACTCACTGTATTAGAAGGGTAGTCAACAATCTAACTTGCCTGAATATCTGAAATCTGGAGATGGTTTTATGCAAATGAGATGGGCTGTGTAGTAGTCAAAGAGAAGGGGAGGAGGAGCTATTGAATCTAAGTTGAATTAAAGTAAGAAAAATCTTTGCATAGAACTGACCTCTGGTTCTAATTTGTTTTCCAAGCGACATTTTTTTACCCATTTCATACTGGTCTAAAGTTGCCATTTTTAAAATCTTGCATTTTGAGAACAATTATATAATTTAGAAAATGAACTCTATTGTTAATTTCTGCACACTAGAGGGCAGCAAAATATCCTAAAATAAATTGTATTCTATATTCTCTCTTAGGTGACTTTTGAGGAAATGATTATTATAACTTTTAAAATCTTTTATAAAAAGGGATAATAATAGGATTAATACATCATTTTAAATATTAGCTTTGGAAAAATAAGATTGCAATATTATTTTTTAAAGTGACAATTGCATCAGATTTCCCTAATAAGGAATTCATCTCTGAACATTAGCGTCCCAGAATATTTTTTAAGAACCTCTCAAACTCTTTCTTATAACTAATCTCATTTCTAAAGTTGCAATTGCCAAACAGATTTTTAATAGATTTTTCCAATGATCCATAATAATAAATTTTCCAACCATCTTTATATAATCATATCAATATATTGTAATGTCATTGAATGTTTAACAATTTACCTTTTTTAGGGCTGAGAAAAGCTGCCTGTCTATTGGCTGGATGGATAGTATTCAAAGCCAGCATATACTTGTTTTCATTTTATAGTTTTGGAAATGTGCTTAAATAAAAGGATTTTTCAAACAGCCAATAACATGTTTTTAATAAAGTTTTTTTATGTCTTTATTTTTGTAGTCTTTTTTTTTTTTATCCATTGTACTTCTTTCTCTTAACACTTTGATATTCACTCTTGAATAGCTTCTCATGAGTGTTAAAAATAAGACAACAGGCCCCAAATTGAGTCACTTATTCTGTAAGCCACATGTCACCAAACCAAGATTTCACTTAATTACAGTTTCGGCTCTCTCAACAATGGAATTTTAAATGGTCTGATCAGCGCTAGTTAGATAATCTGCCAGATAAATTCCCTGTCATTCCTTAAAGGAAAGTAACTTTGCAAAACCAACCTTTTTTTTTTTTTTGTCTAGTATATATGTGTATGCATTTTGCCTTGTTCTTGTTTCTTCCCACCTATAAAAGACTTTTGTTGTGAACAGCTTGGTGTATGCTGTCTGATTCAAATAGATTTTTGCTCAAATATGCTTTAACATGACTCACATAGAAACACATGCAAAACATTTTTTCCTTTTTCTTCCAGTCATGGAAATCAACTAATAAGAAAAGGCATAAAAAACTTCATGTGCTATACATTAGAAGCCATTTTCAACTCTGTCTCGATTCAGGAACCACTAGTTTTAATGTTTATCTTTGAAGTGTACTTGTGAAAGTGTTAAAGGTACAGAACTTAAAAACAGATTTAGAAGCAAGCAAGTAAAAAGACAACAAAAAAAGATAATAGAAAAACAGAGATGAAAATACTGATTCTATAATTTATCATTTTGAAGTAAATGCAAAAGGACTTGGTTTTGGAAATTGTGAATAGAATGGATTAGTCTTGTCTGAAAGAAAATGTTCAGAGAATTTGGCTTGAAACATACAATAAGTAAACACATCTAAATTCATCTGTTATTTTCAGTGACAGAGAAGAATAAACCAATAAATACACCAGTTGATACAAACACGTGTGCTCATTAAAAAGAACTTTGTAGGTATTGCCTTTAACACATTTCATATGTTGTAGTGACTATTGATTACCGCCACTTATAACATTCAGTAACAGTCTATGGTTGGAGGTAACATTTTTAAAAAGTCAATATATGAATAAAACTATGACAAAATAGCTATAGCCTGAAGAGTGGATGTCAAAGCAATACCTAATACAGGGGGACATATGTGGGGACAGTTTTAACCTCAAATGATATAAATGTCTGCATAGTAATAGCACATTCTGGTTGAGTTAAATTTGTTAATTTAGTCAGTCATCTCTTTTCCCCTAGTTTTTTCTTCCCCATTTTCTATGTAAGGCATATTTTAAAAATCAGAAAGAGCACACAGTGGTGTTTTAGTTTCCATTCTGGAGCCATGATGTCTGGGTGAAATATCGGCTCTGCCTTTTACTGATGGTTTGAGCTACAGTAAGCTGCTTAACCTCCCTGTGGCCTAATTTTCTCACCTGTAAAATGGTCATAATGGTGGAAGTGATATTTTAAAGATGAAGTGAAATAATTCATCTAAAGAGTTTAGATTAGTATTTGAATATTACTATATGAGTGTGTTTTAAATATTTAGGCAGTAGGACAGTCCGAGTTAATAACATGCTGTTACTCAATGATATTTAGAGAAATGACAATTTCTATTTTTCAGTTTCACATACTTCCTTGAACTAAAATCCTGTTAATTGATTAGATAGCAGCTAACTGAAATAAGCATAGCAAAGTAAGATTCTAAGCACCGCTTGGCTCTATTTATCTATTTGATTGTAAGTGTATTTCTAAAAGTGTTTAAAAGTATTTGATTCTTTAATCATCCTTAATGTTATCACTTTACATCTAGTTTACTCTATGGATTTCATTTGATTATATGCCATAAAAATATAAATTTCAGCTCAATCGATCAGATTTATGCATTTTATGAACTCCAGGAATTTATAACCAGAGGTTCACATGAATGAATTTTTTTCAGTATTAATTTTCAGTATTGTGTGTGTGTTGATTTTGAATTTCTTATTTATTTTACTTCTGATATTTGGATTCAGTTCAAATTAGAAAAAGAAAAACTTATACATTCATATCAACACAGCACTAGGCTAAATGGAGAACATCGATTAAAAAAAAAAAAAAATCTGCACGAGGTCATAGGCTCCATAGGTAGAAATATACATGTACAAGATTTTATTTCAGGACGACCTACACTAAAAGTTGCATTTCATAAAGTCCAAATATGAGTTAGGAGGGTTGCAAGACATAAGAAATATTCTTAGAGGTAATAATGTTGAGATGGACTTCAGATACAGGGAAGAAAAAAATTCTTATCTACAGCCATGCCACCCTGAACATGACTGATTTCATCTGATCTTGGAAGCTAAGCAAGGTCAGACCTGGTTAGTACTTGAATGGGAGACCACCTAGGAAGACCAGGTACTGTAGGCTTTAAAAAAAAAAAAAAAATTCTTGACAAACAAACCAGTTCTGTCAAAAGTAAAGAAATGGAGAAATCTAAGACAGACTTCTGATACAATAAGAACAGTAACTAATCAGGTATGAATCAGGTGCTGCCCTAAGTAGATTCTATGTGTTAACCCAGTTAATACACAACGACCTTGTGACATGGACACTCTCATTATCTTAGTTTTATATGTAAGAAAATTGAGCTATTCAGAATTATTTTCAGTGTATCAGATTTTCTGACTTTTATGATGCTGGAGAGAAGAGAGAGTGCTATAAGGCATAATGAGGGATGAGTACTGAAAAGATACATTTTAAAAAGTCATATTATAGAGCATTTAAATGTCCTTTTATAACTCATCCTTTTTAATCCTCTAACATTATCCTCCAAGCATCCCCTTATATTTTATTTTATGATGCTGCTATATTAAACACCTTCTAATTCCTTAAATCACCATTTTTACTCTTAGTTCTGGGTGTTTAGAACTGCTGTTTCTTTTATCTGGAACACTTTCTTTCCACAGACACCAATATAATTTCTTGTTATCAAGCTGGGCTCAGTTTATATGTCATTTTTTCTGGGAAGCGACTCCTATTATTTCCTCTCACTTTTTGGTTTGTATATACACCCTGGCTCTGAGCTAGCATAGGATTCTCCAAACTCTTTTGGAAATTATATTTTTTTGCTGCAATTATATGGTAAAGTGTGTCCTCCTCTGGACTTAAAAATTCCTGAGGACAGAGACCTGATCCAGTTTATTCATTATGGTAGCCCCTGTGCGAATACGGTAACCTAACAATTAGCAGGCCCCGAATAAATGTTTTTGAATGAAAAACTTTGTTTTCTGAATGTAATAATAAAAACAGTTTTTGAGATGTTAGTGATGTGTACAGATACATATTATGGAATAGTAATTTTTCTCGGTGCAAAAAAAAAAAGAGTTGTCAGAAATATAATAGAAGTAATGAGTGAATTATATTAAAGCAGAACCATTTTAAAAATTGTACTTGTGGGAAAAAATGTGTGTTTGAGTATTAGGGGCTAAAGACTATATAAGCATTTTAATCTGTTGTTTTTGTGCCTAGAATTCATTTATCTTTATTTTGGTGGTTGTATTTGGTTTTCCTTTTGAGAACCATTTTTCAGGGATATACATGCAGTGTGACTAAAGGCCAATGGGAATTGGGTCCGGGAACTTCTCCAGAATTATTGGAAAACATGCCTTCACTTTTTATCAAATTGACCAGGCTGAGAGAATATAAGCCTGGATCTACCCATCTGCCAGTAGTCATCATCCTCGCTCTGTGGGTAGAAATGGCCTAATGATATTTCCCCAAACAGGGTAAGGCTAAATCAGAGGACAGAGAGGCCTGATGCCCTTCTGACATTGTTTAATTCCTGGACCTGCTCTTGACTTATTACACAAGTCAGTAAATGCTATTCGTTTTGTTTTATTTTGTTTTATTTTTTTTTAAATAATGTGAATTGATTTTTTTTCTCACTTGCAATAAGTAAACATCTGTCTAAGGTCAGTAAGAGGTGGCAAGTTATGAAAAAAATGCCAATTTATTTTCTAAAATAAAAAAGAAAATATAAATGATAACACAGAACAATTTTTGAGAACCCATGCATCATTTATATTTTACAATGTTATGTCCAGCATAATGCAAAGTTAATATATTACTTACTGCAATTTATCAAAATTAATTTAATTTTAAAATATATTGTATTTTAACAATTCATATTACTTTTTTTTTGCAAAGAAAGCTGAATTTCCTAGCTATCTGAAAACTAATTCACCTAATTATATTTTTGTCAATTCAATTTAATTTTGTCTCAACATTAACTCTGTATTTCATGTATATGTAACTTTATTATAATGTAACAATTTTATTAAATTATATATTGTAGTTTCTAGGTGTAATTTCTTGGTAACCTATATAAATTGTTGAGTTTATTTAATTGCCCAAATTAATCATTGCTAATTACTTTTTTTTTCTTTTGGTATGATGCACCTACCCAATAAAAAATGTATGCACATATAATTTCTTAAAACCATCTTTATGGACAAAGATGGTCATAAATTATATATATGTTGTTTCTTAACTGTATCTTAATTTTAAATTCCCTTTAAATTTAACTATAAACAAAATAAATGGGCATTTTCTTTCCTTTTTAAAATGATTTTTATTTTTCAGTTACAGTTGACATTTAATATTATTTCAGATTAGTTTCAGGCACATAGCATAGTGGTTAGATAGTTATATAATTTACAAAGTAATCCCTCGATTAGTCTAGTAGCCACCTGGCACCATACATAGTTATTATAATATTATTGGTTATATTCCCTATGTTATACTTTATATCTCCACGATTATTTTGTAACTACTGATTTGTACTTCTTAATCCCTTCACCTTTTTCCACCCAGACCCCCCAATACCTATCTGACAACCAACAATTTGTTTTCTGTATCCATGAGTTTGTTTCTGTATTGTTTATTCATTTATTTTGTCTTGCATATTCCGCATGCAAATGATGGGCATTTTCTTGAAATCATATCTTTATCATTTACTATTATGAAGACTGTAGAAAATCCTCCGTTGATTTCTCCTAAATTGTCAGGAAACAATGTTATTCATATCTTGATTAGATAATATGTAGAAATTTCATATACAAAAATTATGATTTCATTTCTTCTCAAGAAGTATATCTGAAGAATGTTTTTTTGGTGTGCTTTTGGCAAGATACTTTTAGAGTTTAAAACAGTTCAACATAATTAGCATTTATAAGCAGTTTTCACTACATTTTTCTCTAAAAATGACTTCATTTATTGTTTGTTACTTGCATGAAAGATATGTAATATATATGCAAGTTGTAAGCATAATACTATATTAAGCATAATAATACAATTATTACTCATGAACTATCTACTCAAACTAAGAACTAGAAAATTTATAGTAATTTGAGTCTATTGATCAGTCCCTCCCCTAATCCTTGCCTCTACCTCCTCTCTCCCAGAAATCTAAATAATTTATCAAATTGATTTTCCTAAGAAAACAGTAAAATTTATAAATTTGTTATGGCATTTCTTAGAACAAACTATTGTGTATATGAAAAAGACAAAATGCACCGAGAATAATCTTTATTTACCAGACAACTTTTTAAAAAAAAATAATAGAGAATCTGGGGTTCGTGCTTCTGGCATATTGAATCCAACTCTGGATTTTATAATAGCATAACAAAAAGATGTCCTGCTGACTTTGAGAAATCTCATAAAGAGCAAATTTAAAATATTGGAAAATTTATTACCTTTCTAAGTTGTGTTGCTTATGGATCTTCTTCAGCAAAATTTAATAGACATATAGTTCCTAGTTTAGAAATAGCATTTCTCCCTAAATTTTACAAATTCCTGAGTGTGTAAACTCACTGAAGTTAAACGTAGTCTTAGATTTTTCATTTAACAATATGTTCCATTTGGGCTGCCAAAGTAACTCAAAGGAACCATTCTGATTTGACAGTGAAGAGGTCAAATAGCCATGAACCTAAAAAGAAATCTGCAAAAGTGTAAAAGTGAAAATAACATGGAGTTATTTAGCTCTGATTTTTATTTTAGGATTATTTGTGTCACTCTGAAGAAATTTATGAATGATCTGATGGCCCTTAAAGAATGGGTTTATTATTTCTCAGTTATGCGGATTGTGGAAAATCCTTTGTTGATTATTCCCGTCATCAAAGAACAACGTTATTAAATTATATAATAACATCATTCATTCAGTCAACAAATGTTTTATTGAAAAAATATTTATTGAACCTATGCTCTGTACGAGGCTCGATCTCAGGCTCTGAGAATCTAACAGTGAACAAGACAAATTTTCTGCCTCATGGAACATCAACAAACTAAACTGATCATGATTTTAAAAATTCAGTATTAAAACAGTAATGCAAATTCCAAATAGAAAACATCATTTTTCTTTTTAACTTTTTATTTGAATGGTATTTTATAGACAAAGTCTAAAATTACATCTTCTAAAGGCCAATAATTACTTTTGGAATCATGAAGTCATTTATTAAGTAATACATTTGAGAAGAAGCTATGGCTTTAAGGATATTCAAGAAATAAGTTTAGAGCAGGAACGGTAGGTATAATTGAAGATTTGCAAATTAATACAGACTCCATTCTGAAAACATAAATCTTTATTAAGCCAATTTGTGATACTAAGAAATATTAATCAGCAGAAATATTAATATCATAATTTAATTTCCTTGCCTTTGTGGTAGAATTGTACTTCCATCTAGATTTGAGATTAAGAGAAATTTCATTCCTTACACATCTTTAAGGGATTTATAATTATGTTCTATAGAACTGCATTGAAGAGATATAGATTTTAATATTTACTTGCACATCACATTCTTGTTTTCATAATTTGTATAAATTCTTATGGAGGCAAATGCATGTTACCACCCAGTTAGGTCTGTGACTTTACTTCCCAATGGAAAGGTGGCTGTCTAAATAGAACAATCCTTACTATTTTACCAGACAACACTTCTACGTTGTTTGAAATAATAAGAACTACACAGGATCCAATACGTTATTGAAGTTTAATTTATTGATGCTCAATTCATGTTCCATTACTGGTCAAAGCCATCAAAATAAAGTTGTTGTTTTTTTTTTAGTTAAGAAATAATGTGTTGCTTCGTAGTTCAAAAATACAAAGCAGATAAATACATTAGTTAATTGTTATAGCATAATTCCTGAATATAGATGATTTGGTTGGCTAATGAGTGTAAAAGAAATTTATTATAAAATATTAAAAAAAATATATCATAGTATCTAAAGATGGTCACAATCCTTTCCCTCTCCCTGTATCTATACCCTTTTGTCATGTGGCTTTGCAGCCTTTGTAGCTATAAAGGCAGAGCTCTTCCTACAGGGTGAAACTGATCTAATCTTTTAACTATTTTGGCTAAAAGAATGTTGTGGGCATGGGTTCTATGGAGTGGATTTCCACTTGATATCTCAAAAGCTATGTGCTTTTACTCTTATGTTTCAACCATTACCACCATAAGAACATGGCCAGGCTACCCTGATACAGAATGAGAGACATGTGAAGAAAAGCTGATCACCCCACCTCAGAATATTTCAACAGCTATCCAACATACAAAAGCATGGAGGGCCCACTGAGGTCAATAGCGCTTCCCAGCCCATGACTGCAGATGGAGTGAGCTGTATGCACTTACTCTTATTTTTCCGCAGGAGCGTTGTGGCCATTTTTTAATGCATGATTATTGTGACTTTAAATAATTGATAAAAGAACTATTTAAAATATTTTCAATATCTATCTTAAATTCTTTGAGGATTAAAATATGAACAAATTAATTGTACAGTGTTCTCATAATAGATCTTTTAGATGATAAATTCTAAGATCTTGAATCATATTGTTAGTTTCCTTTTCATAATGTCTCAAACATTTGCACTTGAACAACTTAGCAATAACTCATTAGAAAAGGGTGGAATGAATTAGTGATATGAGAAAAAATAAATAAAAATCTATAAAAACTTACAGAAGATTTTCTATAACCCCAGTCCTTTTTGTTTGAATGAAATAAATAGCTTCAGCAAAACTCAAAACAATTAATCCTTAATTTACATTTACTTTTACTAAAATATTTTCCCATTCTAGACAGAATTAAATCTTAGTAGATAAAAGTATATTTTAATAAGAATTCTTATGTTTAGGGAAAACTCAGTTTTGATATGTCTATCATTTTAGATTTCCTTCAAAAATCACAAGTACAACTAACATGAAAATGAATTAAATTCATCTTACTTTATCTACATATAAAAAAGATAAAAGTATAATCACAGAGACATTCAAGTGATAGAATAAATGGTATAAAATGAAATTAGAGTTTTTGAACCAATAATTATGAGGGTTTCATATCTGTACTTCTCTTTAACTTTGGATCTAGCCTGCTCAATGTCATATTAAATCTATAATTATAAATTGTATTCTTATAACACTTCAATAAAATGTTCACAATAAACCCATTGAAGGTGCTTCCTTTAAACCCTAAACCACAGATTAATGACAGCGTTAATCAGTGTTAATTCCTGTAATTCTATGGTGGTACAAATAGATACATATTTTTTATTTAGATTGAAAAAATTACATTATTGCAACGAAAAACTCAATCAGTAATAAGTTTCAAAGCTCACTGGAAAAACTTGTCCTCCGTTTAATTCAAAATCTCTTCCAGGCCATTCTTTTGGTAAGGAGTCTGGTGTTTAAGGGTTGATGTTAGTTAATGAAAGTAGTAGACAATAAAAATGCTTTATTTTCAGGGATATACAAGTGAAGACTATTTTTTCTTTTTAACTTTGTTATTTTTAATTTATCTCATTCTTAAACTTTTGACTATGGAAATGTTTTCATTTATTCCCTTTTAAAATAGCCATCTCATATGTATTTGTTTTTCTGCACTTTTAAGGCATTTGCCAATCTCTACATTTCTTTGTGATTACCCCCTCTGACAATTGCTTGTTTTCCCACTGGAATGTGCTGGAATTTTATGTTTTGCTCTATGACCTAAGAGTAATGTAGACTAATTCAAAAACTATGTTATTTTTCTTTGTATGTTAGCAAAAAATAGAAAACATAATATAAATGCTAATGCCTGGAATTTAGAGGAACAAACAATTATTTTTATTGACCTCTTCAAAATTATTAGCTAATATAAACAAACTTATTTTAATATCTTATATGAGTTACAGTTATGTCTTATGAGGCACTTAGATTTATAATGATAGTAATCAAGGCTATTATTTATTATTTGCTAAATCCATTTCAGGAAGAGAATTAAATCGATTATCCTATAAAGCCAGTATCAAGGAATTATCCTTATTTTAGCAATGTGGCAGTTGAGGCTTACAAAGGAGAAGTGACTTTCAAAAAGTTGCGGAACTACTATGTAGTAGAGCCAGAATGTTACCAAATGTGTCTGACCTTATATGTAATGTAGTCAATCGCCATTGAGTTTCCAAGATATTTTTTCTGATAAATTTCAGCATCATCTCTGCAACCCTCCTCTCATCATTAGCATGTGTATTTAATTTTTTTCTAATAAATATATCTTGTTAATTAAAAGACAGTCTTTATTTTTATAGTTATTTTCATATAATAATATAGCAATAATCTTAATTTTAAGACTATGCAGAAGCATGATGTTCGAGGATGACAATATTAACTGGAAAGATACCAATTGGGCATTGTAAGATGATGCTAAATAAGAAAAGGATTAGGTATGTTGTCAAGATGCATCACGATGCAGAAAAATGTCTTTGAATGTTGACATTTAAAAAAACACACACACAATAAATGCAATGTCATTCAAATGTTTAGTTTTTAAATTCAAGTGTTTAGTTTTTAAATTAATGATTTCTATGCCAGAGCAGACCCATGGTATTGCTGGGCTTACTTTAATAAAATTGAACCAGAAATTAAAAAGGCTCTTCTAATCCTTGCTTCATCATGAACTAGATTTTAGAAGTCATTTGATTTTGTTAGAACCTCAGGATTCCCATCTATAAAATGAAAATTGTTAGTCTGCTTAGCATAATAATCTCAGGATACATTCATACTATTACAAATGATAATATTTCATTTTTTCTTATGGCTGAATAATATTTTATTGTATATATGTACCAAATCTTCTTTATCCAATCATCTATCGAAGGATACTTTAGTTGTTTCCATGAACATACAATACGATATACATATGACATCTTATTGAATTGTACACTTGAAATCCATATACTTTTCTTAACCAATATCACCCCAATAAATTTAATATAGCAGAAAAGGAGACTGTTATAATCTCTGTACCTAATTAGTTGTCACAGAAATGCAATCTATTCTAATCAGTTCAATGACATGAAGTGATCATCTACCATGTGCAAGGTTTAGGAACTATATAAATGAAGAAACCTCTACCCTTATTTTAAGGATTTTGCAGTCTCTTATCTGAGGTAAACATTGAAATACATAATATAATGTGATAAGTGTAATAACATTCTTATATTTAAGGTATAGAAAAAAAGTGATTCTGTTCATTTAGGCAATTTGAAATTTCCATAAAATGAGTGTCTTCTTTGACACACTTCTCATTGTATCCTCAAATTTGTTGTCTTTTTATTACTGAGGATATGGCCCTCCCAGCTGCCCGTTATAGGTCCCAACCTCCTTTGTAGCTGTGAGTGGCCAGGTTAGCAAGAGTCATTTGTGCAGTTTCCTCACTTAAGCAAAGATAAACTACCTTGAATTTTATCTCATTTTTCTCCGCTTGCAGGCTGGAATGTGTATTATTTGCATCTCAGCTTGGACCGTGCAGAAGAGCCCTATATCCAATAAATGGCAGAGCAAAGGAAGTCAGGAACCTGGATCCCTGTATGACTTCACAGAGCACAGCTGCCCCACTAATCTAAGCCAACTAGACAACTACGTGAGAAGAAATACACTTGTTTGTGTCTCTTTGTTATAATTATCCTAACTTAGCCTTCACCTTAATTGACACACATTTGAAGTAGCTCTTGGTATTACCATACTACCGAGGATGAAGAACAGAGCGGTTGGAACTTAAGTTGAGAAGGCAGTAAGAAACTAGATCTTTAAGAGGCTTAAATGTCATTAAAAATATTCTGACGGGAAATAAGATTAAACAGAAAAAAACGATTTGACTGTGAAAGAAGAGTGTGTTGTTGTTGAAAATGAATTTGCTTAAAATGACATAAGTTGTCCATTAAGGAGTGATAGCTCCTTAACAGGATGGCAGCACCACGAAGTAGTCAACATGACCCAGATGGGCTAGGACATTTTATCTAACCAGGTCCCACACACATTAAAAACACATTAATATTTTAAGTTAACCCTCTCTAGTCGAACTTATAAATCCTGTCAAGTATCTTTCAGCATAGTGACAGGAACTAGCCATCCATGGATAATGTGTTAAGTAGTATCTGCACTAATACTTCCAATATTAATCGGATTTAGAATTTGTGACATTCAGTTCCTCCAAGTTTTAGCACACAGTGACATGTCAGTGTATAGCTTTTTAGCCAGTAGAAAATCAATTCCAACTATCAGTCGAGTAGTGACAATTTGTATTGTTTCACTCAAGAAAGAGCAGTTAAAACTTATCCTTTTACATCTCCTCTTACACCATCGATTTCTTTTATGGTCCTCTGTAGATAGTCATAATAAAAAAAAATAATAATAATAATAACAAGCAGGGCAGAGAATATGCCTAACTTACAAATGTATATATCTGTTTATAACAAAACATGTTTCCCTTCCTCCTTCTAATCTGGCGATTTCCTCTCACTCTTATATATAGAAACTAGATACCTAAATATTAATTTTTTAGGATAAGGAGACCAATGATCCCAGTTTGCCCAGGAATGAGGAGTTTCTTGAGATGCAAGGTATTCAGTGCTAAAACCAAGAAAGTTCTGGAGAAAATGGGAGGATTGTTTACCCTATTCCAGGAGGGGATGGGGAAAGAGAAAAAACAAACAAACAAAAAAAAACAAAAAAAAAGAGAAAGGGAGGATAGACAGATATAAATTAAAGCATTTAGCATTGGGGACATTTATATTCATAATAATCTAATTTTTAAGCTTTTTTCAATTATAAAAATTTTGTTTACTACTCTGTTTTCAGCTTTGTAACCCTGAAGCTGGGAGTGTCAAAATTGACATTTCTCCTTTATCCTTTAATTTCCTCTGTCACTAGGGGGATCTGGAAGGAGAGAGATTTTAGAAGCAGGAAAAAGAGAAGAGATACTTTCTCCTTCCTATTTATTGCTGTCCCTCTCAGAATAGCCCAAGCAATGACATTTTACCTGGACAATCGGGTTTTTTGACAATCTCAGCAGGAGAACCTCATTATTCCTTCTCATACATATCCACATAAACTGGACAATGCTACCACCTCAGCAATTTTAGTTCCAAATCTTTAGCGCCCTTCTTCTGAGTTCTTGAGTTACTAGCATCAGCCAGGCTGCATGCCTTCCTCAAATGTCTCAGCATCGGCTCTGTCTGACCCCTTCCCCGAGCTTCTAGATTCTGATAATTCTGTTTTCTATGGCTCATAGCTACTTCCTACTGTTACTATCTTTATGTTACCTCGATAATCCTTTTTCGCTTTTTCAGCCCTCCAAATGTAAAACCAGATTACCATATTAAATTTTCTCTAGTATGAATTCCATTTCTCTGTACAAAGCTTGACTGAGGCAAGCATTAATTTAAAATTAAAACGTCCTATAAAAATATTATTAAATATGTTCTGAAACAAAAAATAAATTTAAAAGATACCAACCTATTAGTTAATTAGCTTTTAGCTAAGGTTATTTACTATATTAGATTTCCTCCAAATATAATTATAATTTTCTAATAAATAACTAAAAATGAGGTTCTAATTTAAGAAAGGCCAATTGTGTCACTTTGAAATTTTATCAGGTATTAGAATAAGGAACAAAAGTAAATTTACAAAATCTTTTTATCTAACTAACATAAACACAATTTGCTTATTTTTTAGAAAATGTAAGGAAACACAGGAGTTTTATACTCTTTAACTATAAAGATGAACTACTCTCTAGAGCACATTTAAATTATGTAGCATATTTACTATTTACTATGTAAATATAAAGGAAACTAAAA
This sequence comes from Pteropus medius, assembly GCF_902729225.1. Taxonomy (NCBI): domain Eukaryota; kingdom Metazoa; phylum Chordata; class Mammalia; order Chiroptera; family Pteropodidae; genus Pteropus; species Pteropus medius. The sequence continues at coordinate 12,601,682 of NW_024344240.1, read as the reverse complement.
TAGGAAATTATATAACACATTAACACATTTAGTTTCCATCCTATTAAAAAATAAATCACGATTTCTATTGCTTTCTAGCTACAAAAAAATAGGTTTATTTATATAGTAATATGACAATATTTTATACTTTTTTTATAAGCATTTCTAAATGATTAATTTCTAACATGGAAGTTTCATTACTTTAGGCACAGTTGTAAACCTTTTAATTATATATTAATTTATAATTTAGTTACTTTTCTGAGGTAGGATTATTATTGTTCCTATCTATAAATAAGAAAATGGTGGTGTAAAAAGGTTATATAACTTACCCAAGTTCACATAGACTGATCTTAATTTGCAAACTATCCATCATGGGTATAGAAGGAGCAGGTGCTATGATTCATAGGAAAGTTACTACCAGGACACTCACTGTATCCTAAGAATGTGAGCTGGTGTGGCACATAGGATACAAATAAAGAATTACCCATCCAATTGGTTTCCTTTATATTCCTGGCTTTTCTACTAGAGTGTTTCCTTTTCTGCAAATGACAAATGCATGAAGCGTTTAAAGTCATTTATGTCACAAGTTCTTCTAAATGATGATGGCTATTTTATTATTATGGATATCTGAGGCTAGAGACAGAAGAAGAAATAAGATGGAATTTTCTCACATTGTAACCTAAGAACATAGATATTAAGTTAAGAAGAAATAAATGAATAGAAGCTATGATTTTGGTTAAAAGTCCCATTCCTTATATACCCAGATCAGACTTCTGACTTTAGGTGCTATGCTTAAAAGAGTTGCGGTATTTCATGAATAATTTTAGAGCAGCACTGTCAAATAAAACTTTCTGCAATAATAGAAATCTCCATATTCAGATGTGGCTATTGAGCACTGGAAATGCTAATTGTACACATGAAAATCTAAATTTTTTATTTCATTTAAATTGGAATAGCAACCTGTGTCTAGTAGTTATCTCATTAGACACTTTAGCTTTGGGGGTATATGGAGCATAAAGAAATGAGAACTTTTGAGACTTACAAAATGAATTCCATGGAGCCATGACAATAATGTCAATTGTAACTTAAT
>NW_024344240.1:12260364-12599816 GCF_902729225.1 Pteropus medius | reverse complement strand
ATAGAATAAAAGGCTTGAAGGACTATTAATATTAAATGTCTCATTAAATATTTAAATATAAATTAAAACTTAGACATTAGTTTACTTATCTGAAGTCACTCAAAAACAGAATTATAGACATTACTCATTTGATTAAAATTTAAATAAACAATAACAACTAAATGTAGGCTGATAATCAAAGATAGCATAAGCTACCTAACATTGTAAGCATTATTACTGTCCTGTTTGACAGAAAACTCAGAGAGGTTAAAGAATGTTCCAAGGTGTTTTATTGTAATATAATAAGAAATATACATTTTGGTCTTAATCTCCAGCTCTTAGCTAGAGCTCCTAAAACCCTTGTAATTTCCTGTGATAAAAGCAATAGAAGCAACATTTGTTAAATGTTTTTTCCATCCCTGGCTTCTGAAAACTCCAGAGCCATAAAGTTGAAATGAGTACCCTTTGTTATTCTCAAGAAGCTGCTTTTAACTGTATTCTCTTAAGGTGACTTTTGAAAAGCCCCTAAAGATGGAGGACTGGATACCAGGGGAACCAATCTTCTTATTAGAAGATCAGAACTTTCTGGTTTACCCTCTGAACTCTAGGAAGAGAGAGGGGCTAGAGGTTAAGTTAATTAATGGTCAGTGATTAAATTGATAATGCATATATAATGAAGCCTCTATAGAAACCCTAACCAAAGGGGTTCAGAGACTTTCCAAGTTGGTGAACACATTCACGTGCTTGAAAGGTGACACACGCTAACACCCTGGGGACAGAAGCACCTACACTTGGGACCATTTTGAACCTTGCCTTATAAATTTGTCCATATACCTCTTCATGTTTATTTTTTAAAATATCCTTTATATTAAATCCATACATCCATAAACTGTTTCCCTGGATTCTATGAAATGTTCTAGCAAATCAGCAAACCTGAAGAGGGGACTGTGGGAACCTCTGATTTGTAGCCAAGTTGGATAGAAGTTGGGGTAACCTGGGGACCCACTACTTGCAATTGGCATCTGGTGGGAAGCAGTCTCGTGGGACTGAGCCTTTAACTTGTGGGGTCTGTGCTGACTCTGAGTGGTTAATATCAGAGGTGAGTTAAATTGTAGGATACTTAGTGTCTGCTAAGAACTAGAAAATTGCTTGGTGTGAAAAAACCTAAACATAATAAGTGCTTGACTGAGAAATTTAAAATGTAGAGAAAGCAGCAGGTGTTGCAGAGATTATAAATGGGGGACCTCATAAGCAAACTCCAGTGTGACTCCAAAGTCTATATTTTTTTCCCCTCTATATGGCCTGCCTTCCAGGACACTGAATTCCACAAGGTTAGGGATGGAACACTTGGGGTCAACACAAAACCCTCTCTGTGGAACTTTGGGCCACATTAAGTTGCTCACCAGAGGTAGATCATAACCCCATCCGCGAGGAGTGCTCAGTTAGTTGTGGCACTATAGAGGACAGGACTAAATGTTATGAGTTATGCCTCATAACAGCGAGGAAAAGATCATTTATGTTTAAATGAGTATTAGAGTCATTTTAGCTTTATAGAAGTGTTCCTGGATTGAATAAAAAGTAATCATTTTCCAAGTGATCTAGAGAGATTACTACTATCCCAGGATGCAGTAATTTCAAAGTGACAAAGATATTTCTGCATCAGTTGTAAGAATATCTATCAGTGATGTGATGCTGCACCTGGCATTTACTGGCCTACAAGACATGACTGCTTAATTTTGAGAATTTCACAAGTGTGTTGCCCCATATTGGTAGCTCAAAACTGGCAATGGTGGCAGAATTTATGCCATGGAAAATTGAATGTTACAGATGACTGACTTCCAGAGTTCTAAAAGTCGGTCGTTAAATATTTACCAGCATACCACTGCCCTTTGAGGGGCTCTGGTTGGTGAGAGTTACCAAAGTCAAGTAGGCAACTTTAACTGAATCATTTAGGTTTTGTTCCAGCTTGTCATGTAGCTCTATTCTTACTTCTTCTATGCCTCTGTGAATGCTATTTTCTACTTCTCCCCTTCTCTACCAATAAAAATCTAACTTATCATTTGCTGGAAAATTTCCCCAGCTACTTTAATTTGCGGTATTTACTATCTTCTGTTATTTCATCTAATCTTATATTTTATATCATTCAGTTTTCATTTCATCTATTTCATTGTTTCATGTATATAAATCTTTTTTCAAATAAATGGAAATTATCTTATATTTATTTTTATTTTGTATATTTCATAGCTCCAAGCATAGATTTGTAGGTCATAATAAGTGCTTGACTGAGAAATTTAAAATGAAGGAGATATAGTGAAAACCCTAAAGATTTTTTATTTACCCTGATTTTCACTTACTTTGTCAACATGCAACATCTAATATATATTTTAGGAGGAAGTCCAGCTCTGCTTCCTCCTCTTCTATATCCACACAGGGAGAGAAAAACACACAAACATGCTAACTGGTCACTAAACTTAATGGAGCCGTTAAGGCTGCATGCTTATTGCACTATATTTCCATTGTTCATTTCTTCCACTTGGATACATAAAGATATCACAAATTTAACAAATCCAAAAATAAGCTTCTGGTCTACATCTTTAAAACTGGAGCTCATGAAATCATTCCCATCAAAGTTAATAGTAATATCATTGTATCATATATCTTTTGCTGTATAACAACCTCCCTCACCTCCCAATGTCGTGGTTAAAAACAGAGTTTTGTTGTTTAACATTTAAGTGAGTCGGCAGGTTGGGCTGGAATCAGATAGATATTTATTCTATAGCTCTCAGCTGGGCTCACTGATGCACCTGAGGTTCGCTTCCAATCAGCTAGATTGGTTCTGCTTTGAGGAATATACTGGTTATTATCAGAGACAGAAAGGGTGATTGGGCGGCACATTTCTCAGCATCTGGAATCCTGTTTGGGCTTGTTGGCATGGAGGCTTAGGGTTCCAGGTAAGCAAGAGAGAAAGCCCCAATATGCAAGTACTTTTTAAGTCTTACGTATTAGTTACGTTGGCTAAAGCAATTCACGTGGCCAAGCACAGATTCAGCATAGGGTGACAATAAATAGGATCCACTGGCACAGTTAATCTGAGACAGCATAGGAATTTGGGTCCTGGGTAGAAGGAATGTCCGGTGGCCAGGAGAAAAGCAGGATAAGTTGACCATAAGAATGTCACCACCCTATCACTCCATACACAAAAAATGCAGAAGTTATTATTTTCTCCCTTCTAACACTTCCTTACAGAAGTCAAAATCACTGTTCCGCAGGAACAATTAAAGTTTGACCGCTGTAGACCTTCCTTGGGGGCGGCGGGGGTAGGTGGGGGTGGGATGGGGGTGATAAGGGGCAGTCTTCTATCTTGTCCCATAGCGCAGGGGTGAACATAGTTACTAGGCAACACAGCTGGAAAAAGGAAGCCCACCACTTTCCAAAAGCCTGACTTTTCACGCAAGCGTGCTTTGTCCTCAGCTTGTAAAAGCAGACAGTCAGTCCCTCAGTCAGTTCGAATGAACCTTCCTTTCATCTGTGCTGCCTCCCTTGTGCTCCAGCGTAAGCTTAATAAAATTTGTCTGGAAATTTTTCTGGGGTTTCCTCTCAATTTCTATCTTTGAGAGCCCAAGAAGCCAAAGGCCAGTAATAAATCCATTTTGTCAATCTTTTTTAACTCAGATAAAAATCTTAGTGTCATATTCGATGACTCCTTGTCTTGCACCCCACATATAATCTGGAATAAATTCCTACAGGTTTTACCTTTAAAATATATCCGGAACCCAAACATTTACCACCAGCACTCCTTCACCATCCTGTAAATTATCCTCAATCTTTATCTAGTTTGCTAAAGGGTCATAACTACTCTTCCTCCTCCCACTTAACCCCAGGTCAATCTGTTCTTAACATTGCAGTCTGAATGATCCGTTACAGTGTACATCAGATCCTGTCATTCCTCAAAGCCCTCCAATGATTTACTACTCACACAGAAAAAGCTGAATGTATTAAAAGGCCCACACTCCCTACAAATTTTAGTGTACTGAAATCATTTTGATCTCATCTACCATATCCCCTCTATCTGATCAGCTCTAGCTACATTAATCTCCTCACTATTCTTCAAATTCATTTGGCACATTTGCATTCAGGTACTTTTCACCTATGGTCTCTCTCCCTGTAACACTCTTGCAAACAGATCTCCACATTGTTATCTCTCATTTCGTTTGATCTTTTTATAACCTTTCCAGCGAGACCTTTCTTGATCATTGTTGAAAACTGTAGACCCTAACATTGTTTAATTGTTCTCATAGAAATTATCATCACCTAACTGCTGTGCATTTAACTTATTTACTCTGTTTATTGTCTCTTCCCTATCATTAGAACATGAGCTCTATGATTCTAGAAATTGTTGTTAGTTTGTTTACCACAATATCCTAAGAATTTAGTGTATTTTGGCATATAGTAGTAAATTAATAAATGAATGTTTGAAAATCTTTGAATAAATGAAGTATTATTAATTGGCTGAAACTGTCCTAGGTACAAGACATGTAGTAGTGAATGTCAGACTAAGTTCTTTTGGTGCATTGTATTGTTGTTTCCAATTATTTGATGAACTTCCTCTAAGAGGAATATAATCCTTACTCATTGTCATATGACTTGTATTGTACATCTAAGTAAGAATATAACATTTTCTATTCAAGTGACGTCAAGGTTGGCCATACTATTGGATATGACCAATGGCATGTAAGCAAAATTGATGTCGTTGTCAAAGAGAGATTTTAAGAGCCCATGCAGTTTCCTATCATTATTCTTTTCTCTGTGCCATGAGAATGACATGTCTCAGATCGTGGCTGCTTCCTCAGTCTCGATTCCAGAATGATTACATATGGAACAGAGCATCGGCTGACACAACTGACATATAATAAGAACAGACACTAACCTTTGTGTTTTTAAACCAGTGAAATTATGTGATTATTTGGTATAACAAAATGACACAGGAAATACTGACTAATATAGTTTCTAACCACATGAAGTGTACAGACACAAAAAGAAAGCCATCAAACCTACTGTAATATTTCTTATATTCTACTTAATTAAGTTTAAATCATAAGGGAATCAACTGGACATGAGAACTTTACATATTACAAAGAAATAGAATTCAGGTGTGTCTGAAGAATGCTGGGCACCTTGCCCATATTTCTTATGATATGTCTTCATTCTGGCCAAACTCATACTTTCTCACATCTGTTCATTCGGTGTCTTTTTGTTCTTCAGAGACACCGTATGTAGAAGCAAGTCACCGAAATGAGGAGGAAAATGTAAATTTGACCAAGTTGTCACAGTTTAATGAGGTTCAGAATTCCTATTATATTAAGTCATTTGAAATCTTTAAAATATTCTTATTTTATAGATTTTGATGTAAGTAACTTATTGCAAAAAAAAAAAATACATTTCATGTATGAAAGAGTCATGGTTTGAGCCTAATAGCCCACTGAATCTCTGTGAATAGAGCCAAACAATGATTCTCATGTATAAGCAAATAAGCATAGGGGATAAAACAGCAAGAGGGAATGCATACGATTTCCAGCTAGAAAGAATTTCTATAAGCTTATACCTGGAAGTCCATCCTCAGAGGCCAAACTGAACTGAATCTAACAACATGCTTCTTTGTTCTTTGTTTGCCTATGTGTGCCAAGTTTTACATAAACCAAAAGCAATGTATAACATATTGTGGAAAAAAAAAGTCTTAACATTCATAAAGTTACCTTGCTTGTCAGGTAATTCTTTATTATGTTACTGAGTGTTAAAATTAAAAAAAAAAAAAAAGTATAATTATGTCCCTGGGAAGGAGCAAGTGAATAAAAATCTGGCTAAAATCCAGTGACAGGAATATATACATGGTGGAGAATAGTTAGGAAATTCAGTGTCAAATGTAAGCTGAAAGGAAGAGGTGTGTGATAGTGTCATAAATTTCATCACGTAGTAGTGATATTACTCATATTAATTTTTAAAATATTCTGTAAACCTGTGTTTTCAGGTAAAGCCTTTCAAAATATTCCTTGAGATCAAGATTTGTGTTTCTTTTTCCTTCAAACATAAAATACCTCATATATTTCACATATACATTAGAAAATAATATTTAATCAGAAAATATGGTTTTCAGAATTTTATGTAATATTTGAAATTTGAAAGAGAATGTGTGTGTGTGTGTGTATAAATTATGAAGTGGCATAATAAAATAAATTCCTGAGGACTGACTACCTAACATGAACTAGTCATTCTAAGATAATGTTTCTCTTACCATTTTGCTTCTTTCTTATGAACCTATTACCTTCAGAGGCAAGCACATTCTTGCTGTATTTCCTGATCACTACCTCTTTGCTGAATTCTTATTATTTATTCTCCCATTGTGTTTAAGACAATGGCCTGTAAAAACTATATAAAGACCTTATGTTTACCATCTTGGGCACTACTCTAATATATCTATCTTAGTCCATTTGGGCTGCTATAACAAATTACCAAAGTCTTGCTGGCTTAACAAGACAAATTTATTCCTCATGATCCCAAAGGCTAGGAAGTTGAAGATCAGTGTGCCAGCCAGCATTGTCAGATTTGGTAAAGGCTTTCTTCCCTGTTCACAGATGGTCATGTCCTCACACGGCCAAGAAAGAGAAAGTAAGCTCTTTCTTGTCTATTCTTACAAGGACACTAATCTTATCATGAGGGCTCCATTCTTGCAACCTAATTACCTAAAGACTTCATCTCCAAATACCATCTACATTGGAGTTTAGGGTTTCAACACATGAATTTGGGGGTGACACAAGCATTTAGTCATAACAGCACCTGGACTAACAAATTATTATAATTAAAACAATATAAATGTACAATCATAATAATGTTGAGATTAAATGATTGGTTTTTTGATATTTATTCATCTTCACAACTATATAAACCAGAGTGAAAATGTATAATATAATCTCCAATTTAGAGCTGATGGTGTTGATTTTCAAAGAGAATAAGTACTCTTTTCAAAGTCAGGTTGCGAGGGGAATAACTACATCCAGGCCCCAGGTACCTGACTAATATCCTGATGGTGAATAGTTAGCGAGTTCCTACAATGTACCAAAAATTATTCTTACCTTTGGCCAACAAAGCTGTAAGTTATGAACAGTTACTATCCTCAATTTTCTGTTAAAGAAACTGGGACTCAGAGAGGTTAAGCAATTCACCCACAATCACACAGCAGGAAAGCGGCAATGCTGATATTTAGGGCAAGTTCCTTATAACTACAAAACACATTCTCTTAACCACCTAATTTTGTGATTCAAACTATCTTAAGTCATTTTTTTATATACTAAACATTGATGTGATAGGATTTCAGCGGAGGGCTCGATATAGGTTAATGTAATAAGAAAATTTGTTAAGGAAAAAGCACAAGATTTAAATAAGCTGAGTAAAAGAAAGAGTACTCAGTGAAGTAAAATGATAAAAAGTAGAGCAGTAAAGAACATAGAAATAAGCAAGTCATATGAGGTGATAACCGAGTAGCTTAGTTATTGCCTCTCCAAACCTAGAGCCATATATCCAGATATGAAAGTTGATCAATTTTGAATAATTTATCCAGTACTTGTGTAGTTCTACGTATGCATCAGGAATCAGATCTTCATTCATAGAATCCATGCAGTAGCATAACTAAATGTCAAAACTCAACCTCAGCCATGATCATTGTCTCCCTCTATTCACACAGCACTTTATTTCATAGGGACTATACCATAGTATTTCCTAGCAATCTGTGCTTGAAAAAAAAGTTACTGTAAATGTCTTCTTTAAAATTCAGACAACTGAATGGAGAGGTATCCTCAAGCTCATTTCCTCTTTAGTTAATCTCTGGATCATAACATGCTCAGAATATCTCATAATGGTATTTTAATCACAACCCAAGGATGTGGTTTTGAGTTGACAGTGATAGAATCTGTATCATGAATTAAAGTTCTGCAAGTTGTAGAGTAGGAGAGTAATATTATAAACCAAGATAATAATGGCAGAAATTGAAAGGTAAAAAAATGTGGAGAAGAATATTGTAGGGGAGGATCATTTTAAATGACCTAGTAATTATTCTGGAAGGTAGGATAAAGGAATATATAATTATTTATAAGTAGGAGTGTGAAATAACCCAATCTGCAAGTTAGAAAGAACTTTTGTCACCAAGTAATGAATCTTTAGAGATGAAATGTTAAAATCACAAGCTCTCTGTTAGCAAATTTTAAAGAATTATTCATTAATCAACCAATATTTGGTAAGTACCTAGTGTATGTTAGACACTTCTATGCTACAGTGAAAAATGTAGATGTGATTCTAGCCCTTGAAAAGCCCATAGTATAGTCGAAAAAACAGAAATTAAACAATATAAGTTGAAAGAGTGTTTTAAAAGAGTTTCAAAATCGTATGGGATTATAAGGCAAGGTAATATTTTCTCACTAGAAACTTATGAAATAACCTCAGTATTAAATATCTCATGATTCATTGCAGTTTTGCTTTTTGGAACTTCTGACAAAATCATTAGTTGTGTTTTTATTCCAAATATTAATTCATTCATTTTTTCGAACTAAGTTTGCAAGAGTCAGTTACCAAATGCATAAAACCAATGTATTTATAATGGTTTCATTTATAAAAATCAATGTTAAAGGATTTAGAATTCTCACATATAAACCATTGAGAATAACTGAAAATGGAAAAAAGAAAAATATTGTCTGATGAGGTAGGACAGAATATTTGGATGAATGGATGTAGAGAAAAAAACCTTAGAGGCTTTCGAGACTCATTTCCTTACATAAGAAAAGGAAAAGCTTTGAGGTAAGTGAATATATAACATTGTATAAAAATACATGGAGGAATTATGTAAACGTGTGAATGCATTATTTCTGTGAATTCTAGAAATTCTTTGTATTTTCTATATGTAAAACTGAGGATGATATTATATTGTATTATTTTATGTGTTTATCAGTTGTTGCGTAAACTGTTGGATTGTGAGTCAAAATGCAAATTAAATACGTTTAGTTTTAAAAAACACATTGGTAAAAACAAACCTTAGTGTGAAAATTGGAAATAAAAACAGGATTCCTTCTCAGTCTTTGTGGCTATGAGGCAAAGAGACTCCATTCTCAAAGAGAAAATTAGACATCATTATGTAAAGTGCATGAGTTGCAAATTATTTCTTCAGCGTTTTAATAATCATAATGTTCATTGATAAAACCTTTGACTTAGTAATTAATTGATATATCTGCGAGGAATGATCCACCATCAATTTTGAATCTTTTTGAAGCTTTTTCCAAAAGCTTAGAGAATTGTACCCTCAATAAATCTTTACTGATATATTAACCAATTAATAATTGATAAAGCAAACATGCTCAAATTGTCTTGAGGTGAAAGATATTAACAATTCTTCAAATAATTTATAATAAATATAGAAAAATGAAGGCTGACATTCTCATCTATGCTGGCAGGATTGTCAAATACAGTTTAGTTTATCATTGCTTTTATTTAACCTTTTGCATGTCTAAATATAGCAAACACACTTAGACATGATTTGAAAACTGAAACACTGAAAACATTAGATGAGTATTTAAGTAAGTAATTTGGGTATTCTTCCACAACTCAGGTAGAACAGTTATTGATATTCTTAGTGTAGATCCTGTTGGCTGGCACACTTGAGATATCGATGTAGGAGAAAAAAAGAAGAGAAGAAAGTACTGGCAGAATTAAGTAAAGTAAGGAGAATGATATCCATGAAAATGAGTCAAGATTTAGAGAAAGAATACATATGAGAATAAATTTCACAGTGCATTTACTTTTATGCCTAAATGCCTTTGTTTTAGCTTCCTCTTCTTTATGATCATCCTTTTCCCGCCTCTACCTTATAAATTAATACTGTCTTTAAAGTGGAGTAATAATTGCCTTCAATATTATTGTGCTATATCCATTTGTTATCACTATTGGAGAGGTAGGCCTTATTATGCTTATTTTACAGATAACAAAAGAGAAGCCTGGAGAATTTCAAATACTTACCAAAGTCAGACAGTAAGTGGCAGAATCAGGACCAACTCACATGCTCCCCTCACAACAGCCTCCAAACGTAGGTTTTCACTGTCAGTTATCTTATTTTTCCAATAAGTATAAGAATTGAACTTTTGGGTTTGAATTCCTGTCACATTACTTTTAGTGCACACCGTATCCTCCACCCAACCTCCTCCCATGGCCCATCTTTATCTTGTAGACTTAATAAGCTATATTCTTTCATGGAGACAGACTTTCACTCACATGGTCCCATCTGTGGGATCCTTATATTATAATAGTGTTTTATTATAAATATTTGATATTTCATGAAATATGAGATTCATTATACTTTTACTCTGCGAATTTTCGAAGTGAGAAAAATTGAATATAAAATATATTTCAATTAAGGGATAACATGTACCATGAACTTTGACACACCTATGTGAATATATAAGATAAAGCACAAATATCAACACTACTATGGTTTGGGTTTCATCTTCAAATCTCTGGAGGAAAAAGAACATATCTAATAAAGATGATAATATGTCCTTCAATTAGAGAAATAAATCTTGTAGAGTTTCATTGCATAACATTTTTTCTTGTTTATGTTACCAAAATGGTAAGAGTAGGGGGTATAAATAAGATCATATATGATTTTATCATTGCCTTTCTAGTTATGTGATTTACAGTGAACATGTGTGCACATATGTGTGTGTGTGTGTGTGTGTGTGTGTGTGTGTGTGTGTTTGCCACATATTCTTAATCTGGTAACTATATCATATGGTATTTAACTCAATTTTGAGAAGAACTCTGTCCAGATGCTTCACATAGGATTTCACCCCTAATGTCAGGGTTAGATAGGCAAGTGGGAGATGTTAGTCTGGTCAAATGAAATAGAGCAATTTCTCGCACACAGTGATGGCTAAGTGATAAGTAACTAAATAAAGCCATTGAGATGCAATGATGTTTTCTCCTCCACTGAAAAAGAGGTAGAGTCTCTTCCCTGTGGGACTTAAACCTGAGAGGCTGGGGATTGAGAATAAAGCCAGTGTATTCTATTTAGAGCCCAGACATGAAGAAAAAATAAGTTCTGTTACAACATTTGAGGCCGTGGATCAAGCTACACCTGAAAACTTACAGCTGGACATTTTAGTTACATGAGGCAATAAAATTTTTTGTGTTGTTGTTTAAGCCAGTTTGAATTGCATTTCCTGTCATCTGCAAGAAATAATATTAACCAATACAAAACAGATGACTTGGATACAGAGACCCAGAAGAACCTATTTTATATTATTAGCTTTAAAATTCAGAATTTCTAAGAAAAAGAGTTTCGCATAGAAAATGGAAAATAGTTTGGAAATGGTGGTATGCAGGACGAAAGAGAGCTGAAAGGGCATTCATGTCTACACTGACATTTGGTCATCAATAACAATAATACTTATAAAGCAGATTACTGTTTAAAATGACAAACAAGGCAAATGTGGTCCCTTCACTCATACAGCTTTTTGGAGCAAAAGACGATAAGTAATTTTGATAATTATGTAAATAGAGTTTTGATGATTTAGTTAAGCATAATTTTGATGGGTTCTAGGATGGCTAAATTATAGAATAAAAAACACATAGAAAGCTTGCCTGAAACATGGTATTCAAGCTGCCACCAGAGGATTTGAGAAATAAGCTTAGGTGAATGGGGATGGCAGGAGGTCGTGAGTTGGAGCCAATTAAGTATGGGGGAGACTTGTGCCAGAAGGTAAAAATCGACTTTAAAAGATGTAAAATCCCAGTGTAGCTGAGATGTAGTGGTGGGAAAGGAAGTGAAAGATACTTGCAAAAGACAAGCTGATCTGTTGGACCAAAGAATCTGTATTGGTGGTAGAAGAAGTCAGGCAGCTGCTGGTGGATAGGGATGGATAGGAGGAATCAAAGACTAGGAGGTCCCAGTGAAGTTGTAGAACAAGGGATATAGTAATCAAGACAGATGGATAAGAGTGGAAGGTGTGAAATCATGATTCCAGATAAAAAGAGTTTATGAGAATAACAGAGTTCAACATATGGTTGAGAAGAGTTGTTATCGAGATTGAGTAGAAAGAAAGTTTCTTGGAAATGATAAAGTTCAGGTCTCAGTAGTGTTAGATGAATCATCCACGTTATTTATATCGCCCAGTTTGATGGTAAGAATTGAAGTGTAGCAAAAAACAAGTCAACAAATGCCAAGTCTTCAAAAACAGGAACATTTGTATATGTTGTATATGACATATACCAGGAGGCAAATAAAATGTTGAGAGTTACTTATTACTGAACACATAAACTATTAAGCAAATGCTAAGTATTTTATTTATATACATTATGTTAATTAATTCACTTTATTCTTCTCTGGTCGGTACTTGATACTTTTGATTTTATAGAAGATGAAGTCAAACTATAGAGTGGAGTAATGAAGTAACTTGCCAGAAGTTACATAGTCAGGATTTGAACTCTTGTACTTTGATTCCAGAACATATACTCTTAACACATATACTCTATGTTAAAAGTAAATTTCATGAGTGTCAAAGAAGTAGAAAAAATGGCAGTGGGAAGACAAAAGAAACTGACCCAGCGGGAGTTTTAGAGGTATATTAGAAAATAATATAGGGAGAAATAATGAGGGATATACACCAAGAATTATAAAGATACCAATTGAACAAATGAATCATTTGATTTCACTTGAGATCTGAGAGGTAACAGTTATTACTTTTTCATGTGTTTTGCAGATGTAGGCCCTGTGATGAACAGAGTTTGAAATAAGAAACATCAATTCAAACTTCAGATTGTTTGCAAAATTGTTGTAATAATTTACTTTTCCACATCCATACTCTTGGTAGTTCCTTCCCATACTGACTATGCCCTTGGCTATAGGACAGTAACTGACATGATTGTGACTTGATTTGGCCAAATGGGGCAAAACCAACATGATTCAAGGAGAGACTTTAAAAGTGCTTGCTCATTAAGATATTCTAATTCTTGTGGCTCTTGGGAAACTTGCACCATGTGAAACTTTTCACCATGTGAAACTTTTTACCATGTGAAAAGCCCTTGCTAGTCTGCTAGATAAAGAGAGCCTCATGGCTCTTGTTAATTAATGAATAATGCTTAGATTCATTAATCTTATAAAGTTTATTTTTTTGGAGTTTTAGTATCTACTTCTATGAAGCTAAGAGTTAATAAGCAGGATTTTTTTTCTATTCATATTTTTCTTTACTTCAATATTTTTCTTGTTCCTCTCATTTCAACTCTTTCAACCTCAGTTTTCATGTTTGTTGGCATAATAAATATGTCATAATCTTGTGAAGATAAAATGAACAAATAAATAAATTGATCAGCATAGTCTGACATAAAACACATGATAAATAAATCATTACATATTTTATTAATAGGACCATAGCTATAGTATTTTTCATCATTTATATTGTATTTCAACACTTCAGAATAAACATTGGTTATAATGATCATTTTGGAAAAATATGTCTTTTCTCTGTAAAATAATTTCAAAACTAAGGAACAGTCATTATTATTATCCTTATTATCAGTTTTTAGCTTTATTATTTAAGAAATCATAGAAAAATTCATTTAAAATACTATTCAGTTAATAAATATAAAATAAATATAAAAAATAAAAGAATAAACCAATGAGCTCTATTTAAATCATGCCTATAGATTTTTTCTCTATTTTTAAATTTTTTTCCTATTTTTTAAAATTTATTTATTTCAATTAGTTTCAAGTATACAGTACATTCATTAGGCATCTATATAGTTCATAAAATGCTCTCCCCAATTGCTCACTCCCTCCCCTGACCCTACACCTAGCCTATGTATTAATGCTAACTGCATTCCCTATGCTGTGCTCCCCATCCCCGTGACCATCCATCAAGTACTAATTTGTACTTCTTTAACCTTTCACCTCATTCTGCCAGCCTATCGGTAGATTAGGGTTTATTAATTTTTTTCTCTAAAGTCAGTGAATTTTAATTGATATTTTTATACATTCTGTACTAATTAACTTACAGACCAATAATGTGTTTCGGTGTGTATGAAATATCATAATAAGCCTTATTGTGTTGTATTTATTTAAATCTAAAATTTAAAAAAACTTAATTAATATGCATATTAATCACTCTAACATCATTATCAATGCTTTAACAAGTTGAGGTAAATAATATAGCTTTACAAGTCTAGGACTTACAGTTTATTTGGATATATAGGTAAAAGAAATTTAGAATGTAGTTGGATAACATAAAATATATATATTTAGTATTTAACAATATGATTTCCCTTTGACTTTTATGCAGAAATTACCTATATAGTTATAATTATATGCATATTAGATTTAGAGAAATAGCAATAACTACTTTAGTTTTTGACATTAAGATGGCGTGCTGAATGATTTTCATATTTCTTTTCATTTATAAGATAGATTATCTATTATTTTATTGTCACAGCTATTAAAAAATCTATATCTGATTAAGTCCTACATAGTATTCACTGGGCTAAGCATAAGGATTTTTAATTATATGAAGCTAGGTTACTTTAGGCTTTGGCATATTAATCATTCAGGGATGTTAGCTCCATCTCTTGTTAATTTTATACCCTGGTATTTATTCATGGTATTTTTACATTTTTATAGACCATTTCATGTCATATTTTCAAAGAAGTCAAGATGAACTGTTTTCTATCTTGTCCCAGCACTGAGCAGAAGGAACCAGAGACATGTTCTGAAGAATGATCAGAATAAATGCTCAGTCAAATGCTTCATAAGCCACAAAAGTGGCTTACTCAATGTGTGCTTCTAAAATATGAAAGTAGAAGAGATATAAAGACTTTCTTTTCCTCTTCTATAATTCACAGAACATTTGGACTGTGATCATTGCAATACAGTCAGAAGAAAAAGAACAAACTGGTGCCAAGGAAAATAGAATGACAAACTAAGATTAATTATAGAAAACACACACCATTATTCTAAAATTAGTTCAATTAAATAGACAAGAGACACATAACAACTGTGAACAATAGCTAATATTTCATTTTGCGTTTTTTCTCTCCTTTTTTTTTTTAATATATAAAATGCCAACTGATATGAGCAGGATACTCTAGACCTGACATGTTTTCCTTTGATTAAAAAAGGACAATACAAACAAATATACAAACTAAAACTAACATGTTATCTAAAATGCTTGGGGTTTAGTTCAGAGTAATCTTTTATTCACCTCCCAGATGTGTGAAAGTGACATGTTAGTGTTCCCTAAAGTGATATTTTATGGAACATAAATCCCAAGATATACTCCAGGACCAAAAGTCCAGGGGGCAGAATGATTCTATGGATAAAAGAGATTCTTTCTTTGAATAGTCACAGTTACACTAGCCTTTTCTCAAAATCTTTTGATTTGATAAAGAAGCTTATTTAACTTTTTTTAACCCAGTTTTCTCAAACTTACTTCTTGTTATATTCTTTTCTATATATCACTCTCTTCACAGTTAGTATTACTCGTCAGTAAAGTGGACCTTGAGGTCAGAATGCCTTGGTTCAAATCCTGACTGCTACATTCTCGATGTACCATCTAGACAAGATATATAACATTGTTTTTAAAATAATGCTTTTATTTTAAGAACAGTTTTAGACTTACGGAAAAATTGTGATGATGATACTGAATCCCCATATACTTTGCACTCAGATTCCTCTGTTAGTAACATCTTATATTGGTATATTTGTTACAATAAATGCACTAATATTGATACATTATTTTAAACTAAATTCCATAGTTTATTCAGATATCTTTTGTATTGAACTATTTTTTTTTCCCCCTGAGGAGCTTATTTAGATTATGACATTACATTTAGTCATTGTGTTTCCTTAGGCTCCCCTCCACTTTGACAGTTTCTCATTTTCCTTGTTCTTTGTGACCTGCCTTAATTGTTTTAAGCAGTACTGATCAGGTGTTAGAGTGTCCCTCAACTAGAATCTGTTTGATTTTTTTTCATAATTAGACTACTGTTATGGATTTTTAGGAGAAAGACCACAGAAATAAAACATATTTTCATCACTTTACATTTAAGAGTATACACTGTCAACCTCCATATTCACAGATTCATTCACCATGGATAGAGCAGTGCAAAGGTTATGTTGTTGCTGAAGTGTACTACCTAGTTAGGTCTATAATGGTTTCATCTGTATTGAACATGTACAGACTTTTTCTTTCCTGTCATTATTTCCTTAACAGTATTTAAGTATCATATACATTGTCTAAAGTATTATAAGCAATAGAGAAATTATTTAAAATATACAGGAGGATGTGTGTAGGTTACATGCAAATACTACACCATTTTATATAAGGACTTGAGCAGTCACAGATTTTGGTATCTGCAGGGTCCTGGAACAAATCTCTTGCAGATACTAAGGGATGTACTATCAATATGACTTATCACTATTGATGCTGACAGATCACGTGGCTTAAAATAGTCTGTGAATTTTAGAAGGAAGTTACTTTATGCAGCCCACACTTTTGAAGTGGGGAGTTATGCTTCACCTACTTGAGGGCAAGATATCTACCTAAATTATTTGAGATTCTTCTGCACAGGAGATTTGCCTCTTCTCTATTTATTAATTTATCTAGTTGCTTTATTGACATCAGTATGAACTCATAATATTTATGTTTTGGGTTATAATTCAATAATACTTTATTTATTTTATTTTTCAAATTGTTCAAATTTTGGCCATTGGGGCACGTTCATGGGGCTTTTGGATCCCATTGCCATATTCCAATCATCATGAGCTTTTTAAATTTGAGCCCTTCCTTACTTTCTGACATGATAAGATGTTCCAGGCTCATCTTATATATTTATTTCCTCAGTCCTAGAGTTCCAAGGATCTTTGATTCCTTTTATTAAAAATCAAGATCTAGGTGCTAGGTATACTCCTTGCTACTGGAGTTTCATTGTTTCCAGGCCCTGTCAGCTGTAAGAATACAAAAAAAAAAAAAAAAAGATATATAAATGTATAATACTAATATGTAAATGTATATATGTATGTATACTTATACATATATATATACCCATATATGACTATATATGCTAATTTGTTTATATACATCACAAATAAATATTCCATCTATACCTATACTAAGATAAGCATCTATATCTATACTAAGATAAATGTGAATATATTTAACCATCTATATCTATACTAAGATAAATGTGAGTATATTTTGATGTCTACAACCCTAATCCATTACCAAATAAATTATTCTAGCCTCCTTTTGCTGATGCATAAACACACTCTCCTAACAGTGAGAAACATGGCTCTCAACAACGACCATCTATTTACTTAATTGTTCAGTCCTAGTGTACATGTATAGTGATATCGGAATTATTAACCTGAACCTTTTGGGAACAAATTTTATCAGTTACAGTAAAGTGCTTAGTTCACTGTATAGTTTCTTTTGCTTTTGGTCTTATATACTCCTCTCCTTACCAAAGTTACTTAGGTCAGCATCTATTTTCCCCCCATCCTTCAGTATGGTTGTTTCATACATTCGTAAAAGTAACATCTTGTTTTGCCGATATCCCCTGACCTCCTAAATATTTATTTTTAATTTGCATACATTTTTTCACTTTTTGTATTATAAAGTAATGTTTTGACAAATGCATAGTGTTATGTTGCTACCTTTACAGTATCAATATAGATATTCACAGTACTAAAAAATTTCCTCTGTGCTTTACCCTTCTTCATTCCCCTAAACCTTCACAACCATTAATCTTTGTCTATAGTTTTGCCTATTTTTAGAAAGTCATATAATTAGAATCAAACAGTATGCAGGCTTTTAAGACTGACTCTTTTCACTTAGCATTAAGCATTTAAAATGCATCTACTTTTTTAATGGCTTGATGACTTATTTTTTTCTTCTGAAAAAATATTCTAGTATGTGTATGCATCAGAATTTGTTTATAATTTACCTGAATGACATCTTGGTTGCTTCCAGGTTTTGCTGAATATTAATAAAATCTCTTCAATTATCTGTGTTCATGACTTTGTGTGGACATACGTTTTCAAATCTGCTGGAGGAATAAATAAAAACATAATTGCTACATTGTGCAGTAAGATTACGTTTAGCTTTGTAAGAATATACAAAACTGTCTTGTACCAAAATACTTGTACCATTTTGCATTCCACCACAGCAATTAACAAGGGTTCCTGTTGCTTTCCATCCTAGATAGCAATTGATATTTTCAGTTTTCTAGATTTCAGTTATTCTAATATGTATGTAATGATATATAATTATTTTGATTTGTAATTCTCTAAAGACAAATGATCTGCATATCTTCTTTAATGAAAACTGCTTGGATTTTTTGCTCATTCTTTTAAAAAAAGGGTTGTTTATTTACTTAATGTTGAATTTTATGAGTTCTTTGTATATTTTAATATGAGTTCATTAACATATGTGTGTTTGCAAATATTTTAATGCAAGTCAGTGGTTTGTCTTTTGATTCTCTTAAGAATGTTTTTCATGGAACAAATGTTTTTAATTCTTATTAGGTTCGACCTGCCAAGTTTTTCTTTCATGGATTGTGCTTTCCATATTGTATCTAAAATTTCATCTTAAAACTCCTCTTAAAAGTTCTCATCAAAAAAAAAAAATTGTAACCATGGATGTTGACAGGTGATAACTAGACCTAGTGTGATCATTTTCCAATATACACAAATATTGAATCATTATGTTGTACAGTAGTCTCTCCTTATCCACAGAGGAAACAATCTAAGACCTCCAGTGGATGCCTGAAACCACACAGATAGTAACAGATCCTATATATACTATGTTTTCTTATACCTAGAATAAAGTTTAATTTATAAATTTGACACAGTAAGAGATTAACAATAATAACTAATAATAAAATAGAACAATTATAATATGCTATAATAAATATGAAGATGATCTCTCTCTTAAAATATTGTATTGTATTGTATTGTATTGTATTCACTCTTCTTTTTGCTATGATATGAGATAAATGCCTATATGATGAAATGAAAAGAAGTGAATGACGTAGGCATTGTGACATAGCGTGAGGCTACTATAGCTTGAGCACTGTGATACTGCAGCAGTTGATATGATAACTGAAATGGGTACTAAGTGTCTAGAAGGTGGGTAGCATATAGAGCTTGAATACATTAGGCAACGGATGATGCACGTCCTGGGCAGGATAGAGAGGGTCAGCAAGAGATTTCACCACACTACTCAGAATGGTGCACAATTTAAAACTTATGTATTGTTTACTTCTGGCATTTTCTTTTAAATATTTTTGGACTATGGTTAACTCTAGGTAACTGAAACTGCAGAAAGTGAACTGCAGATTAGGTTGAGATTACTGGACCCCGAAATTAATATAATGATATACGTGATAATCGAGGTCAACTAGACTTTCACATAAATTTTATTCTAGATCACACATGCACACACACACACACACACACACACACACATTTTGAGTTAATTTTTGTAAAAGAGGTAAGATCTGTTTAGGTTTATTATTTTTTTTAATATGGGTATTCAATTATTCCAGCATCATTTGTCAAAGACTATATTTTCTCCATTAAATTTCCTTTTCTTTTTGTCAAATAAGTTGACTATTTATTAAGGAATGCAATAAAGCATACATATAATAAATAAAATTGTTAGCTCTTTAGTCAAATATTTTTAGATTCCAAGTCCAGTGTATTTTCCCATTTCATTCCACCAAAAGAGAATCAATCTCAAATTACTTATAAAATTCCACATACTTTATATACAATTTTATCACTTTCCCTCCTGCCTCCTTCATATAATCTTTATTTCTCATGCTTATTTATGTGAAATAGCCAACCACCAACTTTTTGGATTTATCATCATTAATAATTGTCTGCCCCAATAATATTGGACTCCTCCAGTCACATAAGTCAATTGTCTTTTACTCTGCACATCAGTTTGAGAATAATCAGTGTTCTAGTTTTCTTTTTTTTTTTTTCACTATGTACTGATTCCTTAAGTATAAATAATGACTCTCTTCTTTTTGTATTTGTATGCTTTGCTGACAATGAAGGCTAAAGAATAAGGGAAAGGATATGGGCTTTCAGTCAGTTAGGGGCTCAAAAACAATTCAGTCAATTACTAGATATAGCACCATTTTTTTTTACACATTTTTTTTAAACTCTAGAAATTAAATCTAGAGTTTAATTTCCCCATAAGCAAAATCACAATAGCTATATGCAACATTCAGTTTTTATGAGGAATATAAGAGAAATACATGTGTAAATAGAGAAGATAGGGAAGATACGTAGTAGGTATTAAAAAGAGGGCAAAAGAATACAACATTAATTGATTTTTTATCATGTGTCAGAGACTACAAACAGTTTTAATAATGACACCAGAAAAAATCCACAGTTGTCTCAAAGATGATTGAGGATTGGACCAACAAACACAAGCACAGGATAATAAAGATTCATGGGAAAAAGATGTACTCATTATGAAGATAGCTACATAGAATAGGAGATAAAGCAAGTTCTCACACTGGCTCCCAGATGCCAATGGAAATGGCCTAATTTGTATAAAAGATTCTTAAGTAGCTCTGTTTGCTCTTTTCAAGGAGGTTTTTTAGTTTTAATACCCTCTCCTATGCTCTCAAGCTTTAGCTATATGACTGCCTACCAGTAGCCACTATAAATTACATTAGTCTGAGTGATAGTTACAAGAACTGGTGAAATATAGGTCTATGTTCCAGTCTTATTATACCACTATAGATCCAAAGCCATTCCCAGTATCTATTTTTACAAACTTTACAAGTTTGGGGTATTTTCATTTAGAGGTGAATAATGTGAATCATAGAGGTTATGCTATTTCCCCAATAGCAGTATAATTACATTTTAAACTTAGTTCAAACTATCTATGAAGCCTTGTATTTTCAACTACATTCTGGAAACTATTAAATAATAATATTCTCCCATTTTCCCATGAACATAGGAAATTTAAATTTAAATTTATTTTTAAAGTTATCATTCTTGAAAGATTGTTTCTTATCAATGGGCTACAAATTGAAAAATATTGAGATAAATAATAAGTTTAAAGGTTTTTTTTTTAACATGAACAAATAAAAACATTAAGGATGACTGACTGATTAGATTCCATTGCATGTTTGTATACGAAGTTCTAAAATATTTCAGACTTGGTTTCTGCTTTCATGAAAATGAAAATTTTTAGAGTGATCAAATGAAGAGAGATGATTAATTGGCTTGAACTTCATGGAGAACAACGAAATCTTAAAGAGAAAGGAAATATGTGTTTATTTATATGTTTAGAAAAAGGACTATATCTTTAGAATATAAATAAGTTAAACACAGATGATTTCAGTATTCTATTCTTGAATTCTAGACATTAAAAAGATGTGTGTTTAATAGGACACCATAGTCTACTTCCTATAAAGACACATTTTATAAAGATTGTAGTCTCTTATCAAATATTTCTTAGCATTTCAGGGAGATTTTGAAAAATGTTGGCCTTTGGGACTACTAAGGGTATGGCATTTCATATTCTGCAAAGCAATATTGGCCTTAAATTGAACCATTTATTTTGTCCTTGTTAAATGTCACAGTTGTCCTTTCCCTTGAGTTATAAGTTTTATCACTTACAAGTTCTTTTCAGGAAAAAACTGGTGGATATCATAACGGACCAAAATAAAGAACTGATTTAGTCTGAGGTCTGGACAACTAGTAATTAGAGACTAATAAAGTATCTTGATCCCCGAAAGAGCTATTTAAATCTAGCTTTCTGAACTTGCATAAAACGGATCCTATTGAGTCAGAATATATATAAAAACAAGAAAACAAACTTCTCACTTCATCACAGAGGCTAAAAGCTCAGCAAAAACTTTTTCTTGGGCCGTGGTTGTTGACATTCCTTTTTCCTTCAAAAATTCATAAAATTAGATTATTCTCCAGGAATGAAAGACTAATTATTCCCTAAAAGCATCATTATTTTTCTTCAATGATGTCATAAACTACAATGATATAGAAGGCACTTGGCGTGCTTTTTAGGACAAATCCATCAATCATGACTTAATACATATTACATTTTTACATCTTCTTTTCTTTAGCCCAAGCTTTGTTGTCTTTGAATACAAATCTCTTAAATTTTTATTGTGTAAGTAAATTTATTGGATCCTTTTTTTCATAGTGTATTTTGAGAAGAGAATAAAAAAAAAATATTTGGTCACTAGGGTTGGAGTAGAAAGGAATGAATAGAATTGGGGTATGGACAGCCATGGAAAGCACACAGAGAGATAGGTAGAGAACAAAAACATAATATGTCTACACTTTTTGATAGAGAAGCCAAAGGAAAAGAATGAGCAGAAAGAAACAAAAATATGTCAATATAGACTGAGATAATTTTTAATATAAAACCTAAAATAAAAAATCAAATTGCTTAAGAAATATAGTGAAAGACCTTTATTATTTATAAAAGATATTGTGTTGTACAACATGTGTTAAATACAGAGGATACCAGAAGCAGAGTTTGACCCTGAGGAGAAGTACTGGTAGAGATTATGTGAGCAGATCAGAACTCTCAGCTGACCATGCCAAAATGTACAGCTGAGTGAAATCCTAGTAGGAAACTAGAGAGAGATTATGTCTCAGTAATTTTGTCAACAGATTGGTTGCACCCAAGAGATAGGGAAGCTGCAAACCAGTGCTCCTAGGAGCTGAGGAAACTAAATTTAACTCATTTCTTATTGAATCTCACTAGATACCTATAAGTGGAATGAGAAGTCTAGTTCCAAATTCCGCCTCACACAAATAGGAAAGTAACTCCTAAAGCACCATTAAGCAGTGCTCAGTGTTTCAGGTACTGGCAAAGAGAGCCGAGGAACATTATGAAAGCTTTTTAGTACACATGTCTGGCAAGTAAAGAAAAGGCAAAGTCTGAGAAAATCTCTGAACCCTAATAATGTCTCTCTTTTATTTCTGTGAAACTACTAATTCTGTCAGAGTTTTATATAACTCTCAGTACAATAAATGTGATACACAGAAATGAGCAGTTAAACTAGCCCAGGGAATATGTGAAAAGAAATGCCTTAAATTGAAGTGGAAACTAATCTAAGGATAGTCATCAGATGAGTGATAGAAAACAAAACAATAATAACAGCTATAGAAAATAAACATATTAAATAGGAGTTTTAAAAAATACTCTACAGAAAAAGTAATTTCATTTATAGAGATTATTTTAAATATATAAAGAATAGATAGGACTTTTCCATCATTTTTCACTTTTTAAACTACTCACAAAAATACTTTCTACCATTCAGGCTGCCAGCATATGTTAAGTATTCTTTAGCAAATAATAGATTACATGGATTTGAGAAAATTCATATAGCTTAAAGAGAAAAATGATGCTAGTGTCTACTTAGATTTAAAAGCAGAGAAAAAAAATAAGTAATATGAAATGAAAATATAAAAATTATAATAATCACAGATTTTATAAATTGATATCGAGGACTTGATTGAGAATTTGTTGAATCTTTAGAGTAATTTCTGAATGCTCTGAAGAGAGTGGAGAGTGGAGTAACAAAAAGATTCAGAATTCGAATAGGGTAGCTGTAAAACCTTTGTTGAATTGCTTATTATCTTGATCTCTCACTTTATTTTTTAGTGTAAATGAGAAAAATATCTACTTCTAAGCATTTTGAATATTAAATGAGATAATATAATACATACTGGGAACCACATCTTGAGCTATATTTATGAATATAACTAGTATGCTTGCTCTGCAGCTTTTGAATAGGGCTCCCCAGAAGTGTAGTTGCTTAAAGACCTTCATAGGATAGACATCATCGTGTAGGAAGAGAAAGGCACATAGATTTGATCTACTAATAATGCTTTCCTGGTTGCAGAGGAGCAAGAGTGAAGGCTACCCTGGAAGTTGGCTATATCTCTCCCTAAATTAAAATAGATCTTGAGATTATCATGCTAAAAGAAATAAGTCAGATAGAAAAAGCTAAGAACCACATAATGTCACTTATATGTGGAATATAAAACTAAAAACAACAAACAAACAAGACAGAGACTCATAAACACAGACAACGGTTTAGTGGTTACGAGGGAAGTGAGGGGGTAGATAAGGGTAAAGAGTGTCAAATACATGGTGACGGAAGGAAATTTAACTTTGGGTGGTGAACACACAATGCAATATACATATGACGTATTGTTGACTTGTACACTTGAAACTTATACAATTTTATCAACCAATGTCACCCCAATTAATTTAATAAAAAACACAGGAAAAAATATATATAACATAAGCTGTTTCCTGTACCAAAAAGAGGAACCAGCTGAGAGTTGTCTGTTAAAAAGCAACTTCTCAAAAGGATATTTTACTGTGACATCATGACTCTAACAAAGAGATGACACAGAAAAAAGCAAAGCAACAGAGAGGATTAAAAAGTTACTGGCAGGAAACGTCAAAGCTCACAGTCTGCTTAAAGCAAACTGGGGTAGAAGATGGCAAGACATCAAGCTCTGATGACTTTGCAACAGGCCCTGTAGTGGAGATGGTGGATCAATATCTTTTGGATAGCATGCCTCCTTGTACTATAGAGACTGAACAGCTAACATTTACATTTTCTAGACTCCTTTACAACTTGGTTACAGTTAGAATTTAGATTTGGCTAACCAGATGTATTTGTGTGGATATTGAAGACAGAAGTAGAGTGGAGTTTAAACTTCTGCTGGTTCTGTGGTTTTGACTGACAGGCACAATTCCAGAAGCCATTATTTTTCTGTGTTAACATTAGCAGAATATCAGTTGCTAACTTAGGGATGTCAAGAGGGAAGACATAAGACATCCATTTTGCTGATGTCACACATTTCTGGAACATACACGGCTTCCTGAATATCATAGGCTTCTAATACAGTGATTTCTGATTAAAGCCACAACAATGCCAACATTCTGCAATATAGATAAGGTGGTGACAATTTGGTGTCCTGCTTCTATGATTTATGGCTTTGGGAGACACTCCTAAAAGCTAATTTTAGAGTTTGTTCCTTCTTCTCCCTTTATCCTGCCATAACATTTGATACCAGAAGAGGTCACAGGCGACAAGCACAGAGAAACATGGAAGTCTGAGATTGGTTATATTTCTGGCTGAGTTTGAAGTCACCAGTGCCCTCATGAACATTAGAAAACAAAGACTGGTATTTTTATAGTGCATCATGGCAAAACTGTTACTTAAACTAGCTTGAGGTGCTGAAATAAAGTACTTATTGAAGATATGTTTTTGATAGGCTGAGGGTCTGCTACAATAGAGTATCATGTCAGAAATAATAAATATAAAGACATTATAATAATTTGACAACTTCTAAGTGTGCTGAAGAACTAAAACAGAAAAAAAAAAAAAAAAAGACATCCAAGCCTTGTCAAAACCCTGAGGGAGCTCCTGTGATTGACCTGAGGGAGTTTCTGAGGGTGTGAGTCACCACATTAGCACAGATTTGCCTTGTCTTTTATGTGAACACTAGGGCTTTGTTTGGGGAACAGAAGGACACATCATTTCTGCAGTATTTTTAATTGTAAGGAAACATCACACAAACCAAAAGTAAGAAATGTGCTATAAAACAACTGGCCTTCACACTTATAAAATGCCAAACTCATGAAAGACAATGACTGACAAATTAGTCCTGATTTAAGGAGGCTCTGAAGACATGAAAACTAAAATGCAGCATGTGATCTTGATTAGATCATAGGTCAGGACGGATAATTATCTTATACATAAAGGGCATTATTGGAAAATTGAAGTGTCTGTGAACTGTGAAAAAATAATTAGATCAAATTTTATAAATTAATAAATGTACACTTAATATTTAAGAGTAATGTGACATGTACATCTGCAATGTATTCTAAAATTGCTCAAGAAAATCATAAATAGATATGTATATGCATATATATGTGTATGCTCAAACTTAAATGGTAATTAATATAAAAAAGGTAAAACTAGTAAGTGATTGGCATTCACTGAATAGAATTTCCTATTTTCATTTGTTGTTTTAATATTTATGTAATGTTTTTGTCTATTTAGGCATTTGAAAACCAGCAGAAGGTTATCATGTGCAAATAAATTTAACTGTTCTAATATTAATTACAAATTACTACATATTTTTAGTTAATCAACACAAGTAGTTATAATTTGAGATTAATGATATTCCTAAATAGTGCACTAAAAATATACAAATGTAGTTTAAAATTTCTAATAATGGTGCCTCAAATATATAAAGGAATAAAATAAGGAATATAAATTTCAAAAATCTTACAATTACCTAGAAAAAAATTTTTCCTAAACTTATCATTTGTGTTTGAAAATTTAGAATGGATCATTGAAACTTTTATTACTCCATATTTTTAAAATTTAATCCATATGTGATAAAATACTTTATATTATTATTTTATTTAAAATTTTTCTAATCATAATACTGTGGTTAGACAAAATTATTATTAAATATGTTAAGTACATAATTGTGAAAATAATGAATATATAAAACATGCTCACTATACTTTGGAAATACTGAAAGTTGGTTTCTATTAGCTTAAAATATTTTGAGTATAAAAACAAACTATGAAAGATATAGGGGATAATGTTATTGGCCTGAACAGAAAATAATGTCTTACATAAAATCATTGTGCCCTAGAATAATTCTTTCTTATTAACTGTCTACATTAACGATTCTACCAACACAAGAAAGAAGTATGAAGAAATCAAGATGTCAATCATTTTATACATTTGACTTCCAAATATTATTGAAACATTTATCACAATTTGTATCTGATTTTAATTCCCTGGTTACTAACATTTTTATCCCACATATTGTAGTATCTCTTTGAAAAAAGGTGTACTCAAGCAAATATTCAACCAAATCTAAAATAAATTACTCGTTACTTAAAATTTTAATGATTCTGATATTTAAATAAAACAATGTGAAAAGAAAGGAAGAAACATAATATTTAGCTTTGCTCATTATGAGTAAAGTGTACATATTAGAATTTTTAAGGAAAAAATCAATAAAGTAGAATTTTTCCACTGTATTAAATGATTAAGGATTATAACAAAGGGGTGTACATAGAATGGAAAAGGCTACAGAAACAAAAATAAAGTCATGTAATAATGAACTTTATAGCCTTTTTCATTCCAGTGAGGCTAAACCTTAAAGCTCTAATAAAAAATGTCAGATTGAAGAAGAAAAAAGATGCACAGTTTGTTTTATCTTCCAATACCAAGTATATCTGAAACCATATCTCTTTCTTTTTTCTTACTCTGCTCCTGAATGTCATTTTAAATAAAGCAACACACATATTTACTCGCCTTGACCTATCTCCCTTTTTGAGTTTCAGCTGTAAAATATACGATTTTGTGAAAAACATTCTCCATAGATGAAGCTTCTTGAATAGGCCTTTCATTATTTCAAAAAGGCAAATATATTACCTTGAAACTTATAATTTATAGTTTTATTATTTTTTTTTCTGGTACAGTATTCTGAAAATGCAGTAAAAACGTAACAATTTCATAAGAAATGTTAGAGAAAGTGTCAAGGAAATTTTATGTTTCCTTTTACACAAATAACATAAATATGATTTCTATGTAATGAAAATTTGATGTTAAGTATACTATGAACAAAAAAAAGTTCTTATATCTCAGATTCAGAATGAGTTTTAGAAGTAGGAAGAAAAATTTTTGTAATTAAAATATAGATTTTTATATAAAAGAAAGTCATGTAGCCCTCACTGACATTTTCTCTTCTTTATTTCTCATAGCTGTTAAAGATACATGTATGCATGTGTATACAGACATATGTATGTATGCATGAGTACCTGAGTATATACATGTATAGATGCAAATGTACAAGTAAGTACACATGCATATTCATATTCATATACATGTGTGTGTGTCAGTGTATTTCCTCTCCAATAAAAGCAACTTGCCTTTTCCTGAAGACAAAGTGGGCATTTCTTCCTCTGGTCAGTCCTGTCCTTTTACTTGGAAAGCCTTTCTTCTCCATCACTCTCCATCATTCTCAGTTGGGCTGCTAATTTAATAATACTATGTGGTAGAGCTATTTCTACTTACCTTATCTCCGATGCTATATGTTGGTTCTTTGAAGCTAAGAACTAGATTTCTTCCATCTTATTTACTGCAGTGTCTCATAATTGGTAGTTGCTCAAAAATTATTTACTATGTGGGCAAGTCAGTTTTGTCCACATCATCTAAAGTGCCTTTTTCCTTTATTATCTCTGCTTGAAAACAGGTTTGTAGTTTTTTTGATACAATGTTCCCAACAGATGTTGTGAGGCAAGTGCTCTATAAAGCCCACGTGGAAGCAAGATTTATAATTGTTTTTCATTTCTGCTGCTTTAGTTGCTTAGTTAGGAAGGCATGTAATGTAGCTTGAAGCACTGTGAGACACTAGAATATCATAATAAAGAGTTTGAGCTTCATCTTAGGTTTTTTCATGAGCAAAATAAAATAATCCCTACTTCACAGGTTTTATAAAAGAAAAATTAAGTGAAGAATGTAAAAAACTTAGCAAAGGACATGCACTTAATAAGCAGGTAATAATGACAAAATAATAATAAAGAATCTTGGTTTTTAATGAATAAAAATATTTTGTTCTAGTCAAAAGAATCTAAGAAATGCTTCTTCAACATTCCTTACATTTAGAGTGACTTTATGGCTTCGTTTGTCCTGGATTTTATGGTTTACATTTGTTGTCTTTACATAATTATTAGTAGTATTCCATTTTTCTCTCAATAAGTTTTCTAGTTTGAAAAATAAATTATATGATCGCTCTACTCCAAATCCTTCTTCATGCCGCCTTTATGTTTAAAAATATTATTGAGTAATCTACATATTTTAGAACTGGTAAATTTCTGTAAATCAACTAAGCAGGATGGTCAAGAGAAAAAAAAGAAACAAAGTTTTAGGCTATGCCGTGGAATATTATTATCTTTCACTGTTTTAGGAATAATTGTATTCATTTTCATTTAAAAAATAATTTTTAAAAAACGTGAATGCCTCTTTGTTTTAATGTTGCAAATTCGTTTCACTACATGTTTTGCTTGTTAAAAAATTGAAACAAAAGGTACAGAATATCTAAAAGGTTTCAGAATCTAGAAGAGTAAAAAAAAAATAAGACAAAAATATAATTAAACAAACAAGAATATAACTGCACAAAAACAACCAAAACAAAGGTCTACCAAAACACACATTTTTACAAAATGATACTTAACATGAGTAGAAGTGTATAAATATTAATTTTTAATTAAAGCTTCACAATGTATATTTTTTAAAAAATGTACTCCTGACTCCTCTTAAACACTTTACAAAGATATAAAACATATTTATACATTTAATCAATAATTATCACAAATATCTTTACATGAAATTAGGCATTTACATAAAATAGCTCAGAATTGCCTGTGCGGGGGGAAAGTTTAGCACAAGCATGATGATGACTATCTGCAGACTGCCCCGGAGAGGAGCCTGACAAAGGAACAATGATGCTCTCCCACCAGTTCTCGATCCAACGCCAAGCAACTCAGTCTTTCTCAATGTCTCTTGTGCATCCTGAGTTGCCCACCTGCCATGGGGGCCCAGGGTGAGTGTCTGTGATAGAGTGAGTCTGTGTGCAGGGCCTTTAAGGGGGCATCTGGAATTCAGTTTCCTTCCATCTCACCAAGATAGCTAGAATCCCCACTGAGTTTTACAGTCAGATTTTGTGGGAACTTCTCTTCCTGGGGCTGGAGCTCTGGGCTGGGGAGCCTCTGTGTGGTGCTAGAATCCCTCTCTCTTTCACGGGGACTTCTGCAACTGTTCTCTCCTTCCCAGTGTTCCACCACCACTCATGGGTGTGGGGCTAGCTTGTTTCACATCTCTGCCCCTCCTACTGGTCTTGATTTGGCTCTTTCTTTATATCCTCAGATGTATGTGTTATGAACAACTAGACTTCAAGTGGTTCTCCACATCAATTCTTTTATACACTGATACCTCGATTTATGTGGTATTGTTTTATGTGAGTTTTTTATATGTGGCAAATATTCCCCCTTTTTACACGGACTTTTTCTACGTGGTTTCCGTTTCTGTAGGCTCATTTTACATGGTTATTTCTTTTTCATTTCTATTATTGGAGATTACTCTTTTTAAAAAAACAATAGCTTAACTCAGCAACATACAAAGAACTAGTTTTTACTAAGAATACTAAATACTAAAGATGTAAATACTAAAGAACTAGTATTTACAGTTTTTTTATCATTTGATTATTTTAATACACTAGGTATGTCATAAGCTAATGTAGACAACATCAAAAAGAAAGTGAAAAAATTATTTTAATTCAAATGCCTTGCCTAATATAATCCTGACTTGAATCAGAATTAAGAATGGGTTTGCATACAGATCTTTAAGGTGGTCAGATATTTTGTTTTTTTTTATAAACAGTAATTTATAATATGTTTATATACTGGATAACTCAATAAACAGTTTAATGATATCAGCAATGTAAAACTGTTACATTCATTTAAAATTAAAAAGCACAAACAACTTTGGGAGGTCCTATATATTTAGACTGTCTTTCAAAGCCTGGAGATTGCTAAATGAAATATTTGTTTCATCCTTTGAAGTTTCTTCATAAACTTTAGGACATTATATTGTCGAAAATAATAAAAAAAAATCCTTAAGACATGATTTTTAATAATTTTTCCATTCAATGGATGGCAATAAAAAAACATGGGTGACTAATGATGTATTTCAGGATTGGTTTTACAAATGCTTTGCTGTAGAAGCTGAAAATTATATGAAAGAAAAATGTCTCCCTTTTAAAATACATTTACTTTTAGATAATGCACTTGATCATCCACAATTTAGAATATCTAAATATAAAAGTTGTATATTTGCCCCCAAATACAACTTCCATGATCCAAACTTTAGATCAAGGCATTATGTCTACCTTTAAGAGTGATTATATTAAATGGAGTTTTAATGATAATTTTAATAAACTTCAAGATAATGAATCACTTACAGTTACGAAGCCTGTAAAAATTTTAAGTTGTATCAAAGTACTGCTTTAGCTTTAAGTGATATAAAGTCATCAACTTTAAATGCTTGCTGGAAAGCAATATGGCCAGAAGTGGTTGTACCAGAGAATATGGTCCAACAACTGAAAAAGGATTAACTGGCATTATTAATTTATTACATAAATTTCAAAAAGAACATTTGAATGTAGATGCTATTAATGAATTACTGATAATGAATTAATTCACTTAATATCTGAAGACCATCTTGCCGATGAATACGACAGTGACCTTGAACGTTTTATTTACTGCAGAAAATATTTATAAAGCTCTTCAATTAGCCACAAAACTGAAAACTGCAATTCTAGATATTGATACAAACATCCAACAAGCCTTAAAATTTCTAAAAGATTTTAAAAAAAATGTTGCTGTGAATATCGAAGAATTTATGAAAACTTAGCAAAAAATAGGATCAGAAAAAAATCATCCCAAAACATAAACATAAATAATAAAAAGAAAAATTAAATTTTAGGGACAATAATACAGGAAGGGTCTGAAGGGTCTGAGAAAAAAATGTTCTTTTGAGTAATCTGAGAACTCTAAGTCCTTGGACAGAATGGACATGCTGATAAGCTAAAGGCAGAAACTTTAACAGTACCATGAAATTTTGGTGACTTATAATTTATCTAAGTGCCTACAAAAGAATGGGTTAAGATCCTTAAATTCTATTTTCTAGGAAACTAAATAGATTCACCCTAATAGCCTAACATCAAGTTTGAATTGAATCAAAAAGAATTGCCAAATTTTAATTGTATGCTAGAACTAAACTCAATATTCGTTACAGGAATGACAAAATTGAAAGTCTCCTTAATGTATTATTAACTTTTATATTCAATTTTACTAAAAACGTTGCTAACCATGCGAAGAAATAAGAACATGTGACACATAATCCCCAAATAAAATGATCTATAGGCTCAGACCTATGGGTTACTCAGATGTTGGAGCTGAACTCTTAAATAGCTACTTTAGTTTGTAAAGAATTTATAGCAAAAGATGAATATGATGACTGAAGACTTGGATAATTCAGTAAAGACATGGAAATTCTAAAAATAAAATAGAAGTCATAGAACTTAAAAGTATAAAAATACTTTGGATGGTACTAACAACAAATTGAACATTGCAGAAAGAAGGGTCAGTACATATGAAATCAAATAAAAGTTTTCCCAAGCTCAAATTCAAAAATAAAAAAGATTTTAATTTTTAAAAAGCATCACAGACATGTGTGGCAATATCAAATGGTTTTCAATTTGCATAATTGGAGATCCAGATAAAAAAAGGGATAAGATGGAAAAATAACATGTTCATGAAATAACAACTGAATATTTTCTGAATTTGAATAAAAACATAAGCTCATTAATAAAGGAAAACAATAAAATCTAAGAAGAATTATTTAAAATGAAACACACATCATAGTCAAACTGGTAAAACTAAATATTAAGGGAAGATTTACAAGTAACTCAGAAGATATGTTACATAAATAAAAAGAATTACAACAGACTTCTCATTAGAAGTGCATGACAGATGTCAATGGGTCAATATACTGTCAGGGGAAAATATTAATCAAGAATTCCATATTTATTCAAAATATTTTTTTAAATGAAAGTGAAATAAAGAAATTTTCATATAAAATAAAGCTAAGGGAGTTTGTTACCAACAGATCTACATTTCAAAAACATTTTAAAGGAAGTTTTTAAGCTGATGAGGAATATTTATAGAAATTTCAATGTACATAAATGAAGAATACTAGAACTGATGAATATGTGGGTAAATTTAAAATTTGCTTTTTTATTTTAAAAAATTATTTAAAACAAATTAACCATTTAAACAAAATTATATTTTATTAATGGAAGTTTATAACATGTAGAAGAAAAATATATGACAAAATATCACCGATAATATGAGGGGCCAAATAAATTTATACTGTTATATGATTCTTACAATAAATGTTAAGTAGTATAAAATCAATTCAAGATAAGTGTGATAGAGTTCATATTACAATTCTTAAAGCAACCACTAAAAATAAAAAGTCATAGCAATAGAGGAAATAAGATGTATATCAAAAATACTACATATTAAAATAAAAGAGAGGGAAGGAGAAACAAAATGAAAACAAACATGTAAGATAAACAGAAAATAAGTAGAAAGATGGTAGACTTAAATAAACCCTGCCATATGTAATTACATGAAATGTAAACAGCCCAATCAAAAAGAAGAGTTTCTCAAATTGGATAAGAAAGCAGGACCCAACTGTATGCTGCTTAGAAGAAACACACTTAACATATGAACTCAAAGACAGATTAGAAGTAAAAAGATGAAGATATTTTATTTCTTTCACACATAGCAATAAAACACTTTAAGAGAGAAAAAATTGGTGGTGAAAGATACAGCTGGAAGAATTACTTATTTATATGAAAAAAATTAACTAGATTCACACCTCTCATACTATATATAGACTAGACTGTGATAAGTTAAAACTTAATACAATAACCCCTAAAACAACCACTAAAATAAAATAAATGGTTTTGCTCAATAAAACTTCAAAAGAGATAAATTTAAAGAATAAAGTTATCAAATGATGAAAAAACAAAAAAGACAAAAAGGAATAAAAAACATCTGGAACAAATAGAAAAGATATCAAGATGATCTATTTAATGATAATATCAATAAAAACATTTATTCTAACTTATGTGTTAAAAGAATTATCAAATGAGATATAAGAATATATTTTCAACTTAATGATTATAAAAGCATAGAATATCAAAATTTGCAGATGCCACTAAAGTAATGCTTAAAGAAAGATTTATAGCACTAAATGCTTCTGTTATAAAAAAAATAGTCACAATTCAATGATCTCAGTTACCATATTAGGATACTAGAAAAATAAGAGCAAAGAGGAACATGAAGGTAATAGATAATAAAGCTTAGAGTGGAAATTTATAAAAAACAGTAACAATAGAGAAAATTAATAAAACTAAAAGACACTTTTTGAGATCAATAATACTGATAGAGCTATACACAAATGAAAAAAAAAATAGAGAACATGCAAATAACCGCTATCTGAAATGATTGTGATGACATCACCACTGATTTTATAGATAGTTAAAGAAAAATGAGGGAGTATTATAAAAACTTTATGTCAACAATTTTTTAAAATGTTGACAAAATGTACAAATCTATTGAAAGATAGGATCAAATTTTATTCAAGAATAAGTAACCCAAATAACTTTGTATTTATAAAGCAATATAACTTTAGAAATAATAGTAATTTTATACAAATTCTTTACAAAAATTTAAAAAGAGAAAAATGTATCAAATTATTCTGAGGATAGCATTAATCTGATACCAAAATCATACAATCATATAATATGAAATGAAAACTACAGATGGATATCCTTCATATGAATATATATGTAAAAAATTCCGAACAAAATTTTAGTAAATTAAATGAAACTATATATATGGATTATGACTAAGTAGAGTTTATCTCAGGAATGTAAGATTAGTTTAGCATCTACTAACCAGTCACATGATCTACCACATTAGCAAACTGAAAAAAGAAAGCTCATTCGATGCAGAAAAGCAAATGTACAGTAACCAACATCCATTCATGATAAAAACTTTATGTAGGAAAGAAAGGTAACTCTCTCTACCTTATATACACTTCTTCAAAAACATTTATGGCTCATACTATTCTTAAAGATGAAAGACTAATTGCCTTACCACCTCCAAGCACAAAGAAATTACCAGGATATGTACTGTCACCACTTCTATTCAAATATATACATATTTATTAATTAACATTATATCTGATTAAAAACTTATAGGCACAAAATATATAGAATTTTAAAAACTCAATAATAATAAAAAATAAATAAAAATGGCTAAAGATTGCTACAAACACTTTACCAAAATAGATATACAGATTGTAAATACGTAGAGGAACATTTTTTTTTTGTTGATGTTAATGTTTAATATCAATAGACTTAGAGAAAATGCAAATAAAAAGCGTTAAATTCTGCTATGCATCTTTTAGGCTAAAATTTAAAAACATCGACCACGTTTGCAAGAATATAGAGCAATAGGAAATCTCATACACTGATTTTGAGAATGTAAAATGGTACAATAATTTCAGAGATCAGTTTGGAAATATATAAAAATGTTTTTTAAGGACATACTACATGTACCAATTATCCCATTTAGCTATTACTCAAGAAAAAGGATAGTTTTTGTCCTATTAATACTTTTATATGAATGTTCATAGCAACTTTATTTGCAAAGCCTCAAATTTTAAATAACCCAGATTTCAAATAATAGGTGAATAATTAAGTAAATTTTGGTATATTCATACAATGGAATTGTACTCAACGATAAAAAGAATTGAACAGTTGATACACTCAAAAACACTGATAAATATCAAAATAGTTATACTGAGTGAAAGAAACCAGACTAAAAGAAATCTGTTTTGCATGATTTCATTTATAAAAATCCAAGAACTCAATCTATATTGACAATGCATTTTGGTAGTTATGTAGGGACAGGAATGGGTATTGGTCAAGGAGGAAAAGGAGAGAGATTATAAAGGTACATAAAATGATTTTGGTGGTTAATAGATGTGTCCATTATCTTGATTGCAGTATGGTTCTTTGAAGGTTACACACACACACACACACACACACACACACTCCCAAAAATTATTATACACATATAAATATCCGGTAAAATTAAGATAATACATGATGCAAATATCTGAATAGGATCACAACATTCAGTAATGTATACGAAGCACCTCTCAACATGATATATAGCAGAAAATTGGAAGCGTTACGAAGTGTATAAGCGTTAGGAAGTATAAGTTTTTCAGGTTTTCCCAGACGGACGTTTTATATAATGGCGATAACCAGGCTTAGATGACTGTAGTGAAATTTGTCAGATTAAAATAACAGAGAAAAGTGCTGGTGTGGGATGAGACTGTTTCAGACAGTCAAGAAAAAAATTTATTTATGAATTAACTCAAAATGTAGTATTATAAAAGTAAAAAGACTGTTAAAATAAGAAAAAAATAATAATATTGCAATGACGACTAGAAACTCCCTCTGTCACAGAATTATTCTTTTATATTTTCAAACATGTCAATAACGGTTATGTTAAACTTATCAAATATTTTCTTTTGAAATGTCTGATGCTATCCAACACATTCCCATTATCTATTATTTTAATAGGAGTCAGCAGAAAAAGATGAGCCAGTAGTAACTATAGGTGAGATATTTATTTTATATGTTTAATAAATTCTTAAAATTTTTAAATGATGTTATAAAGAACCATTTGAGAAAAGTTTGCTAATTCTTACTAAATCAATATTAATCTTTAAAATAGTTTTAAACATTATTTTAAGCAATGAAACTTTTATGCTTGTAACTAATTTTTTCCATTCATTAAAAAAAGCATGTGATTTCTTATCTCTAAATAATATTACAAACAAAATTCAAAGGTTACAAAGCTTAAAAATTCAATTGGCTACCCAATTTTTGCTTTTTATACAATTACCTCCAATTATACACACAGAGGGGATAAATGAACCACAAATTACTTCTGTCGAGATATACCTTTATAGTATTCATTAATACCACAGTAAACTTTGATTCCCATTCACTTCAAGGATAAATTGTTATTTATCTGTAAAGGATATTGTAAACAAATTAAAATAGTAGGGGAAAAAAATTCAAGCATATATTTATATCAAATCTGAATTTACTGTGGTGGTGATGAACATAAATCATGAAGATATCAACTTACATAATAAATACTTAAACCTTTTGTTTAAATAAAATTTGATTTAACTACACATGTTTAAATCATCTGTGCTGCATTATAAATTTCCTTCATTTGAATAAATATTATAGTACAAATATAGTAATTCCATAGGTAAATACTAATAGTTTTCACTTAAAGCAATGAAATTAACAAAAAATTCTATGCAAAAAAATTAGTATGCTTGAGAAAGTATCTCAAAATTTCCAACTGAAAAATTATATCTTATTTTTGATGCTTAAATTTTATTTTGTTTTTTTTTCATGACAAATGCAGCCATTTACTAAACTGTCTATTGCTTTCAAAATGAAATCTTACACTGTCAATAAATGTGATAAATGTGATGTGTTAGACACAAGACAAGAAGGGAATAGGAATGAATAAGAAAAAATAGTAAAACATATGAAATTAGACAAAAGTTACTTAAAAATAAGTTTTGGCTTTTTTAAATCTATTCTTCAGTAGACTATATTAAGTATTGTTTTTAATAAACTTTTAGTACTACATGTCCTAGCAAAGGATTTTTTTTAATACCGATACCTTGGAAAAGCAATTTGCTTTGTAAAATAAAAAGGAATCAGCAGAACCCAGACAGAGAAATCCAATTTTATCTTCAGACAGGCAGAAAGCTGAATGCCTTCCATTTTAATGACTGACAGCTTCTATTTCTTTATACAAGCACCATGTAAGAAATGAACACAACTTCCAATGAAGGCATGATCCAGCATAAAAGCACTAGTGGCATCTTCTGCGGGGGGGCAGTTCTCCACACAGGCACATACTGGATTCAAGCCCAGAGAAAAATATTACAATCTCATTAAGTTCTACACTGTATTTCCATAACAAATGAGCAATATTATATATAAACCAGTGTGTCCTTGAAGAATAGCAGTTGATTTATAAGAAAGAACTCCTTGACAACTACATGTAGTAGGACCTGAGATTCCCAAGTTAAATAATTCCTCTCTGTAGAACAACATGATAAATATAATGTGTGTGTGTGTGTGTATGCACGTGTATGTGTGTGTGTGTGTGTGTGTGTGTGTGTGTGAGAGAGAGAGAGAGTGAGAGAGAGAGAATAGCAGTGGTGGTAATGTGAAAAGAGAGCAGAAACAGCCTGTTATGCGACTCTCTGAGTGCCCAATTTTCAGTAAAGTTACTAAGAAATGTTTCATTGAGGATATTCTTGTGGAAGCCGATAAAGGAACTAGATTTTATAACCCCCAAAAATATCTACAGCAGAAAAAGAACAGAAAATTCAGGAGAAAGAGAGAGTAGACAAGAAAGTCATGTGCAAATATTGAAGAGATTTGTAGAAATTGAAGAAATGGCACAAAATATAAGGACTTGGAATTGAGGTTTAGGTCAAATTTATACTTTCTGGATCCTTCTTAAGAGCTACAGAAAGCGACCACTGTAAACTGCATTATATTTCTATATTGAATTCAGTTTATAATATGTAATTTCATTTACTATTATGATTTTGACCTCTTTAAACTGAAACATTTAATTGTCAATTCCTATATATGTGAAATCAGTTTTATCAGTATAGGCAATTAGCGAAAACCAAAAAATAGTTTGAAAAGCAGGCTTTCAAAATTTAGTATTTTGTTATTTTATTATTCCTACTTAATCAAAGTAGCATGTTGCTTTTTGTTTCAAAGGGAATAGATGTCCATCTATTATGGAGTGCAAATTTCTCTCTGTGTTCCAAAGTAATCTGGGGACATAGTTTTCAGCTCATGGTTCCTTTTTATACCGAATGCCAGACTTAACTTCTTTTCCAGTGGAAGCCAAAATTTTCATTTAATCTAAATCTTAACTCGAGAAATAAGTGTGGAGACACTGATATATACATATATATATATTTTTTTTTATGTTCCAGTGTCAGGTTTATTGATAGGGCCTCATTGCTTATAAAAACGATACCCCCCTCCACCCCACAACCTTTTATCACTTTGAATATATCATGCTATTCCCTTCTGACTTTCAAAGTTTCTGCTGAAAAATTAGCTAATCATCTTATGGGGATTTCTTTGTACAAAATTAATTGAGTTTATCTTGTTGCTTTAAAACTTCTCACTTTAACTTTTAACATTTTAAATAGAATGTGTCTCGGTGTAGACTTGTTTAGGTTCATCTTGTTTGGGGCTCTCTGTTCTTCTTGAGCCTAGGTGTCCTTCACCAAGTTAGGAAAGTTTTCAGGTATTAATTTTTGTAAACGTTTTCTGCCCTTTCTCTCTCTTATCTTTCTTCAACCCCTATTATGCAAATGTTAGTATGCTTATTGTTGTCTCAGAGGTCCTTTAAACTATCCTCACTTAAAAATTTTTTTGTTTGTTTTTTGCTGTTCAGTTTGGGTTACTTCCACTACTCTGTCTTTCAGATAGCAGATCTGTTCTTCTGTGTCATCTAATTTGATTTGATTCCCTCTAGTATATTTTTTTCATTTCAGTTATTATACTCTTCATCTCTCTGCGATTGGTCTTTCTTATATTTTCTACCTCTTTGTTGAAATTCTCACTATGTTCATCCAGTCTTCTGAGTTCAATGACTATCTTTATGACTACATTACTTTGAACTCTTTATAGGGTAGATTGCTTATCTCTGTTTTATTTAATTCATTTCTGAGGTTTTGTCTTTTTTTTTTTTCATTTGGAACATATTTCTTTATGTCTTCATTTTGCCGAATTCTGTTTTTGTTCCTATATAATAGGTAGATCAGCCTTAGGTAGATGTCCTATAAGGCCTAGCAGTACAATCACCTTTGGCCACCAGAGCCAGGTGCTCCATGGATGCCTCATATGTGGGCTGTGTGTGTGTCTTTCTATTGTGGTAGTGCTGTGACTGCTGGGGGTATACCTCTGGTCAGCGTAATTGTCCAGCCATTGTGAAGTCCAGCTGAAAGATAGGGGTGGGTGGGCTCTCAGCATGACAATAACAGGCTAGAGGGGACACTCCAAATTGGTACCTGTCAGCACTGGTACCTGTCAGAACAAGATTGCAAAACTGGCTTCCATGAGTGTTTCAGTTTTCCTGAGAAGTTCCAGCTGCCTTTCTCCATCTCGCAGACATGGGAAGATTATTAAGTGGGTCTCCTTCACCTACAGAATATGCACTTTTCTATCTGCTGTTTTTGTGCTGTTTTCCAGGTCGTGTGAGCCCTTTAATAGCTAGTTTCCTTTCCCTATAGCTTTCATTTTCTTTGTGCACATTGATGCACAAAGGAAATTAAGCACAATTTATCTAGTCTAATTTATCTAGTCTAATTCTGATCCTTCATCTTTTATATACTGTTTCTCTTCTGAAATTAAGTATTCTCACATGATTCAGTTATGGCCAATGAATAATGAGAATGTTGTAGTGGTCTCTTAGAAATTTTATTTTCTCCATGACCAAATGCAAAAGGTATATTAAGAAGTATCTTGCAACTTTGATTACCTTTTATACTTTTTAATAGAGTTGTGTAAGGAAATAAAGTTGAAGATTTTGCAGCCATCAGCAACCATCAGGGAAAGATTAAGAGAATTTCTGAGAAAATGACACTTAATTTCACTTAGTCCTAAACTCTTTCTCTAGACTACTTTTTACATTAAGTATTTAGATACTTTTATATTTATTGTCTTAGAGATATAACATATATTATAGTGAGGAGAAAAAAGAAAATAAGATCACATAATTCCCTAGTAATAGGTGCCTTACATAATAGAATGCATGTTTTAATTTAAAAGGCATTTTAGACTTCAAATGAAATGTTCATGATATAGTGCATGGGAAAATACAGATTGCATATTTTTGATATATTGCTCTAAGCATATGAAAGTCATATAGGAAAAAATCAGAAAAGAAATATGTTTGTAGATAGTGAAATTATGAGTGACTTTTTTCTCAGCTTCAATCATTCTTGTGATTCCTAATGTCTTATTTATAAGTGTATGTTTTATCCTATACAGCTAAATAAGTCAAAGGTAATTGGTATTAATGGTATTTGGCGTTGGCACATTTCGCTTGCCACACATAAATGAAAATTCCTAAAGATATGTCAGTCTATTACAACTGTTGATGATTATAATGGTGTACTGCAGTTGCGAAGAACAAAACTTCATTTAGGTTTGGAATTCTCTTCCTAAGAAAGCAGAAAACTGTGTTTTTTTAAATATAAAAAAGATTAATTTAAAAATATTTATTAATATACAAAATTGACTTATATGCAACAATTTATTTACCTATGAATGCTAAATAAATTTCGTTGCTATATTAATCACAATAAAACCTCTTTGAAATACAGTATTAAGAAATAAAATGAACAGCCACACTAAATAAAAGATTTTATTAGCACTTTAAAAGATGTGATTTTATTTAGAGGGAATGTTTTATTTTAAAATGTTAAAATTGAGTTCAGTTTTAATTATACCACTTATTATAGCTGTTTCTAAAATTTTTAAAGGCATCTGTTCATTTCAAAAATTTTTCAGACATTTAATATGTATTTTATGTTTCCTTTGCATTATTTTCCATATCATAATATCATTCATTGCTGAGATCAGAGCATACATTCTAAAGATTTCAGTCACCATTTGGAGAAAACCATTAGTGCCCTTGATATTTGAAAGTGTATCAACTCTGAAAGTGAGATGCTCTGGGGGAGTATTAAATGTTCTATACTGTACAAGAAGCTGACATCATCTTTGGGATATTGCCAGCAAATATTTGAAGTGTCAAATGCTAAAGAATTTTAGTGTCTGCTGACAGTCTCTGATTTCTCTTACTCTGGCAAGTGTGTGAAAAGACTGAGTATAAAGAGTAAATATTTTTTAGAGCTTCAAAAATGCCTTTCCAGTATAATTTATGATCAGAATGACTAATGTTCATTTGCATTTACTAAATATATCATTCTAGAACACATAAGAATTACTCTAAAATTTGATGTGTAGTAAATAACTTATAATTTTAACATTTTATAAACAAATTTTGAACTAAAAAATTCATCTAACCTCAAATTTGATTTTACAAATGAAGACATTAAAACCAGTATTCTTAGTGATTCATACAAAAATCTGACATACTTTGTCTAATTACCTTTACAATATACCACAATTATAAAGTTTGGCCACATTCTAAACTTTTCAAATAAAAATGACTTTTTTCTCACTACTTCAGAAACCAATAAACAAACAACTAGTCAAAAACCAATGGTAAAACCTACTGATTTACACCATACAATTGTCTAATAATTCTATGTGTGTATCTCTGTTATAATAAAAATAATGAGTTTTGACACAATTTCAGCTTATTATATAAATGTATACTTTTAAATTCATTGCATAGTAAGGAATGTTTATATACTTATTTCTATTTCCTTTTGCAAAATAATGTATCACTTAAATATTTTTATGAATGTACTTTTTTATATTTAATATCTTTATAAATTCAGAAACATAATAAAGAAAAAGAAAACTAATCATTGCCATTCAAGAGAATGAACTGGATTATAGTTTGTCACTATTTTTGTTTATACCCTTGGTCTTATGTAAGAATGAATCTTATCTTTGTTTTTAATAACGGTATAGCAAGACTTCCTAATTAAGGTTTTTGTCAATAGTATTATATCTTCTTTCAAGTTTTTAATTGGTTAGAGATGCCTCTACAGGACTTCCTGTAAAAGAACACACTAAATTGAAAAGAATCATTTAAGGCAAAATCACACATAGTTAAGCACATTATTGACTGAAAAATTTCAAAAGCTAAGGATGTATATGTCCTGTTTTTTTTATATAAAACATAGTAGCAATTCAACTACAAAGACATTGTTGCATATAATATGATTATAGTCAATTTATTAACAGGAGAATAACACAATCACAAAACAAAAAATCAGACATTAATTTGTGTTGTGCAGTCAATAACACTGAAAAATGGCTAGTTTTTAGTCAATATTTTGGTGTTATTTACAGATATAATATGATTTGCTTTATCAATATATATGAATAAAGACTTGAAGTTCTTTCTTAAGTTAGAGTATTTATAATAGTACTTGGGCCTTGAAATGTTCAAGAATTTGATTTTTATGAATATTAAAAATGTGTGTATAATTTTACATTTATTTTAAATCGCTTTAATTCCTGTGAGTTTGATCTTCTTAGATTTCACTCAACTTATAAATTGAATTACCTTGTTGCAGATTTTGCGATTTCTAAATCTACTTAA
Organism: Pteropus medius; assembly: GCF_902729225.1. Lineage (NCBI taxonomy): Eukaryota > Metazoa > Chordata > Mammalia > Chiroptera > Pteropodidae > Pteropus > Pteropus medius. The sequence continues at coordinate 12,556,623 of NW_024344240.1, read as the reverse complement.
TTTGAATCAATAGGGGATTGGTGAAAAAATAATGTTCAAAGTAATATTTTGTTATATGACATATGAGTATAATGTCAAATAGAGCCCCAAATCTCTCATCAACAAATGAATTTTTCTGGGCTGCATCCATTTCACTATTCCATTATAATTTCAAAAGGACCTTACAAGAATGGCCCCTAAAGTTATAATGTAAATCATACATACATGCATACAAAGCAAATTTTATTTAGATAAGAAAATAGACAAGGCTTCTTTCTTTGCAGAATTATACAAGACTTTTGCTTTCCATCACATGTCATGAATATAGTTGTTTTACAAAAATTGTTTTTGTAAAGGTATTTGCCCTATCCAGTTAATTGACACATCTATCATCTCACTTATTTTTTTCTGGTGAGAACATTAAATTCTGTTCTCTTAGAAAATGCAAATTATACAATATAGTATTATCGACTGCAGTCATGTTTTACAGTAGTTCATCAGATTGTATTCATATTATAGCTGAATACAGCTGTTTTTAATAGAGCTCTATTCATTATGTTTTCAGTTTAGTTTTTAATTTTCTGAACACTTTTTATTTATCTTTACCACCAATGATAAACTTTGTCCAAAATATAATGGCTGTGCACTTGAACTAATAATGTTTCTTTTCTTTGGTTCTCAGTAGGTATAAAGTTTCCGTTCCGTTAGATGGATAAGTTCTAGAGACATGTTGTACAACACAGTGACTGCACTTAACAATAGAGTATCATGCACTGCAAAATCTGTTAAAAGGATAGATCTCAAGTTAAATATTTATACCACAAAAAAAACAAAAATGAAACAGAGGGACACTAAGAAACTTTGGGAAGTTTTAGATATGTCTATTACCTTGTCCGAACTGTGTATATGTCCAAACTGTTCAAATTGCACACTTTAAATATGTATAGTTCTTTCCATATCAATTATACTTTAATATGCTAAAAAATTATATCTTATCCTCTAAATTTTCTTGACTGATATCTGAGTATTCCTTTGGAATCTTAATTAACAAAAACCAAAACATGTCTCCAATTGAGTTTTTGTTATACATCAACTCTATGAATTTGTCAGGTAGATAGATCTTGCTGTAGTAAGAAACAATCCCCCAGATCTCAATGGCTTAAAAAGCTAAGATTATCATTTGTAGATTGTAGGAGTTTGTTCCACATTGCCTACTCAAGAATCAGGATTCCACTCTCTGGGTCATTGTCAAATGCCATGCCAGATGGATAATTGCACACACATGTAATACGTCACATCACTATTATTTTTGGCCAAAGAAAGTCTCTTAGATACACCTAACTTCAAAAGGATTAGTATGTGTAATTCTATTGTATATGTAGAAGGAACAAGTGTCTTCTAACTTTACTAAATTTCTTTTTCTAAAAAAAAATCAAGGAATTTAGAGTTAGCATACTATCTTTAAAGAGTAGCTCAGTAAATGTTGAAAAATTTGGACCAAGAACAAAGACGTATGAATCTAAACGTTTATGCATTTTTTTAGCTGTTTGTCTGAAAAATTTATTCAACCTCTCTAAACCTGTTTATATCTCTAAAAACAGTGTTAGTGCTTTACTACCTTATAGAATAATTAGAAAAATTAAATATGACAACCTATGAAAAATACATGACAAATAGTAGTTTATACATTACAATATAATAATATAGTGGATACCAAAATTATAATTACTATTATTTTATTATTGTTATTATTATTATAATGAATGTATTTCATTAGAAATTCACCAAGGAATATATAATGAATCCAAGATTCATAGTTTGAATTTTTCAAGAATTCAACATAGTAAACTGGCAGTTTAATTCAAGTTCTTTAGGTATTTTTAAGTGGAGGACATTGTGTTGGATACAGAGACTAGAAAGGTAAGTGAGATTTGGTGTTATCCAAAATTTCAAGTAAAATTTTGAGGGAATACAGTTACATGGTCTGCTAAAGAGTTATATAAAAGTCAATTAAAATGGGAGTGAGATGAGATATCTAACCTGGTTAGCTGAAGAGGAGATTAGTAAAACTGAGAAAAACTTGATGGAGGAAAACACAAAGCAGAGGAGCACAGACAAATGGGTATATCTGTGTTTAATATATATACACAAACTCTTTGGCTTTCCAGCTAATATCATGCACAAAAAATTATGATTACCAACCATGATAATAGCATAACTATCAAATAAATATAGAACAAGTAAACATAGAACATATTGTCGTCTCATAAAAAACAAGAAAGAGAGAAAGAAACAGGAAAAAAAGGAAGATTTTGAAAATAGCATTTGCTAATTTTGTAAAATAGTAATCCTTTATTTGGAGTTGAAAGAATAGATATCATATTAGTTTTGCTTAAACTGATTTCTATGTTATATTCACTTATTAAAATTACATTATTTTCACTTAGTTTTATGTAGATTTATATTATACAATAGTACTGTGAATTTCTCAATGTGCTAAAGAGATTTATTCTCTAGACAATAAACTTTCCTTTAATTAAGCATCACTATGCTGGGAATAGTATTGGTGTTGAATGTCAGAGGTTGTCGTGTAGCCAATTCTTATTACTACTTTTTGCTGAGGAAAAGAAAGTGACAATAATAAACATAAAAAAAAAAACTGGCCGGATGGACTTGGGGATTTTGATTTGACAAAACAAATTATTTTGAGTGTTTTAGTCTAGGCAAAATATTTTGTCAAACAACATTTCTCATTGCTTTATCTTGTTAAATAAAATTGAAAACATGTGGTCATAATTACTCACATACATCTTAACAAAACATTGGTTTAAAAAAGTTTATGAATTCTTTGTAGATTTATGAGTTATATCCCTTTACTAAGGTTCTTATAACATTTAAAGTGGGAATTGGGATTTAAAGAATGGGAACGTTTAAGCTATTTAGAATTTATTGAAGTCCAATAAGATGAGAAATGATATGTTCATCAAATAATATATTAGTAGATTTACATATGTATAATAATTTTAAAAATGATTCATAAACCAGTGTTCATGATGTAAAAAAAAATGAAACTGAAGTCTCCAAAAAGATTTGAAATCCAGACTTTGCTTTTTAATTCTGTTTCAGTCTTTTTATCTATATAATAGATACTGATTTGCATTCCACAAAATCGTTCTGAACATTAAGTTGTAAAATACATTAAAATAATACATGATGACTTATACAGAAAAACCACATATGAGTTCTCTTTGAATGAAATGATATGCTATGGAAGTTTTGTGGGTTAAAATTTGATATTACATACTGGAAATCTTTTTATTATTTTTATCTATCTATTATCTCTCTCTCTCTCTCTCTCTCTCTCTCTCTCTCTCTCTCTCTCTCATTCTCTCTCTCTCATCATCATCTATCACCATGTCTTGTACTAAGATTTTGAGAGCTTTTTCCATTTATAGTTCTATATTTTTCTGAGATGGATAACATCCATGGCCAGCCAAATTCTAATGTATGAATGGACTGGCTGTGTGGTTATTCAGCACTCACCTCCTCCTCCCTTTTAAATACCTTTGTAACAAAGTTTTATGTTGAACTGAATAGTCATAACTGGTAACCAGTGACAGGAGAACTTCAACTACTTGGAGAATAGCAAAGATTATCACAATGCTAGCCACAAGGAATCAAAGTTCATATATTTCTGTTCATTGCATCTTGGTATCTGAGTCACCAAGGAAACACAGCATAGTCCAACCCTAGAAGAGAAAATGCTTTTACTCACATACAAAAGAGACAGAGCAAGATCAACTCCAATAATGTGTGTAAGAAACTCATGTCTGGCGGGTGTCTCCAGCAGCTGAGATGATGCAATTGGCCTATGCATAGCCCCAGCAGAAGGATCTCAACCAGTCCTCCATGGAGTCTGAAATACTGAAAGCTGGAGGCTTGCCTGAGGTCCATTGACATCCATGCTTAGGTATTAAAAAGGAAACCCATTGCGCATAAAACAGGAAAAGACATTCCCACACAAAGTAACAAGCCTAGCACAGGTTGTGTGAATACTTAAGCCTTTGGTAAGATAGTGTTCCGGGCCCAATACCCTGCTATATGATTGAAGGAAGATCAATAGACTGTGTACATGAGACTGGCTTTCCCAACATTTTAAATTAAATTTCAGTCAGTAAAAAAATACAGTAATGCATTAACAGAAAATCAAAAGAAAAAAAATTATCACCAAGAGGAGTAAAAAGTACATTTTACATGATAAATTTGGAGAATTCAGATATTTGTATTTGTCTCTTTCAAATGTGCATTTTTAAATTATTTAAAAGCCTTGACAATTTAGCATACATAAAATTCAAACCCTAGTTTAGAAGACAGGTAAATATTTGTTTAATTTTATAAAAATTTCTTTGCTAAAAGATCTAACTTATACAATTTTTAACATCCTCTTCTATATTTTTTTCATGCATGTAACCCCCATAAATATCAGTGAACTCCCATTGACTTCAATATGGACAATTTAATTGAAACTTCTACATGCTCAATTCATACATAAACTGAAGAAAAAATTAATTAGTCTCAGTGGGAGTTATGTGAATACAGATTGCAGATTGGCACTAAATCAGAGTCATGATTCATTTTCACAGTTTTGATGGCCTCCTAAATTAAAATCAAGGTCTTATTTTAAAAACAAAATAAAAAAAATAAGATATCCATTTCTACTTTGTACAGGGTAAAAGGGAGATGAGGCTCTTGCCTTGTCTCCCCGTAGCTTACACCCATGTTTGTTTTTTAATACATCAGGACAAAACAGTGTACAATATATGAATACTGACCTTACTCTTCTTAGGAGAATGCCTGGATAAGATTATTTCTTAGATGAAAGATATTTTCATTTTTATTTACTAAAGATATTTTAAATAAAGTTAGTAGCCTTATTGAGGCAAACATTTTATTTAAAATGAACACTAAAAATAAAGCCAATTTTAAACCATAAACTCTAAAACTAAATTAAATTAATATATTTTATTGAGTGAACTAGTATTTACATTGATTTTTCTTAAGATATTAATTGTGTTCATTTTTAAAATTATAGAAGCTAGCACTATTCTAAGTGTTCTTTTGAGGTTCAACAAAATATGATTTATTTTTTTTGAAAGGTATCATTATTTTTGTCATGAATAAGATGGCTAAATATAGATAAATCTACAAAAAAAATTTTATTTATGAAAATCTTATTAATATTATTATAAAAGCAAAGGCCCTGAAGAAATTTAAACCATGGTATACTGATACATGATATTTTTATTTAAAAAAATAACAAATACTATTAATTATTTTTTTAACTTTGAGAATTTTTGCTCTAGATTATTACTTTAAAATACACAGTAATCTTAGAATATATGGCAAAAACTATTTAGATAAAACAAAACATAAAATGTCCTTCAATATCAAGCTAATATATAACCTTATTACTTATGCAATTCAAAGCACATTGTCAAACAAAAGGTGCTTTGCTTGGTTAAAGGTTAGGAGCAAAGCCATTTGTAAAATAAAAATGGCATAACATTATTTCTGGGGGACTACTTTAACGAAAAGAAGTAAAGGTATTGTTGAGAAGTGAAAGGATTTTAAAGCAGTTAAATAAATAAATAGAAAAATGATAAATTAGAGACATAACAGAAAGAATAACATTATTTTCTGATTGATAGATTATAATAAGGTATATATTTAAATTAATAATAATCAGTACTGCTTTCCTTTGAGTTTTTTTTCATATTAAGTTGTTGTGTCTGTGACACAATATAATTAAAACATTTTTTCTGCATACTTTTTTTCTCTAAAAAAATTAAAAGTACTATTACTCTGAAAGCTACATGTTAAGAATTGTTTATTTTGATAGAATATGTATTTTCTTAACAAGTTTTTCCCTATAAAAAGAATATCTATAATAGAAATATTATAGATATTAACGATCTATAAGGAAGGCTTTATACTTATTTCAAAACTTTCTTTCAGCTACCTTTACTCTTTTACTTTGTTGCATCAATCTGAATTGCTGAGAAGACTTGTTCAGATATGATTTCTAGTTATTAATGATTGGGAATACATTCTTTTTTAGAAATTAAAGGATCAGAACTAAGTGTGATGATCACATATGTTCAAAAATTTGTGCTATAACTGTTAGCTCTGCTAATTTTAGGCCAGAACACCTGAAACGTAAAACTAACTTTACATCTCAAATAAAAATCTATTAGCACAAGACAAATAATTCTGAAGAGGACAAAATCTCTTCAGAAAATACAGTTTGTCTTAAATGTATGCTAATAATTCAAGGAAACTAACACATCTGTTTAGTTTTTTCCAAAGTAACTAATTACAAACAGAAGTTAGAGTAGAAAATTTTGTGAAATAGTGGAAAATAGACCCATAATTCAATTTCAGAACACACAAGTTAAGTTCACATGGGTTACTCAGAGTTTCATGAAGACTAAACCAAAATTTAAAATAATTTATGAAACAATTTATTTTTGTTTTAAATTAAAAAATATATATGAAAGTAAAGGAATACAGTCTTTTGTATAGAACTGGATCCCGAAGTGCTGTGTAAACATAGGTTGAAGGTAGATAAAATTCTCATCCAGAAAACCAAAAGTCTGGCCAGAGGAATAAATAGTAAAAATGAGCCAGAGGCAACGTTTATTGTGGAAGCCATTACAACAAAGAAAACTTCTTTCTTATCAGGGTCTGGCTTAGTACTTGAGAATTTCTTGGTAGAGGGAGGTAAGGAAGAATATTTTGTTGCTTAAGTTTTATGAGATCATTTATAAAAATATTAAAAGGCTGTTTCCTTGCTTCTTTAAATAATATTGCTCATAGCACTGATCATTGCCAAAGGACTACCATTGACTTTCGAGAAACAGAAAAAATTAAACGCTTACTTCCTTGAGGCCAGAAATCTATATCTCAATGTTTTTACTTGGAAAGTATAAGCTTATGTGCTTTGCCCTGGTTCTTTACCCCCAGACTAGCTGTGAAAGTCTCTTACAACCTGCAGGCGCTGGCTCAGATGCATATTCACACACAAGTCACATTGGCTTAAATTCACAGCTGAGTCTGGTAAATTAATTTTGCATTGATATTTTCTTCTGTTTAGTTTAAGTGATGAAGTCAATGTTCAAACACAGATCAGTGTTAAAGCTGGAATTCTATAAGTTTTCCTGAGTTGCAGTCTGATCGGCAGTATTTCCCGTGATACTTGAGCATCAACCACGAGGCTGCCATCTGAAACATATAATGCGGGTGGCAATATGCTCAGTATTTGTAATATTGCTATTATTTAGCAGCATCATATCAGATTGTGATCTGACTTTGAGAAAGTGCCTATTGTGGCTACCTAAATGCTAGATCATTGGAAGGAACTGATTTGGAGAATTTTATCACATTTGAATCACATTAAGACTCCAATTCATTTTTGAGTTGGACTGTCATATTAGACTCCTGAAATGCTGAATCTGGAAAATACATCAACTCTCATCTAATTCTGCTATTTCCAAGTTTGGCTGAGTATTAGAGTCACTTAGGAAGATTTTTTTGGCGGGGGGGAAAGGGAATTCTGGGGGCATGATGCAGATTTACAAGTTCGGTTATATTATATTGTTGAATAAAGATCATCTCCAAATTCAAACATTTAAATAACTTCAAATTGTTGTACTAAGTAATTGTGTTGATTGGCTGAGGTTCAGGTAGGATTTGTTTTTTGTTTTTTTCCTCCCCACTGCTAGTCTCACTTACGGTTTTTCATTGGCAGCATTATACTGGGAGCACGGCTAGAGTTGGGCTGTTCAAATGGCCTCTCTTCACATGGTCTCTCCAACACAGATTTACTTGGAGTGGGACCTGAAAATATGTATGTTATTTTAAAAGACTCTTTCAGAAGTGATTTTGATCCATTGGGTTCAGTGAAGAATCAGTGAAGAAATAAATGAGGAAATGAGAACATATATCTAGACAGGTTCAATATCATGAATGAGGCATCACATTTAGTTAATAGTACGGCTGAGTCTAGAACTTAGATCTTTGGAAATTTTATGTCTAGACTTGTTTCTCTACATTATTTCATATTTTTTATGACTTACATAGAAGGTTGAGAGCTTAATATACCGAGTAGTGCCATAGGACCATACATTTATATGCTATAATTTTAAGTTTATTATAAAATTATGATTGTTTTCTAAATAGATAATAAATTTCTAAGTTTTGACTGCTTTTGTGTGTTTATATATATGTAGAGGTCTGTTTGCATCTAAAGGATATTAAAAGTAAATTAAACAACTGAGTTTAGTTACTTTTCATAAATTTTTCTTAAGGTCAAGATGAAAACTAGCTTTACATTTCCAGTTTATCTTCAAGTCATTCCTTGAAAGTAAACATACAAAAAGAATCAATATTCTTGCCATTGCAATGACATGGATGGACCTAGAGGATACTATGTTAAGTGAAATAAGTCAAACAGAGAAAAATAAATACCATATGATTTTATTTATATATGGAATTTGAAAAACAAAATAAACAGAAACAAAATCATAGATACGGAGAACAAATTGATGGTTGCCAGATGAGAGGGTTTAGGAGAATGGGTGAAAAAGGTGAAAGGGATTAAGAAGTACAAATTGCCAGTTATAAAAAGAATCACAGAGATGTAAAGTATAGCATAGGGAATATAGTCAATGATATTGTAATGAATATGTATTGTGTCAAATGGGTACCAGACTTACCAGGGTGATCGTGTTATAAAGTATGTAAATGTCTAATCACCATGTTGTACACCTTAAACTAATATAATATTGTATGTCAACTGTAATTGAAAAATAAATTTAAAAAAAAGAACCAATAATATACTGCAATATAGTAGCCTAAATCAAATTGAGAAAAGCAAACAATTGTTTAAAAGTAATATAACTCTACCAATCATAAACATGTCATTTTTATTGTTAAGCAAAATAGTTTAGCATTTTGGAGATAAAACTCCAAATATTTCTTATAGAAGAGGTTTCTACTCCGTACCTTTAGCCAGTTTTCCTTTCCTTCTGGGCACACAGGCACAATATAATTTCTCTTCTCCTGACTTAGGCAGAACCATCGACTGAATCTAGTCAATGTGTTGTAGGAACAAGTCAAACCATTGTGAGACTCCACTGATCTTTTTCCATACCAGAACAATGACATCAATTTTTATTGAGATAGAAGAACAAGATTGGTATAGTCTGGATCACTGAGTAGTAACACAAAAGATAGTTTCCCTGGAGAGTTCCCCAGGCTTGTAATACACCTTGTATGAGAAGACAAATTTCCTTTTTTTGTGCCATTGATATTTTAATGAGTTTTGTTTGTTTACTTTGACTGTAGTGTTTCCTAGCCTACTCCAGCTAGGAAAAACTCATTCTAGGAGAGTTTTGCTCTACTTATCCATACTTCAATAACAATCATGGTGGTTTGTCTAGTGTTTATTCCTAAAGATAAATTGAGTTCTCCCTCTGTATCCTATAACAGGCTTTATGGCTGCTACTTTAAAAATTTACATTGTTCTGGGGTGGGGAAGTACCCAAAGGGGGCATTTGTGAGTGCTGGTAATAGTTTGTTTCATGATATGGGTCTTGTTCACATATGTGTATAATTTGTGACAATTCTTCAATGCTGGTTACAAAGCTTGTTCATTGCAAATATGTCTATCTGTACACTTAAAATATGTGTACTTTTCTAAATAAATGTTTTATTTATTAAATAGCTTACTAAAAAGAAAATCATTTTAAAAAACATAAAATTATATCACTATTTCACATATATTTGCTTCAAAGCCTCTCCTCAAAAAATTTATTATGTCTTTGAGGTCTGAAATATCAGATCATATACTTTAAAGCTCCAGAGCCTGGAGTTCAATTTATCCTTCCAAAGATTATTAATTTTTCTTATGAATATTAGCAGCAGAAAAATAGAGAATATCTTTGTGTCTTGTGTCAACTGGAATAGCTGAGGATTCCTTGAGACCTAGATAAAATCATCTCAAATTTCATTATAATTCTTAAGAGAATCTAAGTATTCCCCAAGATTTCTGCCAGTCTTGGGCATTGAAGTAAATTTGTGCCATCTGTAGCTTTGGGTTTCTGATTCCATACAATTTGTTTAAAATACAGCTCCTATAACATACTTTATGTGCCAACTCTCTTCAGAGATAAATTAACTGAGATGTAAAACTCAGTCATTTGTATAATTTAAAAAAGTGATACACCAAACTCTCAGAGGACACTTGAGTATCTAGTAAGCTTGACTAAAATTGTATGTAGTTAGATAAGAAGGCGTGCATATTAAATGTGCACGCACTATTTAAAATGAATGTTATTTTTTTCATTTTCTTAAAAGAACTTTAGTGAACTTCTAGTTTGATTTCTAATGTACAAACAGCTTGAAAATCCTCACTCCTCCTTACGACAACGTAACACTGAATACTCTGCACATTAACTTTCCTTGGGCATTTCAAAGAACATAAATGGTAATTTTGATGAATTTTTAGAGGCCGAGCATGGACTGGCTTGAGATTAAGAAACTCTTGGAAACTATAGCTTGAGCGGAACTAAGACTTTTATGGATTTTACCTCTGAGATCCCACTACAGTCTCAAGGATCTGAGAATGATCTCCTAACTCTCCCAAGAAGAGAATGTAATTAATGTGAAATTTATCCATAACACTCTCTATAACAATGACCTTCTTCCTAGCTAAAAAGATTTTACTAGGCATTTTACCATCTCCATCAAATCCCCTACATACACACCCTTCTGTTTCACATAAAGAAAAGACAAGCTATGCCAATGGAGAAGCATTTTTGAAGATCACATCCAAGAGACACAATCCTACTAAAAATCTGGGATTTAAGAATATGATTATAAAATGCTTTTCTCTAAAAAACTTACCTATACACCAACAGGGCTGTGGTATAACAATGGATGATGCCTCCAAACTGTACATAAAGAGAGAAAAAATATAAGAGACGCAATAAACAGAGGTAAAATATTTTTTTTTTATGTTTCTTACTCTTAATTGATATAAAAGATAACAATTTAAACAAAAACAGTGGTACACCCAGGCAGTGGAATATTAAAGTAAACACAGATCAATGCATTGGGAGGGATATCATAGCATATAAATAGGGAGAATGAATGATAACAATGTCATAAAAGAAGAGAAAAGTTAGAAATATTTTTTTATAAAGAACCTGAATTCTAACAGGTGTGAGATAGCATCTCATTTTAGTTTTGATTTGCATTTTCCTTATACCTAGTGAAGTTGAGCTTCTTTTCAAGTATATGTTGGCCATTTGTATGTCTTGAAAAAAGTGTCTGTTCAGGTCTTCTGCCCATTTTTTTAATTTGATTTTTTGCTGTTGTTGTTGTTGAGTTGTATGAGTTCCTTATATATGGTGGGTATTAGCCTCTCATCAGAGGTGTTGTATTTAAACATCTTCCATTTGACTGGTTACCTCTTTGTTTTGTTGGTGGTTTCTTTTGCTGTGTGAAAGCTTTTTAGTTTGATACCGTCAATTTAGGTTTGCTTTTACTTCTCTTGCCTTTGAGGTCAAATTCATAAAATCCTTTCTAAGACAAAGGTCCATAAGTTTAGTACTTGTTTTCTTCTATTCATTTTATTATTTCAGGTCTTATATTTATTATTTAGGTCTTTGATTCATTTTGAGTTTACTGTGTATGACAACAAATAGCAATCAAGTTTTATTCTTTTGTGTGTGGCTTTCCAATTTTTCCAGCACTATTTATTGAAGAGACTTTCTTTTCTTCACTAAGTATTTTTATTTGATTTCCTTTGCCAAAAACTATTTGCCCATATATACATGGGTTTATTTCTGGGTTCTCAATTCTGTTTCATTGGTCTGTGTATCTGTTTTTCTGCCAATACAATGTTGTTTTGATTATTGTCATGTTGTATTACAATTTGAAGTCAGGGAGTGTGATACATCTAGGTTTGTTCTTTTTCCTCAAGATTTCTTTGGCTATTTGAGATCTTTTATAGTTCCATACAAATGTGAGGATTTTTGTTCTATTTCTTTACAAAAATGTGATTGAGGTTTTGAAGGGGATTGCATTAAATTTGTATATTGCTTTGGATAATATGGCCATTTTAACTATTGATTCTTCTAATCCATGAACCTGGACTATCTTTTCATTTCTTTGTGTCTTCTCCGATTTCTTTAAAAATGGCTTGTAGTTTTCAGTATGTTTATTATCAACAAGACAAGTAATAATAACAAGTGATAGAAAGTTTGTGGAGAAAAAGGAACCCTCATAAACTGCTGATGGAACTGTAAATTGGTACAGCCACTATGGAAAACAGTATGGAAATTCCTCAAAAAATTAAGAATAGAATTACCATATAACCCAGCAATCTCTTCTGGGTATCTACCTCCTAAAAAACTGAAAACATTTATCTGTAAAGACACATGTACCCTGATGTTCATTGCAGCATTATTTATGGTGGCCAAGACATAGAAAAAACCAAGGTGTCCTCGATAGATGATTGGATGAAGAAGATGTGGTACATATTTACAGTAGAATATTACTCATTCACAAGAAAAGATGAAATACTGCCATTTGTGACAACATGGATGGATCTTGAGATTATCATGCTAAGTGAAATAAGTCAGATGGAAAAAAATTGAGAACCATAAGATTTCACTATATCTAGGGTATAAATTGAAAGCAACAGATAAACAAGAAAAACAAACAAACTCAGACAACATTTTAGTGGTTACTCAAGGGAAAAGAGGGAGGGGAGGTAAAGGGTGTCAAATTTTTTGTGATGAAAGGAGATTTGACTTTGAGTGGTAAACACACAATGCAACATACAGATGATGTATTATAGAACTGTATACTTGAAATCTATGTAATTTTATTAACTAATGTCATCCCATTAAATTTCATTAAGAAAAGAACCAGCATTATGTATGAAGTAATTCAGTGTATTTGAAGTAATATAATGTTATATGATGTTAAGCTTACAAGATGTATATACATGAAGAAGACCAATGTATGCTTAATGTAACAGAAAAAAAGAAATAATAAAAATTAAAGGTGGAATCATTGACATTGAAAACAAAAACAATAGAGAAAATCAGCACAACGAAAACCTGGCTCTTTTAAAAGATTAGTAAAATCGATGAATCTCTAGCCAGGATAACCAAGAAAAAAACAAACATGATATAAATATCATAAATGTAAGAGGGTAATTACTACTAACTCTATGGACATTAGAAAGATAATGAAGTAGTTCTATAAATAACTTTATGACCATAAATTTGATAGCTTAGATAAAATGGACCAACTTCTTGAAAGACAAAAACTATCATACTTTTCCAAAGAGAAATAATCTAAATTGGCCTGTATCTATTAAGTACATGAAATTAATAATGAATAACCTACATAAAAAGAAGCACTAGACCTAGATTTTTTCCATAGTGAATTCTACCAAACATTTAAGGAAGAAACAATACCAATTCTCCACAAACTTTTCCACAATGTAGAAAACAGTGGAGATTTTATTTTTTTTAATTTATTTCGTGAGATTAGATTTACCTTTAAAAGGAAACTAGACAGTCATTACAAGAAAAGAATTTTACAACAAATATCTCTCATGAACACAAATGTAAAAATCTTCAACAAAATATTAGCAAACCAAATTTAACAAAGTTTAACAAAAGTTGTACAAGAACAAGTGGGAGATATATGTATATTTTTTGGAATTATTTTATTGTTTTGTTTATATTTCCACTGGGAAATTTGCTTTCATTATTATTTATCTCTTATTCCTAGTTCACTCTTCTGTGTCTGTAATGGTAGACACGACGCTGTCAGATTCTTTTTTTTTTTTAAGGCATTTATTTTTCAATTACAATTGACATGCAATATGATTTTATATTAGTTTCAGATGTACAGCATAGTTAGACATTTATATATTTACAAAATGAACCCCTTGATTAGTCTGGTACCTCCCTAAAACTATATACATAGTCATTGCAATATTATTGACTATATTCCCTCTGCCATACTTTAAATCCCCTTTAAGATAAACAAAGCTGATAGAGTCAATATTCAAACATCTGTCAGTGTTATCTATCACATCAACATGGTAAAAAGTAAAAATCATATGATGATAACAACTGATGTAGAAAAAGCACTGGACAAAAACTAACATTATTTATAATACAAATTCTCAGCAAACATGAATTAGAGGAGTACTTTCTCAAAAGAAACAAATACCAGAAAATCCTATTACTAACTTCATACGTAATGATGAGAAATTGGAAGTTTTCTCTTTATGACTGATAAAATGCAAGAGTGTCCCCTTCACTGCATCATTTCAATATTGTACTAGAACTTGTAGCAAGTATAATAAAACAAGAGAATAAAATAAAAGACAGATTGGGAACGAAAACAAAACTATCTTTATTAGCAGATAATATGAGACATGATTTTCTATGCAAAAAAATCCTAAAGAATTGATCAAAACCAAACCAAAACAAAGCAAAACTTCTGGAACTAAGAAGTGAGTATAGCAAGGTTATAGGATTTAAGGTTAATATACAAAGTCAATTGCTTTCCTATACCTCAACTTCCTAAATAATTGGAATTTGGAAATTAAAAGAAAATGACAACACTATTTAAAATAGCTTTAAAAAATAAAAAATAGGTATAAATCTACAAAAAATATATATAGGATCTATATGTGGAAATTACAAAACTTTGGTAAAAGAATTACAAGAAGATTTAAATAGTCTGTGTTCATGAATTGGAAGACTCAGTATTGTTAAGATGTCAGTTATGCCCAATTTTATTTATAGATCAATGCAATCTCAATCACGATCCCAGCGAGCTTTTTTGTTGATATTGACAGACTGATTTTAAAGTTTATGTGGAATAGCACAAACAAAGAATAGCATACCTGGTACTGGGGAAAAAGAGGCTTAAATTTGCCTGATTTTAAGGCTTTTGGTAAAACTACAGTAATCAAGATAATGAGGTATTAGTAAAAGCATATATACATAAATTAATGGAAAAGAATATAGAGATCAAAGATAGACCTATAACATATAGTCAATCTTTGACAAAGGAGCAAAAGTGATTAAATGTAGTAAGTAGTCTTTTTAACAAATAATGTTGGTAAAAAGACATCAATATGCATTTCTTTTTAAAAGATACTTTAGAATTTATTGAAATTTAAAAAAGCCTGTTCTGCTAAAGACACGAAGAGAAACAAGAGGTAGCCACAGACTGGTAGAAAGTAATTTGCAAAATATAAATAACTTATATCCAAAATATATACGAACTATCAAGATTCAACAATAGGAAAGCAAACAGTCTAAACGGGGGAAAAAAGTACGCAAATGATCTGAAAAGAAAAAGATGCATATGAAATAATGTTCAATATTTTTTGTCATTAGGAAATTGCAAATTAAAGAAATTATAAAATGCCTCTACGAAATTATATAATCAACATCCAAAGACACTGACAATATTCATTGCTTGTAAGAAAGTAGAGGAACTGTAAATCTCATTCATTACTGGTGGAGATGTGAAATGGTACAACCATTTTGGCAGATTTTTACAAAGCTAACCATAGTCTCACCATACAATCCAGCTATTGTGTTCTAGGTACAGAGCCAATTCCTTTGAAAACTTATATCCACATAAAAACTTGCACATTAATATTTATAACAGTTGTACTCATAATCACCAAAAACTGGAACCAACCAATAGGTGAATGGATAAACACTGTGGTACAGTCATATAATTGCATATCATTCAGCAATTTTTAAAAAAGAAAGAGAAAAAAGCTTATCCAGCTACAAAAGGACTTGAAATTTAAATGAATATCGCTATTAAAACAAGCCAATCTGGAAAACTCACATACATAATTCCAACTATATGACATGTGGAAAAGATAAAACTATAGCAACTTTAAAAAGTTCAATGGTTGTCTACAGCTCAGAGGGAGTGATGTACTATTGAATGATTGTGAAGCACAGGGATTTTTTTTTAATGGTGAATGCATGATATGATGGATTTACCAAAATCCATGTAACTTTACAAAACAGATGTGTCTTTTAATTTCATGAAGTCTATGTACATTTCTAGACACACATGTGTTCATGATTATAATATATCTTATAAAACTGGGGTCTAGATCAAGTTCTCTGACAACAAGCATTGAAGTTTGTAGTTATAAAGATTGGGAGCTAAACTCTGTTTTCACATTTAGTAATTTTATTAATTACTTAAACTAAGAGACATACATTATTACGAAAGCTAAATAAAATTTAGATTTATTATTTAATGTTAATATATGGTAACAGATAATTTATTAAGACTGTTCTTTGCTTTTCTAATACAGGCACTGCTTTCAGTAACTGTCACTCTTCAAATATTTACTTCGGTCTACAACATCTTTATGATAGAGCTGTTTACCAAAATTCCACATGCTTCAATGTGACCATGGACTTCTGATTATCAAACAATAGGCATTTGCCTTGATGTCACTAAGTAAGCACCCATTACTAAGCTTGGATGTACTCCTTAAAGCTCAATTTTTGAACTGTATATGATCTAACTCCTACTTTCTGTTTCTAAAATTACTAAATTTAAATGATGGAACTGAATAATTTCATTTCAGTTAATCAGATATGCTATATTAAGATTTTCTTATAAGGTAAAAATAACAGTGTGAAATGGATCTAGATCTGCTAACTAAAATACTCTAGAATAGATTGCATAAAATCGACTCAAAATTTTGGGACCATTTTTAATGTCAATATTTGCATGTAAGTAATCAGTATCTTAAATAAGCTTCACATATGTGTTGTAATTAAAATTTAGTTTTTTATTCTCACTATACCTATTTTGCTCTGACTGTGGCTGACAACTAAGGTAGTTCAGCTGCTTTTTGCTCACACTTAGTTAAGAGAAAATATGGCAATTATTTTAAATTGAAAATATGGAGTCAATTGAAATTCAGAATTCAAAATCAGAATTCCACTCCAAGATAGTAATAAAATATTCCAACTTAATTTAGGGTCAAATCTTCTCTTCAATCTCAAACCTACTTCATACTTAAAGACTATATTGGATATGAATGGTGGGGATAGAACTGGCGTGTGGAGAATGACTTTTTGGGAATCTACAGGGTCAATAGGAGAGATTAGAAATGTTTAGAGAATAAGACAGTTCTTAATTTAACTGATATCTTCTTATTTTGTTTGCAGACTTTTACCCTTCAGGTGGTTTTCTCTAATGGGATATTTTCATGGATGCTTTGGGGTTTCCCTGCTGGACCCTACATAAAATATTCTTAAATGACACTCAACAAAGAAATGATGATTTTTAACTTTCACACATGTATATTTAAATTATTTAATTTATATATAAACATGTATATTATACACACATTTTATACAGGATATACAACTGCACAACAAACCTGAAGAAGTTACTCAAAACTAAGCACAGAAAAATGAAGAAGTTTTAAAAATGTAAAAGAGAGGTTAAGAGAAAATGAGAGCAGAATGTTATAGTTTGATGTTAACCTAATACAATTTATAAAATGTTAGAGCAGGAAGAATGGAATGGGCAACAGAAAATATTTAAAGAATTTCTCAGAGTATTTGAAAGATATTTACTTGGAATTAAATAAACAAAATAAATTTTGAGAAAAGGAAATGAAACTAAATCTATTTATGAAATGCTGATGGTAAAAATGCACAAGAGAAGAGGCAAATATAGGCAAGGAAATAGAAAATATATGGTCTCAAAAGGCACAATAATAGACATCACAAAAACAGTAGATTCCTGAAGTCAATAGAATAAATTTTCAAGTTTTGAAGATACAAGCAAATCACCAATTTGTATTCTATATTCTAGTTCCAATGGTAAATTAGAAATAATTTGAAACGAAGCTCAGAGAGACTGGCACATTCACACCATTGCTGAAAGAATTAGGAATGACTATACATTAGGAAATAGGATATTGAATGTAGAAGAAAATTGTAGAGACACAATAAAGCAAGGAGAGAACATGAATCAATACACATACTTGTAAATCCAAACAGACATTGAATGTAAAACAATGGAAGATAAAAAATAAATTGCCTAAACTATAAAAGATGGAGGGGAAAATATTTTATTTAAAACATTTAAATTATTTTTATGGCTCCATATGATAGAAATAATAAATAAATTTATACTTGGGTAAGTTACATTTTAATTTTTAAGTTTTTAAATTATCACTAAAAGAAAGAAAATATAGCTTATAACTTTCAAACCAATGAAGAAAAATTATTGAGAAAGAAGAAAAACTTTAAATTCAATTAGAAACAAAAGAAGGTAATATAATCCAAATTTCTCAGTAATAATAGTAAACATAAACATAAATTTGCAAAGGGCATAGACTCTAAAATTGTATGTTAAACAACATCTAGATGCACTTACTCTAAAAGGAACAAATGAAACATAATTGTATTAAAACTTTTTTTAAATAGAAAATATTTTTACTATGTACTTAGTAACCAAAAGATATCTGGCAAAGAGATTAATTTTCTAAGTGTTTGTGTCTCTCCCAAATTTATATTTTGAAACTCTAATCTCAATGTGACGGTATTTGGAGGTAAAGCTTTTGGGAGATAGTTAGGTCATAAGAGTGATCCCTCACGAATGGGATTAGTGATTTTATAAGAAGCCAGAGAGTTAGCTAGTCCAGTATCTGCCATGTCAAAATACAACTAGAAGAAAGTCCTTCCTGTAAATTAGGAAGAGGCCCCTCATCAAGAACTTGACCTTACTGACACACTGATCTTGGATTTCCAGCCTCCAGACCTGTGAGAAGTAAATGTTTGCTGTCTAAGCCACTCAGTCTGTGGCAATTTGTTATAACATTCTGAGCTAAAGACAAAGAATACACAGATTATAATAGAAAGAAAACCTATAACATACCTGAAAATAAGTCTTTCAAAAAATACATAAAGGTCAATAAAGGAATTCATTAAACTTTATTGGATAAAAGAGACAACAGAAAAAATAGATACAAAATGAAAGAGCTTTCCTACATATACAAATTAATATACTTGATTTATAGATAAAAAGACTAAATATAGCAAAGATGTTTATTTTCTCCAATATAATTTGCTGCTTAAATGAATTCCAATTCTGTACCATGAAACAGAGCATGAGAAGTTAAGTAAAAAATTCGGAAATTAATATAAAGAACTAAAGGGCCCAAAATAGAAAATTCGAAGTAGAAGGAGGAAAGAGACAGGATATTAAGAACCATTATAAAATCATACTGACTATAAAATTATTATTAAAAGCACATAAAGTAAAACAATGAGCTATTTTTACAGGACTCCACTAGAGTGAGAAGAAGTGTGTGTGTGTGTATGTGTGTGTGTGCTTGTATGTATGTGTGTATAAATAATGTACTAATTTAAGTAATACTACTAGAAAAAATAACTATTCACATAAAAAGAGAGATGTATTTAGATTTGTACCTCACACAATAACTTCAAAGTGTAAGTAGAACCATGTTCCCTCTGAGACCCCAAGTAGAATCTTACCTTGCCGCCTCTTAGTTTGTGGTGGTTACCATCAATCCTTGGCATTCCTTGGTTGGTGATTGCATCACTCCAATATCTGTCTCTTTTATTATATGATATTTTCCTGTCTGTCTCTTTCTCTGTATTCAAATTTCCCTCTTCTTATAAGGACACTAGTCATGTTGGATTAAGAACCTACCCTACTCTATCCAGTATTGGCCTCATTTTAACTTAACTAATTATTTCTACAAGGAGCCTGTTTCTTAATAAGGTCACATTCTGAGGTAGTAGAAGTTAGTTAGGACTTCAAGGTATATTTTTGAGGCAAACAATTTAACCTATAATAGTCCATTCACCTTCCGCTATCCCCCAAATTCGTTTCCTTTCTATGTGGGAGGTACAACCACCCTATCTGAATACCTCCTAAAATTTTAAGCATTCCAATATCAACTTTAAGTCCAAAAATTTCATCTAAATGTCAGCAAAGTCTCAAATCTCATCATTTAAATCATTTAAATCAATTATCTTGAGACTCTGATTATTACTTACTAATCCTGGACAAAATTCTTCTTCAATCAGTGAACCTCTTATCATACAAGTTATCGACTTCCAAAATACAGTGATAGGAAAGCATAAGATAGATATCTGCATTTTAAAAGGAAGAAATTGGAAGAATTAAAGAGGTCACAGGTCCTGAACAAGTCCATAACTAGTGGGTAAACTTCATTAGATTTCAAGGCCTGAGGATAATTCTCTGTAGCTCTATACTCTGTCCTCTGGCCCCATCCCAACCCCTTGACCTTGGGTAGGGGAACTGAGGCAGTATCCTTCCTCTCCTCTGGGCCTGTGTACTCTGGCCTATGGTGGCAGCAGTAGCTCTGTGGCTTCTGCATTCCTGGTTCTGCCCTTACAGTCATTCTTCCTTCATTTTCTCCCATATCTCTTTCTTTCTGTCCATACTGGCATACTTCTGTTACTATAAAATTCTCAAAAACAAAATAAGCCAGACAGAAAAAGTCAAAAACCACATGATATCACTTATATGTGGGATATAAACCTAAAAGCAACAAACAAACAGGTCAAAGAAACAGAGACACATGGACATGGACAATAGACTAGTGGTTACCTGAGGGTAGGAGGGAGAAGGGGAGATAGATGAGGTAAAAGAGGTGAAACATGTGGTGACAGAAAGAAATCTAACTATGAGAGGTAAACACATGTACTGGCTGGAAAATTACTGCTTGGCTATCGCCCATGGGAATATAACGCTCTAACAATAAGCTTTCTGGTTCTGTCCCCTTCCCACTCCCCGCCAACCCCTCTGCTCCTGTCGCTTGCACAACCGACCTGTGGGTTGACAGTTAGTAAAAAAAAGAAAAATAGACTTGTGCATTCAAACAGGATGAAGAATAGGGGTTTAGGGCTTAAAAACTCTGTACCCCTACATTTCGGGGCTGCTTAATTTGGGGTCTGCGTACCCCTGGCAGACCCAGCTGGCTGAATAAAGAGTGTGTTTCCTATAACTCACTGATTTCTGCTGGTCCGTGTGTCTATCGGGGGCTGGCGGATACAACATTTGGAACCCCAGCAAGATCTCAGGGAGTGGCCCTGAGATCTAAGACTGGATTGGCCTCCGAAGCAGTTGCTGTCCCTGTTACGGACTCAAAGGGGTGGCCACCCTGAGATGTTCCAGAGCTCTTGAATGCCATGATGAGGTCAATGCAATCGTCAAGGACACAACTTTTAGGACATACTCTTTGTTCCTGATCTTGCTGGGAATGTACAAGGCCTCGACGTCTGGATAAAAAGGTATCTTTCTGTTTCTGTTGACCAGTTGTTGGGGGTCCGTGGAGAGACTGGACGCAGTCATATCTCCCGGATCATGGTCAGGTCACGAGAAGCCACCTCCTGTGCCCTGTCATCGGGTTCTGTCTATTGTCTTTGGTCTTGTCTGGGTTGTAGGTGGTGAACCACTCCGGGTCCACCTATACCCCAGTAATTGTTCTAGTCTGAGTGTCTGTCTTATGTTTTCCGTGCAAGCGATGGGGGGAGGCTCGAGTTCACTGAAGACACCCTTGGGGTGTTTTCTGTGACATTTCAAAAAAGGGTTTGTAGAGGAAGCTGACTATGGCATAAAGTTTTCTCCAGACAAAGAACATTGTGTGAAGTTGAGTGGTCATCTTTTGGTGTAAACTGGCCTCTGGAGGGGTCTTTTGACAGGGGTTTGGTGAAGAATGTTTGGAAGATTGTCACGGGAGACCCGAGACATCCTGATCAGTTTTCCTACATTGATCAATGGTTAAACCTCGTTCAGAATCCCCCTTCTTGGCTCCACCGGTGTACTCTTTCACTAGGGGTGCAAGTCTTAGTTGTGGGCACCCCGAAACATACGGCAACCAAATCTCCAAGACAGCCCAGTCTCTTAGTCCTCCAGTCTCCACCAGAGGACAGTGAACTTCCCCCACCCTATAATCCAGGACAAGAGAGGCCAAATAGTACCGCCTCACCTCCTCGGATGCGGGCAGGTAATCCCTATGAGCCTCCTGCTCCCACTCTGGGCTGGGCACCAGCCGATACCACCACTCCATCCATCCTCCCCTTGTGAGAAGCACCACCCCAGGGATATCACACAGACAGGCCCTTTATGGTTTATGTGCCTTTCTCAACTAGTGACCTGTACAACTGGAAGGCACAGAATCCGCCTTTCTCTGAGAAACCCCAGGCATTAATGAGACTCTTAGAAAGTGTCTTTCAGACTCACTGTCCCACCTGGGACAATTGCCAACAGCTTTTAATTACCCTCTTCACCACGGAAGAACGCATTTGGGCCAAAGCACAAAAGATAGCTGTGGGAGGGAGGAGAGTTGAGGAAGCATGGGAACAGATTGAGGAGGAATTTCCCTCCACCTGCCCAGACTAGGGACACAATTCTCAGACAGGGAGAACGGCATTAAATTGGTACCACCAGATTCTAACTGGGGGAATTAGGATGGCTGCTCATCAGCCAACTAACCTTTCTAAGATGACTGAAGTTATATAGGGACCTCAGGAATCCCCCGGAGCTTTTCTTGAACAACTACAGGAGGCGTACCAGGTATACACCCTCATTGATCCTGAGGCCTCTGAGAACCAGTAGGTAATTAATGTAGCCTACTCAGAAGGTTTTGCAGGGATGAACCTGTCCCAACTTGTTGAGATAGCCCAGAAGGTGTTCAACAATAGGGAGGCACCGGATGACCCCAAATGTATGGCTAAAATCCAAAGTTACTGTCATCAACCCAGCCAATCTGTTGCCAGACCCAGACCCTGAGCCCCTGTTCATGACTGCATAGATTTCACTGATGCTGTGTGTTCCTCGTAGCCAGACCTCAAAGACTCCCCTCTGCCTGAGACCGATGAAGTTCTGTTCCCGGACGGGAGCACCTTCATTCAGGAAGGAAGAAGGTATGCTGGGGCAGCGGTCGTAACTCTAACTGGTCACAAGCTCTTCCCCATGGGATTTCTGCTCAAAAGGCTGAAGTCATGGCCCTTACTGAGGCACTAATATGGGGAAAGGATAAGGCAGTCACAATATACACTGACACCCAATATGCCTTTGCCACTGCACATGTACATGGAGCCATCTACAAGGAAAGAGGGCTGCTGACTTCAGCTGGGAAGGACATCGAGAATGAGGAGACCTTAGCCTTACTTGAAGCCATATAGAGGCCTAAGGCTCTCACTATTGTTCATTGTAAAGGGAATCAAAAAAGGAATAGTCCCGAGGCTGAGGGAAACCTATGAGCTGATGCAGAGGCAAGAACAGCAGCCACAAGGCCACTGGGGCCCCCACCATGTCTACCGACTGTTGTCCCTTACCCAGAACTGCCTCCATCTCTGATTTATATGGTGGAAGAGAACATATATTTTCAAGATAAGGGAGCCACTAGGAACCAACAGGGGTGGTCGACGACCCCAGATAGAAAAATCGGGCTCTCACGGGCCCTTGGAAGGACTCTCCTCCACCAGCTACACCAGACCACACACCTAGAGCGAACTAAGATGCTCCAAGCTTTAAATCTCTAGTTTCACTTGTTAGAAGGGAGAAGAACTGCAGAGGAGATTGCCTCACGATGCCCGGCTTATGTCCAAGTTAATCCAAAGGAGGGGAAGATAGAAGAACCTAGGCATAGGGAAAGGGGAACTTATCTGGGGGACCACTGGGAAGTAGATTTTACTGAGGTAATCCCGACTGTGGGGGGCTACAAATATTTACTTGTTTTTATAGACACCTTTTCAGGATGGATAGAGGCCTTCCCCACCAGGAAAGAGACTGCTTTAGTAGTTACTAAGAAACTAGTAGAAGAAATCCTCCCTCAATTTGGTCTTCCCAGAACTTTAGGGTTGGATGACGGGCCAGCCTTCCTAGCAAAGGTATCACAACAATTGGCTAGCTACCTAAATTTGCAATGGAAACTCTACTGCGCCCACCGGCCCCAAAGTTTGGTTCAAGTAGAGTGAATGAATCGGACCCTAAAAGAGACATTAGTCAAGTTAGGATTAGAAACTGGTGGGACCTGGGTAGAACTTCTCCCCTTCACTCTTCTCTGAGCCAGGTGTACTCCGTATATAAATGGATTCACCCCATTTGAAATTTTCTTTGGAAAACCCCCACCTTTAGTACCTAAAATAGAAGATGAGAAAAAGGCAGAACTACATAACCTTATCTTACTTAAGTCTTTACAGGCCCTTCAAAGCGTACAGAAGGAGATTTGGTCCCGGGTTCATGCTGCCCACTCAGCCCCGGGGGACGGACTTCTCCATCAGTTTCAGCCTGGGGACTCTGTGTGGATCTGGAAGTTCACTTCCAAGGGACTAGAACCCAAATGGAAAGGACCCCTCACTGTCTACCTGACAACACCCACTGCAGTTAAAGTAGATGGCATCCCATCATGGATTCATCACTCCCACGTGAAGGCAGCACAAGCCCTCGAGTATG
This sequence comes from Pteropus medius, assembly GCF_902729225.1. Lineage (NCBI taxonomy): Eukaryota > Metazoa > Chordata > Mammalia > Chiroptera > Pteropodidae > Pteropus > Pteropus medius. Next base: position 12,532,026 of record NW_024344240.1, on the reverse strand, counting down.
GGAGCTTATAGTAACCGAGACCAGTGAAATCATTGCCCAGAACATCACCAGCCACGGTACTCCAGAAATCCAAGTAAACTTGTGCTGGCTTGCCAGAGATCCCCTCGCCATTGCAACGGCTAGACACCACCTTGGATAGGGATCCTTCCTAGGTGGAGGAGCATACTTAGGCTACAAGGTGGGGACCTGGCTGTGGCATATTATTGGCTGAGAAAAGCATCTTAGAGATAGGACTCTATGTTTGTCCTCTAGGACATTACCCAGGGATATCTGGCTGCATGGGTAATATGGGACTTGGATATAAGGGCCAAGGCCAATTTTCTTGTGCTAACTGGGGTTGTGAGACTATCTCCACTATAGCTAATTATGAAAAACAGAATAATGATCATATTCGATTAATAAGAGGACCAAGCTCCACTACATGCTCTCTTGGGTCTTGCAATCTTATCATAATCACCATCAAAACTGGTAGCCCTGGGGGACAACACTATTGGCTCACAGGACAGACATGGGGTATCAGATTATATAAAACTGGGTATGATTCAGGATTATATTTTACTATACAGGTTAAGAACCCTCCTAGGAAGGCTAACCCTACAGGACCCAACATGCCACTTCTAGTTCCGGGAATACCCCAAAGTCTTACACCTAAGAAATCTTCTGTTTCCAGAGCAACTCCAACTCCAGCTCTAGCTCCTCCAAGTAGTAGTCTAACAGCTATTGAAACCCAGGCATTCGACCAGCCACAACCATAACGAGAAGGAGCATTAACAACTATGCTAATGACAATACACAAGGTCTTAAATAAGACCACCCCAGACATAGGACAAGATTGCTGGTTGTGCCTAACCCAAAATCTCCTTACTATGTCGGGGTAGAAACTCCCCTAAACTAAACTGAACTTCAAGTTGATTCACTAGCAGAAGTAGTCCTCCAAAATAGAAGAAGATTAGATTTATTATTCTTAGAACAAGACAGATTATGTATGGCTCTACGTGAAACCTGTTGCTTCTATGCCAATAACTCTGGAATAATTAGAGAAAGCTTACTACTAGTACAGAGAAATTTAGATGCCAGGGAAAAACAAAGATGAGAATCAGATAACTGTTTTCATAGGATGTTCAATTGGTCACCATGGCTAACAACCCTTCTATCTGCTGTAGCTAGACCTTTAATCCTCTTCCTCTTCTTGCTAACTTTTTGGCCCATGTTTCCTCAATTTTTTGTTTGCATATATAAGGAAGATAATTAATTCTATTAAACTTTTAGTAAGACAAAATAGAGGCTATAAGCAAATTCCGAATGAAGAATCAAGGATTTGATTTTCCACTAAGGCCAGTGAGGAATGTGCTGGCTGGAAAATTACTGTTTGGCTATCGACCATGGGAATATAACGCTCTAACAATAAACTTTCTGCTTCTGTCCCCACCCCCCCTGCCCCCGCCACCACTTGCACAACCGACCTGTGGGTTGACAGTTAGTAAAAAGAAGAAAAATAGACTTGTGTGTTCAAACAGGATGAAGAATAGGGGTTTAGGGCTTAAAAACCCTGTACCTCTACATTTCAGGGCTGCTTACCCCTAAAAACCCTGTACCTCTACATTTCAGGTCTGCGTACCCCTAGCAAATCCAGCTGGCTGAATAAAGAGTGTGTTTCCTATAACTCACTGATTTCTGCTGGTCCGTGTGTCTATTGGGGGCTGGTGGCTACAATATACACAATACAATATATATGCCTTACTGTTGAATTGTACACCTGAAACTTACTGGATTTCTTTAACCAATGTCACTATAATAAAAAAAAATAAACAAAAACAAAAACAAAACAAACAAACAAACAAAAAAACATCTTTCTTGGCTTTTCATGCAATTCTCAGGCACCAAGCCACCAAACAAGAGAGCCTTCTACAAATCTTTTCTGGATAATCTTATCTCCATTCCTGGCTTCTGTTGAGATGGTCGATTGGATCTATTGCATTTCACACCTAACCCCTTTAGCAAAGATTGTCAAGCCACACCCTTGGTCCTGTTTCCAAGATAGGCTAAGAATTTTCCAAATTATCAGTGTTGATTTCTTTTTGTTTAAAATTTTATTCCCCAATTTATGTCTTTCCTCTCAAATTTTACTAAAAATAGCACAGAGAGCTCTGTGCACCTTCTACACTTTGCTTGGATATTTCCTCAGTTAAATATTCACATTCATCACATAGAAATTCTACTTTCCATACAAAAGGAGATATAATTCAGACAAGTTCTGCCAGTTGATAATAAGAATTACTTTTCTTTCAGTTTCAAATAACATGTTCCACGTTTCCATTTGAGACTTTACCAGAAGTACCTTTAACATTCCCATTTTAGGTCACATTCTATTCATTCTATAAGACAATAGATGATTTCTCTCCACCTCTCCTCACTTTTTTTCCTGAACTCTCACTTGCATCATCTCTAATGTCTGTATTTCTATCAACAATGTGTTTGAGGCCATCTGATTTTTTTTTTCCGTCATATACCTCAGAATTCTTTCATCCTCTACTCATTATTCAATCCACTTCCATATATTTACGTATTATTTACAGCAGCAGCTCACTTTTTACTACCAACATCTTTATTACCTTCCTAGGGCTTTCACAACAACTTAACACAACAGGGTAGCTTAAAACAGAAGTTATTCTCTCAAAGTTCTGAAGGCTAGAAGTTCAAAATCAAGATGTCACCAAGACCATGCCCCCTCTGAAATTCTGGGCAGCATTCTTCCTTGCTTCTTCATAATTTCTGGGGGTGGCCTTCAATCCTTGGCATTTGTCAGCTCACAACTGCATTATTATATGGCATTCTCCCTGTGTGTTTCTGTTTCTGTGTCCAAACATCCTCTTCTTTTAAGGACACCAGTAATATTGAATTAATGGTTTACCTTATTCCAGTGATCTCATTTCAATTTAAATCATTCTATATGTAACAATCCTATTTTCAAATTAGATCAGATAGGAGTTAGGACTCCAACATATCTTTTAGGGAGACATAATTCAACTCATAATAAATATGTGTATTTGTAAAGCAAAATTTCAAAAGTAACTTGGAGATATATTCATCTCTATGTTCATTGCAACATCATTTATAATAGCCAAGATATGAAAGCAACCTAAGTGTCCATCGATAGATAATTAGATGAAGAAAATGTGGTACATATATACAATGCAATATTAACCAGCCATAAAAAATAATGAAATCTTACCATTTCAACTACATAGATATACCTAGAGGATATTATGCTAAGTGAAATAAGTCAAACAGAAAAAGACAAATACCATATGGTTTAACTTATATGTAGAATCTGAAAAACAAAATAAATGAACAAACAAAACAGAAACAAATTTATAGATACAGAGAACAAAATGATGATTCCCAGATGGGATGACAGTGGGGAGATGGGTGAAAAAGGGGAAAGGATAAAGAAGTACAAATTGGAAGTTACAAAATAATCACATAGATGTAAAGTACAGCATATGGAATATAGTCAATAATATTATAATAACTATGTATGGTGTCAGGTGGGTACTAGACTTATCAAGGGGATCAATTCATAAGTTATACAAATGTTAAACCACTATGCTGTACACCTGAAACTAATATAATATTGAATGGCAACTGTAATTGAAAAATTGTTGAAAACTGAAAAAATAACTTGGAAAGAAATAAGAAATATTTTTGGGCATTATGATATATTAAAAAAATTTAAACCAAAAATCAAGTTATAAATAATAAGTTGTTTTACATATACTCATATACTTCTGCATGTGGAAGTGATTAATTAACCACATAACAATAAAATCTTCATACTAAGAAAATTTAGAAACCACATTTCCAAGAAAGAAATAAAAATTTAATTATGTAAAAAAAAAAATCCTCCTACTTATCAAGAAAAAAAAGACAAACTATTACAGAGAAAATATACAAATATGTGTAGTGAATTCACAGTAGAAATTGAAAATCAATAGAAATTTATAAATGTATTTTAATAACACCTAATTAATCACTTATTATATTGATGAAAATATAAAAAATATACAAAATTAATCAATTATATTGATGAAAATATAAAAAATATAAAAAATTCAACCTATCTACCTATTGTTGGTAAGGATGTGAGAGATGTGAACTTTTCAATACTGATAAGAGGAGTATAAATTATTACAGTCACCTTGAAAACAATTTAAGATCTTATAAATTTTTAATGGAACTCTCTTATCATTTGATTCACTTTTAAGTTCATACCTGTATCAGTTAGCTATTGCTATCATGATGCAATATAATAAATACTCATACACTCTGTGATTCAAAGCAACATTTATCCTGATGGATCTGTGGGTCAGCTGAGACATGCTTTTTAATAGTGTTAGCAGAGTACAAGTGAACAAGCATTAAACGTTCGGGGCTACTTAAAGCTTAGGCTCAGAGCTGGCACATTGTCCCTTTCAATTTCTATGCTATTGACAAAAGCCAATCCCAAAATCAAGGAAAGTTCGCTTAGCCTGTTTATGGAAGAAATTACAAAGTTACGTATCAAAGAGCATGGAAACAGGGAAAAGTGAAGGATGTTAACCAGTAATTTTACTGAATGAAGTGTGCTTTCTTGGTCACAATTATTCACAGACTTACTAGATGTAAAACTTGCTCACGGTTATCCTAAGAACACTAATCTAATCATATTATCAAGCCTGGTGTTCGAAATCTTGTGATCTATTTCAACATCAACTTTAGATTAGTTCCTCATGATTCAAAGATTGCTAAACTAAAAATAAAGCATCCCCCCCACCAAAAAAAAAACAAAAAAAACAAAAAAAAACCAACAATGGTAAGACAGGGAAAGGGCATTCTCAATAAAAACTAGTATTTAGATCATTTGAGACACATAGCAGTCACTCGCTCATTTGTTCCTAACCATTATGAAATCCTGCTGATTAAATGATGCCAGATTTTTCCATCTGTGGGATAGAAAATACATTTTGTTTAGGCTCCAATTCTGCTTCCTAGACCGCTTTGCTATTCCAATATTCTCCAGATGCTTGGATCTGTCCTACAGAAATTCTTTTATCATCACTTTCTTTGGCTAATTCTAGAGAGAATTGTAAAATGTTTTGGGGGAGAGATGAGTAGATTTCCTATTCTTCTTCAAGCCTTTAGAAAGTTGAGGACTGAGAACTTTTCTTATCTTGAACCATCTCAGTCCAGGCTTGTTGCACTTTTTAAAATACATTTATCTTAAAAACTTTATTGATTTCTATGTACTTGATTCCACTTCATTGGTTTTGTCACAATCTATACTCATAATTCTTTTAGAGAAATCCATTTTCTTTGAGATTTAATTACAAATAATTTAGGCACATTTTTTCTTAGCAAAACCATGTCTTTTATAAGTCATTTTGCTCAAATGAAAAGTCATCTTAATTCTTTCAGAGATTTTATCAAAGCACCTCCTTGCTTTTGATTTTGTCTGTGTCCAGGTTGTATCTTAACTGGAGAATCTTTTACTGACTGAAGAGATGGGAACAAGAGATAGTTTTAATCTACTATCCAAAGTTCTAGGATCTCTACATTACCTCTAAATTCTGCTTGAACTCTGTCCGATTCTTTTATGAACTTTTCAATTTCTTTTGGTAGTTATATAATAACAAGCTCACACTTTCAACATTTTGCCTAGAAACCACCTTGCCACAGTTTATTTGGTAGTTTTTCCTTCATTTTACTACTACAGAATATTTATTATAATAGCATAAGTTAAAAATCATTTCAATATATGATACATTTAGAAATATTTGATGAAATATCATATCCATTCCTGAATAAAACACTTAACAGACTATGAATAAAAGAAAACACACACAGAGAGACACACACACACGCACCCTGTATTTTGATTTATATTATATCTTTCTTGCAGCAACAAAAATTGTTATTCTGCAGCATTTTCTTGAATTTGCGAGCGTCAAAAAAATTTTAACATCAACAGTAGATTTTTTAAAAGATATTAATCTAGAGTATATTGTGATAATTGAATTGTTTTTAAGATAAAACAGAATACGTTTGAATAATTTTAAGCCATTCTTTTTGGATATAGCCAGAGACATATACAATGTTTGTGTAAAGTTTATAAATGCTGTGTTTAACATTTGTATAGCTTCTTTGTGTGTTAATATGACAAAAATCTAATTGTAAACTAATAATAATTTAATGGAGCCTATGGGAATATAAATGTCATACACATATTTTTAACAGTTATACTTTGAAACAAATGGGTTTTGAATGACATAGAGCATAGTGCTTATAAATAACTAAACATTACTAGGTATATCTAAATAGAAGAATTTGCCTTTCATAAACTTTGAAAGAAAATACATCTTCAAAACACAGAAACTTTTCATAGTATATGTAATTCTATGAGCAATCTGGCCTTATTAAAATTTACATTACATATAAGTTTAGGTCATGCTGTAAAACGTTTCCTTAAAAAAACTTTTTAAGAACACTTTCTAACATAGTAACTAATAATTCAAAAAAGTACTGAAACATTATAGTTCTTGAATAAAAAGAAATTTTATTTTAAGGTTAAAACATTTTCAGAAAAACAAATTGTTCCTTTTTTGATTGTGTAATAATATTCTTTTACACTGAATATAAATTATTTTGTAAAGTAATATGGTAAAAGTATATAGATTATTACATCATTAATACCTTTTGCACATTTGCTGAAGTTTTTACTTCACCTATGCTTACAGCAGAAGAACCACCATCTCTCCCATTATCAGCTAACTTCCTGTTAAATTCTGCCAAGACGGGGCTCTAAAGGGCAACTAGAAAGATGGAAGAAAAAATTTTCTCTTCCCCAGTTGTTTGTTCCTTCCAGCAAAGCCTTACAACAGCCCTTCGGCAGAAAATGTCAATTGCTTTCATTTTTAGCCTTTGTTTTTATAGCACTCCCAGAATTAGGCCCGTCATACTCTTCCTCCAAACTCAACAATAAGAAAATGAACAACCTGATTAAAAAATGGACAAAAAATATATGAAAAGAAAACTCACCAAAGACGATATACACGTTGTAAATAACCATAAGAAAAAAATGTTCAACATCATGTATTATTAGAGAATTACACTAGAACATCAGTGAGATATCACTACAAACCTATTAGAATAGGTAAAAACACTACAACAGCAACAGTAAACCAGGATGTGGAGGAACAGAAACTTTCATTTATTGCTGGTGTGAATGCAAATAATACAGTCACTTTGGAATACACTTTGGTTTCTTAACAAAGTTGAGCATAGGTTTACGATACAATCTGGAAGTTCTGCTCCTAATTATTTACACAAATAAGTTAAAACTTTGTGTCTATATAAAAACTGATATACAGATGTTTATAACAGCATTATTTATAATTGCCTCAATTTGAAAGCAAACAGGATTTTTTTGATAGGCGAATGGATAAACAAACTCTTGTACATCTATACAATCGAATATCATTCAATGGTCATAAGAAAGAGTTATCAAGCCACAAAAAAGACATGAAAGAATTTTAAAGGCACATGACTTAGTGAAAGAAGCCAGTTTGAAAAGGCAAGATATTGTATGTTTCTAACTATATCACATTCAGGAAATGTCAAAATTATGACATTTAGAGGTTTGCGGAGAGAAAGAGAGGGATGAATGAATAGAGCACAGGGAATGTTTAGGGCAGTGAAGTCATTCTATGTTATACTGTAATGCTGGATATATGACATGAAATTGTCAAAACCCACAGAACTGTGTAATAGACAGTGGATTCTAATATAAACTATAAACTTGAGTTAATAATAATGTATCAATATTGGTCTATCGATTATAACAAATATACCATTTTTATGCAAAATACTAAGTATGGAGGAAACGGTGTGTGGGAGAAGAGCAGCTTTATGACAGCTCTCTTTCATTTCTGCTCAATTTTTCCTTCATCTTAAAACCTCTATGAAAAACGTCTATTGATTTTGTTTTTAAAAAGATAATTATATGCTTTCTACTACTAGACTATCAAAGGCTGCTTATACTATTTCCTGTGCGTTGATTTACTTAATGCTCTTCTTTTTTGTTTCAGTTACATTTAATGTAATATTAATGTGTGTGTGTGTGTGTGTGTGTGTGTGTTTAATACACAGATAATGCTATTGTTCCATTTAAGTAAAAATTTCACTTTGAGCATTGATGACAGATTACAGAGAAATTTTCATATGTGTGTTTAATTCAAAGATAATGCTTTTGTACCATCATCAGAAAAATTTCTTTCATGTATTGGTGGGAGATTATATAGACTGTCCATATTTTTAAATCATCCATTCCCTTGTAAACAAGGTAAAATAATCTATGAGCAATCTGAATAAAATGTTTGTTTATGACTAAAATGACTTTTTTTATATTCGGAAGGTATCAGCATTATTTTCCTAATGCTGCCATAACAAATTATCATAAATTGGGTGCTTTAAACAACAGAAATAAATCCTCTCACAGTTCTAGCCCCTAGAAAGTATGAAATCAAGATGTCCTCAGGGTAATTATTCTTCTGAAGGCTTTAGGGAAGAATCATTCCTTGCCTCTTCCTAGCTTCTGATTGCTGCCCATAATCTTTGGTTTATAGGCGCATCAATTTGATTTTTGCCTCTGTTTACATACGGCTTCCTTCCCTGTGTGCTAGTGTCTGAATCTCTTTCTTCCTTTTCTTATAAAGATGTCAGATGCTGGATTTAGGTCTTTTTCTAATTCCCTACGACCTCATCTTAACTAATTTCATCCGCAATGACTATATTTTTAAATAGGTTCACATTCTGAGGTAGCAGGTGGATATACATTTTTTAAGGGATGCATTATTCAACCCAATGCAGTACCCTTCTGGTGATGAAACTTGCTTATTTAGCACCGTATTCTCACTGATCTAAATGATACACCTTTTCAACTGATAGAATTATTTTTTTTTTAATGTCTGCCTTATAGTAATTTAAGTCCAAGACTGCACAGGATAGACAATAATCTGTATACAGAGATGAAGGTGTAACTTTTAAGTGGCTTTTAATTTATCTTTTTTTGCTAACACAGAAAGCTACTTGTGTTTATCATGAAAAAAATTATATTAACTGGGTTATAATAATTGAACATCATAAAAGGCTGTTTTAGACTATAAGATCTGTTTTCCTTATAATGAATTCCAAACTTCTTAAACTACTGGATCTCAACTCAGCTTACATGTGAGTATTTTAGTCCAATTTAACTTTTTTTAAATTGGACTAAAATACTGTCTGTGCTGGGGGAGCTATAAATGTTTTCATGTTTGTGTGTTAGTCTAATAAAACTATCATTTTAACTGCAGAAGAATATAGATGCAATGACATAAAATGAGCTAAGATTTCCATAGAGGTTGATTTAATTTATTGGATTTTATGAGGAGAATAAACACAGAATCTACTTATAGAGTATGTCTATTGTATAAATAGGTAAAGGGTCTCATAGATCTTATACTTGTAAATTTGTTGAACAATATAGTTAATTATATTTTTGCTGACTTTTTTCAAGAACTTAGATTTGCAGTAGCCAGAAAAATTTTAAATAAGAAATACCTCTGAAGCTTTACATTATCTGAGGACAGATATGTATGTCTCTATATAAGTAGTTCTGTATCATATTAAACAAAATTTCTGATTTAAGTTAATTAAAATTACAAATAAAAATTCAAAATCATTGTATATTCTCATTATCCCTACCTTTAAAATTTATTTCTAAAGACCTTGGAAAAAATTAGCAATTTTCTGATGATTATATTTACAAACCTTAACAATAAAGTTATCCTGAGAATTTATATACTACTATAAAATTTCCTGTATCTTGGCTGCCAGTAGTCACTCCCTGATGTAATTTCCTATAAAAGCACATTAGTTTTGCTTCTCCGAGAAGCAGATGCCCAGATGACATCAGATATGCAAAAGATTTATTGAGGAAAATGATTATAAAGGAGAAGAAGCAGGAGAAATTTTAGACCAAAAAACACATCTGGCCTATGAAGAAGAGTGAGAAGGAAGTAGGATTCAGTAGAGTCTCAGATAACAATGCAGTTTTCAGAAAATTTTGTCCAGGGTAATGGTGAAACTATGAGTCAAAATCACTTGTCAGAGGAGTCTTACTTTCCATAGGAATGATTCAGCACCAGTATTCTGCCTTACTCAGTAATTAGCTGGGAGCAGCCCTGAAAGATGGCTTCGGCACAGATGTGATGGAGGACCTAGAGGAGCAGCAGCAACTGAGACTGTTGGCCAACTATGTGGTCCTCAAAAAGATATGAGTGTCCACATCTCAAAATGTATTATAGAGTAGTACTTTGCCTTGCCCCCAAAGATAATCTTTCCAGTTTCTCTGAAATGATATTTTAACGTCCTTCCATTGGTGAAGAATTTCAAGAGTGTTTGTTGCTTCTTTATTTCATTGATTGATGTTTTTTTAGTTATAAAGTACCAAACTCCCAGAATTCAGGGAAGAATTCAAATAATCCAAGTATTTAAGATTTATCTTTATTATTTATTTGAACTTTTGGGTGAACACTTTTCTTCTTCCTATGCTGATTCTTATTTTTCCATCTTCTTATCTGCTTAGCTCCAGAGTTCTTTATTTTATTCTAATAAATATCAGTAAATAAGTTGGGTATAGAAAGTTACTATATGGTTAAGATCAGATGCCTTCTGTTTCTCTTCTGTGTAAGTATTATAGATTATTTTTACGCAGAAAGTAAGGTGATCACCTTAAAAAATGGTCACATAAGTGAATTAAATTCAACTTTTTTCAGTTTAAAAACTAAATATGTTTTCTCAGATAAGTAATCTTTGTTATAATGTAAATTATTTAGTTATATTGATATTTAAAGATCACTGTATTTAATAATATACATGACATTTAATTTTCATTAGGTTTTAATTTCAATATTTTTTATGTCATACCCAAAAGAAGAATTTAGGATTAATCTCTTATAAACTTAAACTAAAAAAAATTAATCACATAACTCTTCAATATTAAACACTTTTATTCAATTTGGAAATATGGCTGAAGTATAATTTGTTTATTGTTAGGATAATTTCCAACTATTTATCAGTGGGAGCTTTCTTACATTTAGCAAAACAATATATTTAATGAATTCTCAACAAATTCTGTCCTGGACTGGATATACATATTTTTTATCCAGTGAAAATTAGATACATTTATCTTAGAAAATATTTTACCTAAATATTGATTTTATACTTGTCTTAACTGAATAGTCATTATAATCTTGTTACAAATTTGTCCACGTTCAAATCAGTTCGATCAACAATATTTCCATTATTATCTCCTCCTGATGCTCTATTGACTTGACTCAAGTTGCTAAATTCAAATCTTAGCTCTAAAACTTGATAACTATGCAAATGATAAACTTTTTTTTGTATATATTAGTTGTGATAATATCAATGTAATTCCCTATGGCAGAGACTATTAACTCTAACCCAGTATCTGTTTTCCCCTTGATTGAGAATAAGATCACATTTTATTTTAACGTAATGAAACTCCAATTTCCCTTGTGGACCATAGCCTCAATACCAGTTCTGAACCTATTTTTTTTTTCTCCCAAAATAGTGAGTTAAAAGTAACTGTATTTTTCTCATATTTTATTTATCTTCATTTTGCATATTTGTCTTAATTATTTCTGTCAGAATTAATATAGATTAAAACCATAGACTTTGAACCAGTCTCCTAATATCAAGTTCTGTTTCTAACATAAAATAACTATGTAAACTTGGGCAAGATATTTTCCCTATTCGTGTCTCAATTTTTTCATTGGAAAATGAGGATGAAAATAATACTTATCCGATTTGATTGGTGTAAACACTTAAAACTTTGCTTTACAGATATTAATTGACTTCTTTGTCTTCTTGTTCTTGTTCTTGTCCTTGTTCCTCCTCCTCCTCCTCTTCCTCTTCTTTTTCTTCTTCCTCTTCCTCTTCTACTGTTATTATTTATCAATTCTTTTCCAAATATACTGGTATAAAATATGCTGAAAATTAAAATATGAAGACTACACAGATGAAATAAATTTTGATCATGTCAATCAGCTATTTTGGATATTTCTAGTTGTTTATTTATTTCATTATTCAAGGAACACTTATTCAGAACTTAATATGTAATACATTTATTAACAGAGAATTAAATTAGAAAAATAATTACCTGTACTACTATTTATTTTAAGGTTTACAAAGAAAATAAGATAATTTTTTCTTATTGATATGTTCTAAACTTTCTGCAATGAACTTACATATGTAACAAAACATTAAAAGATTAAGATTACATTTTAAATTAAATTTTTATTTAACTACATTAAAATTCATGTTAGAGGGTACTTAAATTCCCTTCAGGTTGTTTTAACCATCAAACATTTAGGCCAGAAATAATATAATTGGTTATATATTAAAATTTAAAAGCAAAATAGAAAACTTGAGAAACCGTGTAAAATAACAATATTCTGCATTTAAAAAAAAAGTAAGACTTTTTGTTTAGTCTAATCATAGCTTATTTGGTTCTCTTGTTTACTTGATGATTCCCAAAAACACAAGTTCTGTTTGAGATGTGACTTCTTTACTCTTCCCTTAAGGACATACTGCTTATCACACATTTATCTCAGAATTATTCTGGCAAGCAGTCATAATATGTTTACATTTTTTAATGAATCTTTTTTTGTATTAGACCTTCCAAAGATAGATATACCAGTTTTTATTTTTATAAGAGTATCCATAAAATATAGATATGATGCATTATGCCAATAATAAATAGTTAAAATAATATACATTATTAAAATTATTCCTAAATTTTCTAAGCTTTTATTATAAAATAATTAGTTTTTACTTTTAATTTTATAGAGAGAAACCAATTGTGATTATATTTACATTACAGCATAAATCATATTTTTTGAAGCATACATTTTTTATTATAATGCATATGATCACAAATGGAATAACTAAGATGAAGAGAAAAGAAAAATGTTTGCCAATATGTGCATATTTTCCTACTATGCTTTAAAAGTGGTCCAAAAATGTCTTATTGGCAATCTATGGCAGCATTCATGTAAGAGAAGAAAAGTAATATTAAACTGATGTTTAAAGATACAAAAAAAGCAAGCACAGCTGAATGCTCTACATGTTTATGTGTAAGTTCATCTGTTTTTTCTCTTTCTGTTACTCTTTCTCTCTTTATTAAACTTTCAAAACATGTTCTTTCTTTGGTGTCCTAAAAGTAATAGAGGAAAAAACAGATGGCACTAGGAATGAATCAACTACTTAATGTAATCTTCAAAAGAAAAGGAAAATAAATCCATTCAATATTTACGTGACAAAAAAAGGAGTACTTTCTGAATTAAAATGGAGTTAGCTTCTTCCAACTTTTATTTAAACTATTCCCAAAACAGGAAATACATGAAAACTTATCAAAAGTACTAAATCTAAGACCAATAGAAAAAAATAAATGCCAGAAACTGAGATAAATATCAACTAAATATAAATTACACATAAAAATATCAGTGCCATAACTTTTTATTATCACAATTTTTGTCACCTCAAGACGCACATGAATGAAAGAATATGGGGCTATGGTTTTTTTTTTTTTTCCTACCATTTGTCTCTGATTCAGTGAAATAGAGATGGTGTCAAAGAGAAAGCTTGGAAGCCATCTTTCTCCTTTTTCTTGCTGCTACCTTTTTAAAGTAAACATCAAAATGACTGTTTTTTTCTCTTGACTTCCCAATACAACTTTTACAAATTTTCAGAGAATGCGATTCCTATAAACTAATGAGGCAGGAAATAGTAAGTATTTGGTGACACCGTATTGCATCCTAGGAAAAGTACAATTTAATGATAAATTCTATAGGAAGTTAAGAGGCAGAAAATGTCTGGATTGCAAGGTATGCTCAGGATTGTACAAATTCATCTGGTCTGTCTTTCACTGCCTGAAACTCCATCTAGTAGAAAAAGGAGATAATTATATTTGGTGCAACAGATAACTTCAAAATTGCACTGTATTTTAAACTGCTTTCCATAAATATTTCTGAGAAGAACTTCAGTCTTACCTAAGTGCACAGTGAGTGAAACCAAAAACAAACAAACAAAAATTAATAAGTCCCATGAACTCTACCATTTGACAGGCATGTAATCTATTTTTCTCCTGAATTAAAAAAAAAAAATAGGTAAATGGAAGTCAACATATGTATTTATGACAGAGCATGATATAAATTAGGCAGCAAAACTTCTAAAAGATACAAGAAGACTTTACAAGGTTCTAGGCCCACAGGGCCTAGCAACATATCTACATAGACACACTAGGTAAATGTTTCTGCATTAATTATGCAAGAATAAGCAACGATTGTGGGGATGGAAAGTAAACAATAATTGTAGAATATAAGTTGTAGCAGATGTGAAAAAGAAGACAAAGAGTGAAATTGCAGATCAATTGATTCAATCCAGGATGACTGGGAGAACAACGCTACCAAATATACAAGTGTGGCTATCAAGGAGAAGATGTGAACAGGAGAAAAATGAGATTTATAATAAAACTATTTAGTAGTAGACAGTATTTCTATGGTAAATATCAGATACAATTCTATTGTTATCTAACTTAAAGAGAGCATTATTACATCAATAACGATTTGTTGGGTAGTTTTGCTTGGTGAACTTTGACAATATTATGTTATAGGAACAAGAAAAATAGGTAATAGTGTAAGATGTAAGAAGGTAACCTTTCGAAGAAGGAAGTAAACTTTCATAATAAGAGGAAAGATTGACTTCAACAAGAAAAAATTTAAGAATGGAGAACTTGGTATAACAAATGGGAGGTGATCTTTGAGCCTGATTTACCATAGATTTATCTTAATTATCACATATTAATTGAAAAACTGGAAACAACTCATTATTCAAATAAAAATGTATAATGTAAAGTAACATAATGAAAAATTATGAGATGAAAGTGTAAAACTTTGAAAGTTCTTTGATTATGATTATAACTACACATTTTAATCACATATATTTTTATTTATAATTCAGTTATTGTTCAATCCTTTCAGGTTAGGTTTATCATTCACAAGCAAATATTTTTATAATACTCCCTACATGATGTAACTCAGTAGAATAGCGTCTTTTAAATCATGCTCTTATTGTTTTAAATTTGAACAACTTAATCTCTTTTTTACTCAGAGAAAAGAAATGTTTAAAACTGGTTCATTCTTAATGAAAAAATAATTTTGTTTCCATGGGATCTAAGTTAATCAATGTTCATCAGAGACAAAGCAATAAATGAATAAATTGAAAACTTGTATGGAGCTAAGTTTGCAAGGCTGACTTTATTACTTATTTTCCATTGCTTCAGAAAAGCATAGGTTGGAATGGTAATTTTGAAACTTATTCCTTCTATTATTCTCAGTTTTGTGATCTGTTATATATGGGATATTAATACCTCTCAGTACAATTTGAGGACAAAATAAGACAATAGAGTACAGCTCATTACTGTTATATATTCAGTGACTTGAGGAGTCCTGTCACATATACACACAAAATAAATAAAGACAGGAAACACTTTTTTTCTTACCACCTAGAGAATTCTTACTAATTATAAAAATTAAATTTTCTCTGGTTGAAAAATGAATTTTCAACCAGAGAAAATTTTCTGTACAATTTTCTCTAATGTATATTAAGTCCTTAAATATGTTTGAAACACTTCCTAACATATTAAACACATTTTCGTTTGTTTAGAATGTGTGAGTATTTCTGCTAAAAAGAATGGTATTTTAAATTATATTGTACGGTATTACAATCTAAGTCTAATATTTCACTACTAAGAATTAGGATATTATGATTTACATATTAAGAGTGTTTATGCATACTATTTTCTCAAAACTCATATATCTAACAATTAAATTATTAGTATAAATCTTAATTGTTTTAACTTTTTGCAATTTATACTCTTTCATTATACAAAGATAATGATAGGAGAAATACTTTATTTAAAAATTATATATTTTTCAGAATTAATTTCGTGGTATATATATAAGAATTTCTCCCGATTTTGAGAATATATTTTTCATTATTTTTTGAAATTGTAAACATTGTATTAGAAATTAATGATATATAGTGGTGATGATCTTAAATAAGCAAGGCATTTCTGGATTTCAATATATCTATTCTGCAACAGATTCCTATCATCATGTTTTGCATATATTCTCCTCCAAATTTTCAAAAGTATTAAGAGACTATAATTATACACACATTTCTAATGACTTATTTATATTTTTAAATAAAAAATGATTATTAAGCAAACATATTAATGATTTATTTTTTTCACTATTTATTTGTTTGTTTGTTTGTTTGTTTATTTATTTATTTATTTTATGGTGACTTTGGTTAACAAAATCCAGTAAGTTTCAGTTGTACATTTTAACAGTGAGGCATATATATATTTACACTATGTGTTCACCTCCCATAGTTAGATTTCTTTCTGTCACCACATATTTAACCCCCTTTAATTTGTCTACGTTCCCCTTTCCCCCTCCCCTATACCCTCTGGTAACCACGAGTCTATTGTCCATGTCCAAGAGTCTCTGTTTGTTTTCCTGATCATTTGTTGCTTTTAGGTTTATATCCCACATATAAGTGATATCACGTGATTTTCAACTTTTTCTGCCTGGCTTATTTCACTCAGCATGATTATCTTGAGGTCCATCCATGTTGTCACAAATGGTATTATTTCATCTCTTCCTATGGCTGAGTAATATTCCATTGGATATATGTACCACAGCTTCTTTAGCCAATCATCTATTGTAGGACACTTCAGTTGCTTCCATTGTGAATAATGCTGCTATGAACATCAGTGCACACATCTTTTTGGATATAGGTTTTCAAGTCTTTGAGGTAAATATCCAGTAGAGGGATTGATGGATCATATGGTAGACCAATTCTTAGCTTTTTGAGAAACCTCCACACTGTTTTCCATAGTGGCCGTACTAATTTTCAGTCCCATCAGCAGTGTATGAGGGATCCTTTTTCTTCGTATCCTCTCCAATATTTGTTATTACTTGTCTTGTTGATTACAGCTATTCTAACACGTGTGAGATGGTATCTCATTGTGGTTTTGATTTGCATTTTCCTAATAGTGAGGGATGTTGAGCATCTTTTCATATGTTTGTTGGCCATTTGTATATCCTCTAGGGAAATGATTTTTAAATAATATTTAATTTTTAAATATATATAATGTATATGTGTATTCTTTAGATTTCTAATTTATAAAAATATCTATCTCATTAAATAATAGTATTTGATATTTAGATGAATAACATTTCAATTGCAGTCATAAAGCCAAGAATTTACTGTATTGAATCAAGAAATAAAGAAATGAGCTATTTTTACCAGAAAAAATATAATGCTTGTTGCGTGTAGTATAAAGATAAAGGCTTTTTCCATAACTTCTATAAAAATATGGAAACTTTATGAAAATATATTTCAAATTGCCATTAGTTCTGAGCAGAAAAAAAGTTTTCTGTTTAATAATCTCCAAAAGGAAATGGGAAGCAATAGAAGTGGTGATAGGCAATATTAACACATCAGGAAATTTCATTTGCCATAGGTAGAACTTACAAAATGGTGACTTGGTGTGAAATCAAACAATTTGAACGTTCTTTGAGTGAATAGAAAACATTATTATATATATTCTATTCTCAATTTCTTTAAAGAAAAATCGCCAAATCTCTTTTTATATTCTATAAGATTTTTAGTCTCAATAAAACAATCACATACAACTCCATTTTCATTTGTTTTTTTATTTCTTCTAGTATTATGTGAATGTTAAGTTAGTCAGTATAACATAGAATATGAGTAAAGTAAATCATTCTATAGAAATGTGTGAATTTTGCACACAATGAATGTTTATAACCCTAAAAATCACAAAGCACATACACATCTATTTCCTCTGTAAAATAATGATGAAACACTCAAAATGTCAGTAATACAACTTATAACTCTATTTAAAAAATTATTTTCAGAAGTATTCACTGAAATTCAGTTTATTTTATTTCTGTATTTTAAGGGCCTAGAACAGTACATCGAATATAGCAAGTACTCAGTCAATATTTATTCAACAAATGATTGTTCTAATTATTAACTAAACTGCTTGGCAGTATTTAGATTCACATGGGTAATCAATGTTACCATTTCAGAAGTTTTGATCACTAAGAAATCTAATAAAAATTTGGGTTCATTGTTCAGTGAAAATATAGATGTTGACCAGATAGTTTTATAAATATTATCTGTTGTTTAAATATCTATTTTTGAATTTTAGTTTCACCTTTTAAGTGAATTTATGGAGGTGTACCAGTTAAATTAAAATTGGGAAAGAGAACTTACACAATAATTCATATAGAGAAAATTTATTCTAAAGAATTAAAAACTGAAATAGAGGATTGAAATAATGGAAGTTTGATTAGTGAGAAGTAAAAGAGAACACTCAAGAACAACTAGATAGAGCAGATAGAAAAAGTAACCATTATCCCTGGGAAAAGCCTAAGGAGGCATCCTTCTAGGTCAAGACTGTATTGAAAAACCCCACCATTACTCTGTCAGTATGGCTCACTGAACATAGGAGGTTTAGAGATAGTTAAGATGGCTATGTTGGATTTGGATGATGAGGGAAAGGGATTTCAAGGTTGTCGTCTTTTTTTTTTTTCCTTGTCTTGGGCAATTAGTTTAATTGAGGTAAGAAAAACATAAGCAGAAGATTGGAAAAACCTGGTGATATTGCACCTGTTAGTTTTGAGGTGATAGTCTTACTTTTAATTGGAAGTAACATTTCAGTTACAGTGGAAAGATTTTCTTTCTTCCTATCTATTGTAAAGTTCTCTTTTTCTGCCTTAGCTCACATTATATTGTCCATAATTAAGAATTTTGATTCTAAAATTATTTCTGCTCTTTTCCATATTACCAAATTCTTCATTAGAAACTTACTTCACTAGCCAAAAAATACATACTAGAATCATTGAAAAACTCCTTTGATCTCATATGTTTGTCTGACCCACACTGTCATGTGTTTTTCCATTTCTAGGAGAATGTCTCGAAGTCATTTTTCATGCTTATGTTTTTAACCACTTCATTCTCTTCTCAACCTATTCCAATTCTACTTTCTTCTTTACTCACAATTGAAATGCTATAGTAGGTGTTCCCTTGCTTCTACTTTTATCTCTTTTATTTTTTTAACACTGTCAACTAAGGTAGTCTCATTCAACATCAATGTTTTAAAAGCCACCTACATGCTTGTGACTCTCAAATTTATATCTTCAATAATTTTTTACAGTTAATGTAGTATTTTAAAGTGTAAATATGATTGTGATAAATACAATTTTTCCATATTTTGTTCTCTCTGTACGAATTATTGTGAGTTCTTTTTCCTAATTTTAATGCTTTATTCAGA
This sequence comes from Pteropus medius, assembly GCF_902729225.1. Taxonomy (NCBI): domain Eukaryota; kingdom Metazoa; phylum Chordata; class Mammalia; order Chiroptera; family Pteropodidae; genus Pteropus; species Pteropus medius. Next base: position 12,512,501 of record NW_024344240.1, on the reverse strand, counting down.
TCTGTACTAAAATGTCTTTTTTGATTACCCATTCTATATTAATATTCTCTGTCATTCTCTATTTTTTATACTGTTTTATTTTTTTGCATGAGTTTTATTACTACCTGATCTTTTATTACATAATTTTCAGTTATTCATTCATTTGTCTATTTTTCCTTTATTATTCTTCTCTATCATCTTTCTCTATTGTTAATGTCTTATCAAAATGTAGGTCCAAGATGAGTATGGAATCTGTTTTGTTCATTATTGTTTCCTCAGCACTAAAAGTTATGAACTAGCACAGAGTAGGTGCTCAATAAGTTTTAACAATAAATGAATGAACTTATCTGTTGTATAAAATGTTCATTGTCTTTATATTATTTCTAAAATAAAGAATAAATTAAAAGCATGATCTAATATGTCAAACTCTTTAACTTATCTCTATATATTCTCTTGCTTCATTTACTACTCTTCAACTACCCTGGTCTTATTTGTGATGCTAAACACACCAAACAAGTTCATACATCAGACTCTTTGCCTAGATTATTATTCTATCGATTCATTGATGTCTGTCTTTTTCTAACCATTTGCTGAGAAATTTTCTCTGTTGTTCACAACAATATATCTTAGGCCCTCCTTGGTACATTACAGAAATTTATTTATATTATTTAAATAAATTGATTATTTAACATATAAATTGATTACACCATTTAAGAAGTAGATGAACAGTAAAAAGTGAACTTGAGAAAAAATTCCTGAGGAAAACAAATTTGACTGTCCTGGAAACTAAAAAGCTATGTTTCGATAAGAAATTAGTTAACTTTATTTAAAATATATCCAGTCTATTGACTACTCCAACCTCTATATGTTCAATTTGATTTTCTCTCCTACTTTTCTTCTGCCTAGTAAACAATTTACACTGGATATCTAACAGTACACAGAACTCAGCATATCTAAAATCTATCTCATCAACTTCCTCCTCAAGTCTGCTATTTTATACTTGCAGGTTAGATCCCCCAGGAATAAAATTTAAAGCAGAGATTTATTGATAGTAATCAATACACAATTTCTGCACACAGAGTTTGTGTGCAGAAGCTATTATGAAAGATCAACGTATATGGGGCTGTGAAGGAAGCAGGATTAGGCAAAGGAAACAATTACTATTGCCAGGAGTTGAGATTTTTATACCCTAACAATGTCTAGTAATTGGTACAGACTGTTCCTAGGAAGGAATAACGCAAATTTGGATAAAGTGATTCTCTTAAGTGTAGGGCATTCAGTTGCCAGGTTCAGCTGATACACCCTAAGCAGCTAGGGAAATGCTTCTGTCCTAAAAAGAGGAGGATATATGGGAGCATAACACTTATCTAAATTATATTATTGTCAAACTCCAGTACAAGATAAAAAGTAGCAGCCTGAAACAGAATTTATTTCATTTAAAAATCTTCGTGCTTTTATCGAAAAATATTTTAACAAGAATCTAGGATAAAAAGACTGACCTTTAGAGTATCAGTATTAACTAAGGGCCTCAGAAACTAAAGAGAGAGGCCAAGTGTGCTATATAGAAAATTAGAGAAACTTATTTTTGGTCTTAAGAAGGAAGAACAAAGAATTATAAGGGAAGAGCATTGCTGAGTAATTAAATCCTAAGATGATATGGAATTGGGGACCATATAAAATGAAGCAGCTTATTAAAATTTCTTATGAGAGGAAAATAATTGTAATTGTTGCTCTTTAAACTTCTATTTAAATCTATGTTATGTTGTTTGGACATAATTATCTCTTCTGTTCTTCCTACTTCCATTCCAATCCCCAATATAGTCTTCTACATTTAAATCCCTCCTAAAGGGTGTGTGTGTGTGTGTGTGTGTGTGTGTGTGTGTGTGAATTTTGTGTATGTTAGAACATAATGGAAGCAGAAATAACCGCTATATAATACTGAGATGATCATTAAATGGAGGAAATTCCTTGTTAGTAGCAGTTCTGAGCTAGAGCTGATGAAGAAAACTTACAGCCTGCTGGAACTTTATGAATGCAGAAAATAGGGCCTTGAAAATCCAAAATACCCATGTATTTAATTACTCCTCAAGACATCCTGCTTTGGTGCATATCTCCTTTGTGAGATTGTAAGCTGCGGAAAATTAGTCTGTCTTATTTAGATTTTATGATGGTTACATTGATTAGAGCAGGTCCTCTGGAGTATAGGTAGAAGATAACATTTTTTTTATCTCTGCCTCCCACTGTTCCCTATATTTAGTTGTTGGAGGTATATCTTCCCATCCTTGTAGTTGAAATCTAAGGCAGGGTTTAGGTTTAGTTATCCACTGCTTTATAACAAGTTGCCCCCAAACTTACTGGCTTAAAATAATGACATTTATTACTTCACCATTTCTCTGAGTCATGAATCCAGACATGGATTAGCTGAGCCTTCAAAGTCTTTCAAAAAGCTGTAATCATGATGTTGGCCAAGACAGTGGTCTGATCTGCAGACTTGACTACAAGCGTATACATTTCTATGCTCATTCTATTCATTGTTGGCAGGATTAATTTCCCTACAGTCTGTTGAATGGAAGACCTCCATTTCTTACAAGCTGTTGACAATAGGCTTCCCTCACTTTCTTGTTCATGGGCCTCTACAGCAGCTCTTAACATGGTGGCTGGTTTCTCAGGGTTGAGGTACAAAGAAAGAGAATAGAAGTAAGGGGAAAATTATAACTCAAGTTATTATTATGCTAATACAGCATCAGCCTCATGGACTTGGAAGTATTTTAATTGGGTTTTCTCTTTTGGAAAATTGAATGGATGTTGCCCATGACTTGAGAGCTGGCAGTCAGTTATCTATCTATACATGCCTTGATCAGAGCAAGTACATTCTACATCTTTCAGTTGTTCTGTCTTTGTTTAACTATTAAGTTTGTAGTGGTATCTCTAATGCCTTTCTACTGAGATTTTTTTATACCTTAAGGCAGTTTTCTTGGATCGTGTCCAAGACAAAACCATGCTCTTTTTTGGCGTAGCCCACATCTGGTCCTTGGTAAAAACAGATGCTTTATCCCAACAAGCTCTGGGAGGCTGGGCCACCCAAAGCAGCTACTTTTCTATCACTTGCTTGTCAAAACTGCTAGACATATCATCGCTCTCCCTCTAGATATCTCTATAGGGGTCAAATGCCATTGCTCTCTTCACAGGGCATTAATCAAGCTTACTGAGTTTTCTTAAAGCTTTACTTTCCCTCCTTTCTGGTGAGGGAAGTGGAACTTAGAGCACATTCTAGCTTTGTCAGTGAATCTTATTCTAGCTTCCAATTTCAGATACTTTTAGACTTTATGATGTGAGTGAATATAGAAAAGCATTAAAAACATTTTTATTCACCTTTTAAAAATACTTTCTAGTCTTGTTTCTTACTTTGGAATATGACGTTTGCTTTTTAATTCCATAAAGAGTGTCATATACATATATTTGCTCAATAAATATTTTTAAATAAATTAATATTATTATGCTGATTAACTCTCTAATCTTTTTAAGGATAGTTCAATTGGATAGATAATTTCTTGGGATAATTCACACACTCTATGCTTTATACACTATACATCAAGTGTCCAAAAATCTCACGAAGCACTTCTGTAGGCCAGTCTCCTCCAGAAGCAGACTCCTGAGTTGAGAATAAGTTCACAAATGATATATTGAGGAAGTGCTGGGAGGGAGAAACAGTAAGGAAATGTAAGAAACAGAACAGAAAGTAACAGAAAGGCAAGCAAAGATGAGATCTGAAGCTAAGTCATGCAGAGTGTAGCATGGGTCTAATCCTGTAGGAGAACTGCAGTGTAAATTTCACCTTGGAGTTGAACTGAGAGGTGAAGGAGCTGGGTCTTCCTTACAACTGTCACATGCCTGTTAGTCATTGCTTCAGGGCAGCTCCAGAAAGAAAAAAAAAAAAAATCTCAGGTACTGTCTGGCTTTCAGATATGTCAGAAAGTGGGCTTTAGTAGCCTGAGGGTTCTTTTCCTTAAACATATCCAAAATAGTAAAAGGTTACCCCAAAGGATCTGGGTGGAGTACCAAATTTGCAATGCAGATATCTTTTGATAGCATATGGGTATTATAACAGTTTTTCAGTTAAATCCTGTTATCAAATTTTTATGTTTAAAACTAACTGTCATACCAACTGTCACAAATAGTTCCTGGAAGGGATAATCAAAGAGTCTTAATAAGATTACTTATGACAAAAGTCTTTTTCTATAAATACAGTTGTTCCTTGAACAACATGAGATTGGACTGCTTGTGTCCACTTATTTGGGAATTTTGTTCAATAAATACCTGTACTGTTTTTGATCTGCTGTTGGGAGTCTGTAAATGTGGAAGGCCAACTATGTATTGATTACCACATCTTATTTATTTATTTGTTTGTTTGTTTGTTTGTTTATTATTATGGTGACATTGGTTAAAGAAATCCAGTAAGTTTCAGGTGTACAATTCAACAATAAGTCACACATATATATCTATATGACTTATTGTTGAATTGTACACCTGAAATTCAACAATAAGTCATATATATATATGTATATACATATACATATATATACACATTGCATTGCGTGTTCACTGCTCATAGTTAGATTTCTTTCTGTCACCACATATTTGATATTTGATCCTTTTTATCCCATCTACCTCCCCACAATCCTCTACTCTCTGGTAACCACCAGTCTATTGTCCATGTACATGAGTCTCTGTTTGTCCTATTTGTTGCTTTAGGTTTAAAGCAACATGTAAGTTATATCATGTGGTTTTATAAAATCAATTCTAAGGCAAGCTAGATTATTAATTGATGCTAATCATATTGAATTACCTTACAAAACACATTCTATCATCAATAAAGAGAAAATCTCATGATAAAAACATGCACGGCAAAAAGAAATTTGTCACTAATAGAAAGTAACTCAAAATATATCCTCTGTTACTTGTGAATGCATCATATATTTGTAAGAGATGCAGAAAAATGCTATCCGATTCTTTTATACCATAGGCTAGTCTTATAATCCCTTATTGTCTTTTAATATATCACTTGTTCTAACAAATATTACCAATAAACTCCTTTTAAAATTCAATAGAGTTTCAATTCTAATCTTCCTTGATTGTTCTTTGATTCTTAACTTAAAGATCTACTCCTTGAAGCTCTATAATCCCTTTGTCATACATTTTTTTCTGTTTCTTATTCATCTCATTTTATTTTTTTTCACACAACAATTCTACTAATGTGAGATGATTTGACAGTATACATTTTGTTTGGTATCAAACTGATCCCTATATAAGAACTATTAAATTATTTTTGAAGCACCACTATCTTCTCAAAATCTTGTGCTAAGACCTTGGAATTGTCAGCCTTTGTCTTATCGCTCTTTTTTAAATTGTTATTGTTTGTTATTTATTATCATTTTGCAATACAACACCGTATGAGTTATACATTCTCTTTATATTTCCCCCTTATTTTTCATACTCGTTTCAATAATCAAAACAAAACGAGAGTCATTATCAGTCCTAGATTATTACTGAAGCAAATGGCTTATTTAAAAAAATATATTGTTTGGGCAATTAGAGACAATGGTAAGAATGAGGCTTTGGTATTCTAATCCTCATTTAACCACGTATTTGCTATACAGATTTGTTTAAGTCATTTCTATTTAATGAGCATTAGTTTTCTAATTTATTATTAGAAAGGCGAGAAAGCTTATATAAATTTGTTAATATGTGTAAATGATTATGAATAATTGACAAAAGTTGGCTACTCTTATTAAAACTATCAATAGGTCTTGTTAGATCAGTGGGTCTGAATCAAGACCATTGGAGTTGGAATAATATGTTGGTAAAACTTCTCAGTTGATTTTCGTAATTCTATCACCTACTGTGAAACAATGGATTACATGTTTTATCAGCTCTCTTTTAGTTCCCAACTGCTTTGATCTATGATCCCATTAAAAGGAGAGGGAAAAAATATTTCTTCTCAATTTCTCCTGTCTCAGGGTGGAGAAACATCCAGTAATAAAACAATCTTTCTCTGTTCACTCATTCTTCCCCACAGTAGGAAGAATGTATTATCTGAATGGTAAATGGTGAACAGAAACTAGGAATGTATATTTCAGGTCTTTCCATTTTTTTTTTCTCTTCAGATCTGCCTGCTTATTAAGAACACATTAGCTGTTTTGCTTTTATAGATATTCTCTTTCTTGTGAAGAAAAGATAGTGATTGTCTAGTACTGCCTGTGTTTAGGGATATAGATAAGCCTGCTTAATTCAATGATACAATCATAGTGGTTGTAAACCTAAAGTGCATAATCCACAAGTTCTAAAATTTGATATTTTGACCTCCATACCTTTTATCTATCTCTCAGTTGCTTCAGAATACAGAATAAAATTTAATGTGTTATATATATTCAGGCCCTCAGTCTTCAAAATTTATCACTAAATGTATATGATAGATACTTTAACAGCTGATTAAAAGGAAATACACACATATACACATACATAGACACATATAAATGCATACATACACATCTATTTATCAATAAGCCTATGATTTATCTATTTAAAAAGTAAAATTAAAATGTAAAATAAGAAGCACTCTTCATTTGAAGTATCCAAAAGAGACAAAACAGGAGTTGAGAGCAACGAGTAGTACAGGATAATGCACTAGAGAGAAGGAGCAATTGCCAATATAGAATTCAATTATCATAATCAGAAATAAACAGTATAAGGACAAGCATGGATCTAAGAAGAACCAAATGTTTAAAGGCAAACAATATTATAAGAGAGAAAATCAAACATATCTCAAACACACTGAGATAGAGACAAGAGAGTACTTAGGAAAATGTACGGCATTAAATATATTTATTTTTAAATAAGAAAGAAAAAGATATTAGAAAAGAGTAATTGCTATACATAAAGCCAGAATTAATGAAATAGAGAAACAATTGTATAATTTATTAATTAAAATTTTCTATTTTACAAATATTACTGAATCAGTAAATCTATGATAATTGTGTTTAGAAAAGAGGAGAAAACATACACAAGCAAGATTGGAAACAAAAAACATATAACAAGATTAAAGGAAGAAAGATAAAAAAGTGAATACTGTGTTCACCTTCATGGAATAAACTTAACAACAGAGACAAAATGGTCAATTTTCTGGAAAAAATATACACTTCTAAAACTGGCTCAGAAACAAAGATAGTTCCTCAAGAGATCAATAACTGCAGTAGATATAAACAGACATTAAATTTTCTACCCATAAAAAGAGATAGTACCAAAGCAGTTTTACAGAAATTTTTAGCAAGCATTCAAAGAAAAAATTATTCTCATCTTTTATAAAATATTGTAGAAAAATATTTTAAAAGGTGGAGACCTACCCAACACAATTTACAAGGATTACAGAGTCTTGATATAAATTTTTCTAAAACAAAAAGAGTATTAATAAACAAACTGACCAACCAACCAACAAATAAATAAAACTATTGACCAATCTTACTTGTGAGTATGGATGCTCAAAATATAGAAATTAATTGCAAAAATAATTATATATGATCAAAAGGAACTAATATAGAAATACATAATTTTCATGTAAAATTTATTTCAGGATTACAAAGTTAATGTAAAGATAATAAATACTGAAATAAAATTACCACCATGCCAACTAGTTCGACTAGCAAAATTCAGGTTGATAATCAAACTCTTAAAACGCAGTAGAGTTCAGCTACCACCAAGCTGATGTAGCTTTCTCATCACTCCAGCATACCATACTTTTATTATCTTTTTCTTTGTATATTATGATGTGAAAAAGGTTGAAAGGACTTTTCTATGCCCTAGAAGTCTGATCAGAATTAAATTCATGCTCTTGTACTAGGGTAATCATTACCTTAGTGAGTTATTGGTACCTGTGAGGGTTTATTAAATCCCTCAATGTACTGGGCTGGATAAAAACTTGAGAACAGTCTTACTAAACTCTGTGCGTGCGTGCGTGTGTGTGTGTGTGTGTGTGTGTGTTGGGGACATACAAGAAGATATACCCTGCAAAATAAAGATATTGTGAACATATATTTACTTCTGCCTAAAAAAAAGAAAGAAAAAGAAAAGAAAGAAAGGAACAACACAACTTGCATAGAAAGAATAGAGCCAAAGAGCAAAGGTATCTTGATTCTCAGTACAGTTTCTCATGTACCACTCATGTCATATGTGGGATATATGTGGTCATGAGAGACAAAGTGTGTGAATATATATAGTTCAAGGAATCCATTATTCTCTGTTTCTTCACCTCTTACATTTAATTAATCAGGTACATATGACTGTAAATCACATAACACTCTGAAGGATATGTGACTAAAACTGATTTTCTGATGCAGCTACACGATTTCAAAACCTGTTACACATCATGCAACAATCTTTACAATGAGATATACGTGATTAGTCTAGGGTTTTCTTCACTCAGATAATCATTTATCTTGGATCTGACATAGTCTTCTAAAAATTATTTGAGTTAATTTTTCTTGCAAAAAGAATTTAATGACATCATCATAGGTCTCTGAGCATACTGTTCTGATTCTTGTCCTACATCTTTTCTTAAAAAGAAGTATATCTAGAAGTGAGATTGCTGGATGATATGGTAGTTGTATTTTAAGTTTTTGAGGAAACTTCATACTGTTTTCCCTATCATCAGCACTATATTGCATTACCAATAACAGTGTACAAGGGGTCTAATTTTTCCACATCCTCACCAACACTGGTTATTATCTTTTTTAAAATAATAACCACCCTAACTGGTATCTTACTGTGGTTTTGATTTTCATTTCTGTGGTGATTACTGATGTTAAGTACTTTTTCATATACCTGTTGGCCATTTGTAAGTCTTCTTTAGATAAAAAGTTGTTCAAGTTCTTTGTCTATTTTTATAAATTGTGTTATTAATTTATTTATGTTTTGCTATTGAGTTGCATGAGTTTTTTACATATTTTAGATATTAATCTCCTTATTAGATAGATGGCTTGCAAATACTATGTCCCATTATGTACACTGGATTTTCATCCTGTTGATTGCTTACTTTGCCATGCAGAAGTCTTTACTATGATGAAGTTCCTCTTTTCTATTTTTGGTTTAGCTGCTTGTGCCTTTGGTAAATACCCAAAAGATCCAAAATATAAATCATGAAGAGATATGTGCATTTTCATGTTCATTAGAGCGTTATTCGCAATAGCTAAGTTATGACAACAACCCAAATGTCTATCAATATATAAATAAAGAAAAGGTGGTATATACATACAATGAAATATTATTCAGTCTTAAAAGAAGAAAATGATTTTGTCATTTGTGACAAAATGGATGAATTTGAAAGTCATTATACTAAGCAAAAATACACCAGACAAAAAGCAAGTACTGCATAATTACACTCATATGGAGTATATAAAATAGTCATACTTATAGAAGGAGAGAATTGAATGATAATTTCAAGAAGTCGAAGGGCAGGAAAAATGAGAAGTTGCTAGATTGTTATAAAGTTTCAATTATGCAACATTAATTAGTCCTAGAGGTCTGCTGTACAGCGTAGTGCCTATAGTCAACTATATCATACTGTTCACTTAAAAATTTAAGAGGGTGGAAAACATGTTAAATATTATTACCACAAAAATAAAAATAAAACAAAAGGACATAGAAAACTTTTGAAGGTGATAGAGATGTATATTACCTTGATTGTGGTTATGATTTAATCTGGGCATGTAAATGGCCAAACTCATCAAATAGTATAAATTAAATACATGCAGTTTTAAGGCTCTTTTTAGAGTATTTCTAGGCTTAAAGCAAAATTGATAGGGAAGTACGGAGATTTCCCATATATCTTATCCCCCAAACATACATAGCTTCCTCTATTATCAGTATTTCCCAACAGAGTAGTACATTTATTATAATTGGTGAACTTATATTGGCACATCATAATCACCCAGGGTACATAGTTTACATTGGGGTTCACTCTTGGAGTTGTACATTTATGAGTTTGGACAAGTGTATAATGGCATTTATCTATTATTATAGTATGGCAAAGAACATTTTCAATGCCCTAAATAACCTTTGTGCTCTGCCTATTCATCTCTCCCCACTCTCTAATTCCTGGAGACCACTTATATTTTTGCTGTCTTCAATTTTGCATTTCAAAATATCACATAGTTAGAATCATACAGAATATAACATTTTCAGGATAAAAGAATGTCTTATTTCATTTAGAAATATGCATTTAATTCCTCCCATGTCTTTTCATGGCTTCATCAGTTATTATTTTTTAGCAGTGAGTAATATTCCATTCTCTGGATTTACCACAGTTTATTTATCCATTCACCTTCTAAAGGAAAGCTTAGTTGCTTTCAACTAAGAGAAGAAAATAATTTTGTAGATTATTTTCAATGAAGCTCATGGAAACATTATATGCTGATTTTCGTATAGACATAAGTTGTCAACTTCTTTGGGTAAATATCAAGAAACACAATTGCTGAATCAAATGGTAAGAGTATGTTTACTTTTGTAAAAACAAAACAAAACAAAACAAAACAAAACAAAACAAAAACACCAAACTTCCTTTCAGAGTGGTTGTACAGTTTTGCATTCCCACCATCAATGAATGAGAATTCCTGTTGTTTAACATCTTTACCAGCTTTTAGTGTTTGTGAATGTTCCAAGTATTGGCCATTCTAATAGATGTGTAGTGGTATCTCATTGCTGTTTTAAGATGCATTTCTGTGATGACATGTAATGTGGATCATCTTTTCATATGCTAATTTACCATCTGTATATTTTCTTGAGTTAGCTGTCTGTTAAGATCTTTGGCCCATTTTAAAATTAGGTTTTTGTTTTCTTATTGTTGACTTACAAGAGTCCTTTGTATATTTTATAAGATGTCTTTTTTGTGAATGATTTTTCTGAGTGTGTTGCTTGTCTTCTTAGTCTATTGATGTCTTTTGCAGAGTAGAAATTTTTATTTTAATAAAATCTAACTTACTAATCATCTCTTTCATGAATAGTGCTTTTGGTATTTTATCTAAAAAGTCATTACAACACCTAAGGTCATCTAGAATTTTTCCTTTAATGGTTTTATGATTTTGCACTTTATATTTAAGTCTATGATCTGATTTGAATTAATTTTTTTGAAGAGTATAAGGTCTATGTCTTGATCCATTGTTTAAATGTGGATGTCTATTTTTCCAGCATTATTTGTTGAAGATATATCTTTCTTCCATTGTGTGATATTTGGTCCTTGTCAAAATTTAGTTGACTATATTTATGTGAGTCTATATCTGGGCTCTCTATACTGTTCCATTGATCTATTTATCTGTTCTTTCACCAATACAACACTGTCTTGATTACTGTAGCTTTTTAATATGTCTTGAAGTAGAGTAGTGTCAGTTCTCTGATTTTCTAATTCTCCTTCAATATTACATGACTATTTTGAGTCTTTTACCTCTATATGCACTTCAGAATTTATTTGTTTAATCTACAAAATAACTAGCTGAGATTTAGAGCAGAACATGTTGAATCTATAGTTCATGTGAGAATAACTAATATCTTGACAATATCAAGTCTTTCTCTACATTTATTTAGTTCAGAGTTTTGTATTTTTCTCATATACATTTTGTACATATTTTATTAGATTTATAACTAAGTATATCATTTTTGAAGGTGTTGATATAAGTGATATTGTGTATTTATTTCAAATTCTTCTTATTCATTGCTGGCATATAGGAAGGTGATTGGCTTTTATATATTAACCTTGTATCCTACAGTCTTGCTATAAAAATTTTTGTTAGTTCTTTTGTATTTTCCACAGACAATATGTAATCTATGAACAAAGTTTTTCTTCTTCCTAATCTCTATACCATTTATCTCCTTTCTTATCTATTGCATTAGCTAGAACTTTCAGTACTACCTTGAAAAGAAATGGTGAGATATCCTTGCATTGTTCCTGATTTTGTGGGAAAACTTCAAGTTTCTCAACATTAAGTATGACATTGTGTAGAGTTTGTTTGTTTGTTTGTTTGTTTTTTGCAGATATTCTTTGCCAAGTGGAGGAAGTTTCCCACTGTTCTTAGTTTACTCAGAGTTTTTATCATGAATAGGTGTTAGAATTTGTCAAATCCTTTTTCTAACCATTGATAAGTTTATGTAATTTTTCATTTTTGATCTGTTGATGTGTGGATTACATTAATTGATTTTCAAATGTTAAACCAGCTTTTCATACCTGGAATAAATCCCATTTATCCATGGTGTATAATTATTTTTTACACATTGTTTGATTTAATTTGCTAATCTTTTTGAATATTTTTACATTTGTTTTTATGAAAGAAGATGTGGTACATATATATAATGGAATATTATTTGTCCATACAAAATAATTAAATCTTACCATTTGTGACAGCATAGATGGACTTAGAGGGTATTATGCTAAGTGAAATAAGTCAGCAAAGTAAGGCAAGTACCATAGGATCTCACTTACATGTGGAATCTAAAGAACAAAATAAGCAAACAAAACAAAAACAGACTCATACATACAGGAATAAACAAATGGTAAATAAAAATATCCAAATGGAAAATTAATCCTTAAAAATGTTCTTAACATCATTTGTCATTATGGAAATACCACATGAAACCACAATGAGATGATTCTTTAGAATGGCTAAAATTAAAAAGAATAGACGACACAAAAATTTGGCAAGGGTGTGGAACAATTAGAATTTTTATACATGGCTCTTTAGGATATAAAATGTCTGAAACTTTGTATTTAAAATTTTCTATTTATTTATGAGCATTCATAATGAGCTTTTGTTAAAATATTAAGGCATGGTGACTCAAGCTAACTTGGAAATTGTTAGAATTGTAAGTCACAATCCCTTTTGAAAATTACAGGAAAGGGTATATATTTTAAGTTTAATGGGCAAAGATAATGATTGTCTTTTAAATATACATATCATCATATATACTGAATGGACTATCAAATATTTTCTCTTTTGTTTTGCTTAAAACACATCATGTCTTCCTATTGCTAATTCAATAAAATCCAAGCTTCTTATGAGCTCCTTCAAAGCTCTGCTAGGACTAGACCCGCCCACTCTCCCACTTTGCTCTATTTACATTGTCCTCTGTCATGTGGTAGAACATATTAAGCTCTTTCTTGTATCAGAGCCTACATGCTTTTAACTCTATCTTTAATGGTTTCCCTTCAGTTTTTTCAGGACTATTTCTTATCATTTTTAGTTGACAAATAATATTTTCCTGACCACCTCACATTCTCAATTGTTTAATCTCTCTCATTAGACTATTATCATTCCTTCAGAGAACATCTGATATATTATCACTATTTTGTTTTTGTTTTTGTTCACTTGTTTTGTGTTTGTTTCTTCCACTAGACTGAATTCCATTCTCCTTACAGGATATTGTATTTACCGTTATTTCCCTAGGACTTAGCATGTGCAAAGCACATATTGAGAGTATCAATATAGATTTTTAAAGTATAGAAATAAATTAATATAATTTATTATCATTAATAATGTGATTCAGTATAAATAGTTTCTTTATTCTTTAAAGCAATTTTATTTCAAAAAAATTTATTTCATTACCTGTATATTAAGCATAGGTATTTGGTTGGTGCTGTGGGAATAATAAAGATTAATTTAATGTGCAGCAGACACTTCCAACCTGAATCTATAATGTATGTCTAGAAGGTCATGGTGAGCCATCAGGATTGGCTTTGTACAAAGAATATAGACAATTCTTGTGGGAAAGAATAGAGTAGTAGAACTGGCATTAAGTAAGAAATCATCAACTACACATGCTTAGAGAAAAACAAAGCCTCAGTCGTCAAAAGGAAAGAATTCATAATAAAGCTTTCTCAGGGGTCAGTTTCCTTTCTTCAGATGGGATAAAGTTTGATGTATCTCTAAACTTGTTCTAAGCCCAATACCATGAACTCATATCTGAACTCAAGGAAGAGAAAGATAGGTGTAACAAGTTAAAAGCAATGCAGCTATTTTCAGACAAACTTCTGTGAGATGTTGGAATCAGAAAGTAGATTACTTTGGGAACAACAGGAGAGAATGGCATCGAGATTGGGGAAGGTAGAGGCAGCCTTTGTGCTTGGGCCCAGTGCAGGCTCAGGTACTGAGGGACACAGCAGGTGGTTGAATAAAGCTATACATCTGTCTGGATAATCTGACCATCAGTAGAAGATGAGAACTTGAAGTACTTAAGATACTCATTAGACAACCCCTTTGGGTTCCAAAAGTAAGAAAGAAGACTTTGAGAGAAACTACTGTTTGTAATACTTGATGGAAAAAGAAAAATTTGCTTATGATATGACTTAAAGTTTTACTTCCAGGCCGGGATGACCCAAGGTTACACATAGCCCTTTGTTTTACAGACTAATTTATCTACCAGTTATATTATAAAGTTTTTAAGCTCAAATATAGGTTTCTGAAGATCTGTAAAAGGTACTAGCCTTACTACTTCCTTTAAGGGTGTTTAGAAAAAGTAAATGTAAAAGAAAAGTGTGGAAATAAGGCATTACTTGAAAATTTAAAAGATGAATTATTACCATAAAAGGATGTGGAGAAGTACTTTGGAGAAGCAAATTTTTTAAAAGAATTCAAATAAAAGACTACTATAAACGATTAACATTTGCATCAAAAAAAAAAAAAAGAGAGAAGAAAAAAAATTGAATAATTGGCTTATTGGACCCCTTGTAGCTGCCAGAACTTTTACAAAAGTGAAAGGAATCATCTCCTTACATAGGCACTTCACTAAGCAGAATCAGCAAAGATAACTTAGAAATGCACTGATGTTTAGTTTGAAAAGAGAATAAAGAAAATAGTATAATATAGAAAACACTCACTATTTAAGAAATTTAAATTATAACACATATTTTATTTATTTTTTTACCTTTATTAATTGATACATTGCCTAACCAATAAAGTTCTTAAATTGTCTCAGTGTTTTTTGCTTTATAAACTTTCAACTTGCAGGGAATTATAAAAGTATAAGGTTATTAACATTAATTAATACTTACTTATTATATTTTATTAAAGTAATAAAGTTACTTCATAATACAAATTGGACATGACAAATTTTTAAAAAGTGTTTCTAATTTTTTAATAAATACATACACATACAAGTAAAATTAAGTTCATCATCTGCAGTATAAATCCTTGTATTCACTTAACATTTTTATAACTTCTATACTTCTCAACAGTCTTTAGAGTTTAAATTAGGTGGCATTCTAGAAAAAAAATGAAAAATGTTCTTTCTCTATCACAATATTTAAGTAACTTTATTAATTACAATTTTTTTTCAGTATTAGGGATTTCTGGATTCAGTATTTTGTTTTCTTTTGATCAGGAGGTGTTAGACTTTATTGCCTGAAGTGGTACCATTTGTTCTCTGTGAAATATGGTTAGCCTCACCTTACTTTTTTATTAAGTGTATATTTATAACCTTTAGAAGCAAATGTACTCTATCCACATGGCTAGCGTTTATTGTTTTATGTTCTGCACGCAAAGCTGCTTTTCTTAATAATAAGAAACAGCTGTTGTAAGCACAACAATGAATGCAAAGGGTCATACATGCTTAAATTAGATACAAGGGGAGCCAAGCAAGGCTAAACTCTTTAATTCTGTCTCACTCTTCCATGATTGATGCACTCTAAAAAGAGCAGTTATATACTGTGTTGAGATTTAACAGATGCTAAAAGGAGCCCGTTCCAGTGTACATTTGTTAGGCAGCTGTGTTTTACACCAGCAGTGATTACAATGGGGAATCAGTGTTTCCATGACAGTATGACTGACGGAACTTACATACAGCAAAACTAAGGTAAAATAATGGAAAATATCAGAGCGGTCCACAAATGCAATCAATCATTTCTATAGTACACATACACACACACACACACAGATATCATTACATTGGTTTGCTTTTAATATTTTATATATCATTCATTAAATCCAAAGCTCAATTCATTGCACAAATGATAGCTGAGTTTCTGAGTTATGTAGGGTAGTGGTTACAAGGCATATGGAACTATGTATATTTTGAGAAAAAATAGAAATAAACTTAGAATTTATGGCATATGGTACATAAGAATAGCCAAAAACTTTACTTCTATTTTAACCTCTATTTTCATGAATTTAAAAGTCATCTTTTGATTATGTATTTCATATTTTAAACTTTAAAAGTTCATATTAAAAATCTGGTCATTTCTGATACCTATATCTACTCAGAAAGGAGGCAAAAATTACATATAAAATAATGTCTACAGTGGATTTATACACTATGTTTTCAAAGGATTTACAGTTAAAATATAGGGGTTTTTCATCTTTTGGCTATTATGAATAATGCTGCAATGAACATAAGAGTGCACATAATTCTTCAAGATCTTTTCAGTTTTTTTGGATAAATACCCAGAAGTAGGATTGCTGAATTATATGGTAGTTTTATTTTTAACTTCTGAGGAATCTTCATACTGTTTTCTATAGTAGTTGCAACATTTTATATTCCCACCAACAGTGCACGAGTGTTCTAATTTCTTCGCATTCTCACCACCATTCATTATTTTCTGGAGTGTTTTGATAATGCTTATTTTATTTTAATCGGGCTATGGTGATATCTCATTGTAATTTAAATTTGCATTTCTCTGATGATTACTGATGTTGAGCATCTTTTTATATAACTGTTGTCTATTCATATGTCAACCTAAGCTTCCATTGACAGATAAATGAATAAATATAATGTGATACATACTTACAATGAAATATTTTTCAGCTTTAAAAAAGAAGGAAACCCTGTCATATGTACAACATGGATATATCTTAAGGATATTATGCTAAGTGAAATAAGCCAGTCAAATAAGCCAGAATGAATATATTTACATGAGGTATCTCAAGTGATCAAATTCATAGAAGCAGAAAGTGGAATGGCTGTTGCCAGAGGCTTAAGATGATAGGGGAACATGAAAGTTGCTGTTTAATGGGTATAGGATTTCCATCAAGCAATGTGGAAAAGTTCTAGAAATATACTGTATAACAATGTTCATATAGTTAATATGGTATCACTGACTTAAAATTTGATAAAAGAGTTTTCATGTTATATGGTTTTTTACCAAAAATAGAAATAGGAAAATATTATAGTTTCATACATATTTTCTTTCACATAGATACATATTAGCATGTAGTTCTTTAGTTTTATAAAATATTTTTCAAGTGTGTATTTCATAAGAAGTATTAGTCTGCTTGGGTTGCCACAATAAATTACCGCAGACCAGGTGGTTTAAATAAGAGACATTTGTTTTTTCACAGTTCTGGAGGATTTAAGTTCATGATCAAGGTTCTGGCCAATTTAGTTTCTGATGATAGCTCTCTTCCTGCCTTTTGTCCCAAAAGTCCCAGAGGCATAGTCAATTTTCTTCAATCTTTTTCTTTCTATCTGTTCTCTAAAGTTAATAAGTTTAAATAATCTATCTTCAAATTCACTCTTTTTTTCTCTTATCTCAGTTCTTTTGACAAGCCCATCAAAGATTTTTATTTTCTATTAGATAGTGTATTTTTCCATTATAGAACTTCTAATAAATTTGTTTTAGTTTTCTATTCTCTGATGGGATTACCAAATATTTTCTTATATCCATCCTGTCCTTTAATTTTTACATACTTTCAATAGCTGACTTAAAAGTTCTTATTAGCTACTTATACATCTGAGTTATCTTGGTATCAGCTTACGTTTACTAATTTTTCTTGATTATCATATTTTATTGCTTCTATGCATGTCTAGTAATTTTTGTACTGTCTGCTTGACACTATATATATATTAAATTGTAGGCTATTAGGATTATGTTCCCATTATTTAAGGTTATTAAATTTTTATGCTGACATACCTATTCATTTATATTAGAAGGATTTTCTACATTTATTTCCTTCATCAAAGAATTATTTTACTCCCAGGTATAGTCGTAGTTCGGTCAATAAAACAATAAATACCCTAGGTAGTTTAAGTAGAGGGTGACTCAATGGAAATAATTATTTGCTTATAAACTGTTGGGATGACTAGAGGAGGAAAGGTCAAAAAAAACTTTCATCTTTAATTATAGTTTTTAGAGAATCAGGAGGATCCCACAGCTCCTCAAGCAAAAGATTTACCCAGTTATTAAAAGACAAAGTTAGGCTTTTTATGGGATTGTTGCAAAGCTTTTCAAACTCATGTGTTCATGTTCTGTTTCTGAAGAAAGACTAATATTTTCCAAATATCAAATGAGTGGCTGGCTATCTTGGAAATTGGCATTGGAACACTGCTGGAAAAAAATATTTTGAAAACAGTAGTTATCATGATTCTAGATTCTGTCCTACATATCATCTCTCATAATCCTCAAAATATTGTACTGAGTTTTCCCCATCACTATCTCATTGCATCCACATTGATTTTTGATTTTGTTCTTTTCTTTCTGTTTCATTGGTCTGTGCTTTTTATTCTGTTGATTATTATTGCTTCTTGAAAAATATTGTATTTTTGCTCTCTAAGATATTGTTCTCCTTTTAGGGTACTCTTTTTAATTTATTGCTTTTTCTCCCTGAAGTTCCTCTATCTACCTATTGAGATATATTCTCCTTAAGTGTTAGAACTTAGTCTGAAACAGAAAAGTCATATAAAAGTTTATGTGGTAAGAAAATTTTAAGGAAAGAAATCAATTATCTTAGTTAACATAACAACTACCATGTAAGGAAAGATTGCTATTTTATCACTTTTATAATCCAGGGCCACACAGTTACTTGTACATAGAAAGGGTTCGATAAACATATATTGCATGATTCATGAATTAAGAAATTGAAGAATCAAGGAAAATCGAGGTAAACAGCTGTGACAAACTATCTTTGGAATGAAGGCTGCTCTTCCTTATGTATTAATACTATGAATTGAAACCAACCTCTAAAACAACTACTACTCAAGTCTTTCTCTTCTCTTAGTAAGTACAGATGATAAATTTGGGTATAGGAGCAGTGAAAACTTTCTACATCTCAAGGAATTATTAATAGTTTAATGAAGTATTGAATTATATTTTTTTCAGTTGGTCCTTTATTATTCTAGAATTTGATGATAAAGCTCAATAGTAGGATATCGAATCTCAACTGTAAATAAAACAATAACAATAATAACAATAAAAGAGTCAAAAAAATAATTTGGTAGAAAAATGAAAAATATGTCTTTAACAAATGGTGCTGGAACAACAGGATAGCTCTATGGAAATAAAGAAAGTCAATCTCCCTCCTCATCGTATACCATATCTTAGAAAATAATTGTGTGATAAATTATGAATCTAAACATAAGAGTTAGAACAGTAAAACTTAGTGAATACAACAATGGAGTAAATTTTTGAGACTTTGGGTGAGGCAAAGATTTCTTAGGGGACACAGAAAGCATAAACTAGGTATTTGTTTGAAAGTTAGGTTTTATCAGGATTAAATTTGGGGCTCATCAGAAAATGAAAGAAAAGAAATATCACCAAAAAAATAAATAAGCTGTTTACATACTGGAGAAAATATTTGAAACATTTATATCTGGGGAAAAAAAAAACTTACCAAAAATAAGTAAGTAACACCTGCACCCAATAATATAAACACAAATAAACCAATTTTTAAAAATTAAAAACATAAATATTTTTCAAAATAATATATACAAGTAGTCAAGTAGCATAAGTATTGAACATCATTAGAGACATACCAACTAAAACTATACTAAAAAAACTATAAAAGTTAAAATGAAAAAATTAGCAACACCAAATATTAGAGAAGAGCAGGGGTTAACTGGAACTCTGATACATTTTTGTCTGTACTATAAAATGATACAAACACGTTGGAAAACAGTATAGCAATTTCTTCAAAGAAATTAAACATCTATCTACACTACTACACAGTGATTTCAGTCCTATATATTTAACCAAGATAAATGAGACTATATGTTCATAGGACAGTTTATATATTAATATTTATAATGACCTTTATTCATAATATCCAAAACCTAGAAGCTATCCAGATTTCTATAAACAGGAATATACAAAGTGTTTTATATTTATACAATGGTCTACAACACAGCAACTAAAAGGAACAAACTTCTTGATACATGTAATGATGTGGATAGATCTCAAAAATATTGGGCTGAGTAACAGAAGCCAAATATTGAAAAGAAAGTACTCTATGATTTCATTTATCAGAAAACATATAATAGGTTATAAGTCCCTCCTATACTGATGAATGATAGGCTTATAAAAAGGCATTGGTTATTGGACCTTATCTTTAAATTCTACCTATTACACTAATCTATGGTAATAGATATCAGATCAATGGTTTTTCTGGAATGGGGAATTGACTGGGAAGAGACACAAGGAAACTCACTGAGATAATGGAACTGTATCCTTAGTAATTTTAAAACTGATGGAGCAGTACACTTACTATCTGAGCATTTCTATGTACATAAATTATACCCATATAAAAATAAATAATAAACTGATTTATTCACATGCAAATATATGATTTAAAATGTACTAAAAATTTAACATACATAATGTATTATAATTTTCACAACTCTATTTTTTATTCCCATTTTTTAATTCTTTTTATTCCCATTTTACAGTTTAAAGTTCCAATATATTAAGTAATGTGATTATGGTCTCATGATTAATAAATAAGAGCCATCATTCTTTTTTTTTAGATTTGTCTAATGCAGAAGCCAGGAGCTCTTTCTCTGGATTTTATATTGGTAGATAACTTTTTTTTTTTCCAGAAATTCCAGGTATTCTAATTATTATGTTGAATCTGATGATGGTGAATGAAAATATATTGTTTTTTAACAAACTAGTTTGATTGATACATAAAGGGAAAGATACAGTTATGGAACAGATAAAGTTGTAGGGGATACTGAATTGACAGAGCTATATTTTTTCCTTATCAATATTCCAGGTAATCTATTCTTGCTCTCATAATTCAAAAAATTTAGTTTCTTACTAAAGGAATTATTTTTATATGGATGGTTTATCAGTTACACAAGGCTACCTGAACATGCACATGCATATTTATAAATTTGACAAGTACAGCAAGCAACTTCTATAAGTTTTTGTTTGCTCTAAGTCAAAGTTTTAAACACTAATTGTTGCCTACTGAGAGCGTAAAAAAGTGTCCAAGATTTGACATTAGCTATATCAGCCTTGCTCACCAGGATGGCTACTGCATATCCAGAAGATTCAGGCAACTTTTACTAATATTAAATTAAGGCTACTTTCTATATTAATCCTTATAGTTAATAAGCAAGACAATCTTATGTGTTTATGAGAATTAGATCTAGGTTTTGCAAGAAAAGACACTATTATCAAAGAACACCATTAAGGAATTAACACCATTAGGGCTCAGCAGCATTCTGCCAGCCTTGAGAGGACATTTGTCATGGATGCAATATAGTCCTCTTCATAATACTTGAAATAAACTGCAATCTATAAACAGAAATGTAGTTAGCACCTCATCAGATTTACTGAAAAATGACCAAAAAAATTACACGGTGAACCTGTACATATAGAAGGCTATTCTGGTAGTCTTACTGTTCTGCAACATTGTGATGATTGTATGCTTATACATATTTTCTATACATTAAGCAGAATTTAATCACTAGAACAGAGAAAGTTACAATTGATCAATTAACTTTTTCATAGTAAGCATGTTTGATTCACAAGAATATTGCTATATCTTAATTAACAGAAATCTGAAGTATCTTGTTATCATAAATTCTGAGGAGGGGAGGATAAACTTAGGTTTGGAGATGCTCATTGTAATAGTGGAGATCAGTTAGGAAAGTACAATCACTCTGAGGATTATGAAATAGGGAATTTATTATAGAAATTAACATCCACCTTATTGTGGGAGGAAATAGAGAAGAAATGTCTGAAAGGGAACACTAATCAGAGAAAAGTACCCATCAATTCTGGCTCAGGAGAAAGAGCTGGAGCTTGCAGGGAAACGTGAAAACTAGCCATGGCTATATTCAGTTGCTTGCTTGGAACTAAAAACGGGAATTAATGTGGAAGTCTGTAAAAGATCATTGACTCTTTATGGCTACCCTCTGTATAAATTTGGAGCAAAATGTCTGGTGGTGGGCTTGTGTCAGGAATGATGGCAGTTGGGAAAGAGAATTAGATGAGAAATGGGAAAGACTGAGGACAAACTGGAATACACTGTTGGCTCTGCATCTGTCTCCTCATTTTTAAGTAAAAATGACCTTCAGAGAATAATGACTCATCTTTGCCTTTCCAATTTTTTGTAAATTTACTTTTGTCCAAATCTATGCTGGTACTTGAAAAAAAGAACAATTAAAAGAAAGAGTTCTTGGAAACAGCAAGTTAGTAATAGAATAGTGTAGCACATAGGAGAAGATTAAGTTCTAGAAAGAACGTTGAGGAGACAGCAGAGCTTAGTTTGAGTGTACATTAAAAACACAGATACTAAGAGATCAGTTGAAACTAAGTCAATAACAAGAGATATCAAATTCAAGCACGAGTAGGCTGAGGAAAGGAATTTTTGGAAAATCTGAGGTTAGCGATAGCAAAGATACCCCAAAACAAAGGCATTAGGTCTTAGTTTGATAGAATTCAGGTACAATTCTATGGATAGCTTTTGTTGTGGTGAAATTTTACCATAGACAAGAGGTGTACCTTGCTATCTAAAATTGGACTAAAAGTGAATTTGTAACATCTCAGGCTCCTTTCTAAGCTCATTCCCTTCTGTGTTTCACTAAATATTTGTGTTCCATGGCTTCATTATTATCTTCCATTGTGAAAATATCTCTACACATGCACACATCTCTAAGCAACATTTAACCTATTTGCACATTTTGTTAATGATATCATACTACAAAAATCCTTCTAAAATATGTTTTTCTTTAATATTAGGTTTTTGAGATTTATCCATGTTGGTACACATGCTAATTAAAATATACACATTTTAAGTTTTGTATCATATTTCACTGCAGAAACATAAGAAAATAAAATTATTATTATATTGTTAATGGACATTTAGTCTGATTCCAAGATTTAACTATTGAATATAATGCTGTTATGAACATTCTTGAACATTTTACCTTGTGCATGTGTGACATCTTCTCTGGAATATATACCTAAATGGATTTTATGAACAGAAGGGAATATTATTGTTCACCTTTGTTTTACATGCCATTTTATTTTTCATGGAATGTGCTAATTTATATTCCCACCAGCCATGTATACAACTTTCTATGGCTCAACATAATTGGCAGACACTTGGTATCATTAGCATCCAATTTTTGCCAATCTAAACAATGCGAGATGATGTTTCATTTTAGTTTTAATTAAAATTTCCATAATTACTTGTGAGTCTAAAACATTGTCTTGTTTTTATTGGTTATTTGTTGTTTGTTTACAGTGAATTGTCTACACATATCTTTTGACTAATTTCCTATTATGATTTTTTTGCTATTTAATTATTGTAAGCATCCTTACATATTGTGAACATTAATTTGTTGACAGTTATATGCATTGAGAAAACCACAATTACATGACTTTTATTTCATTTTGTTTTTGCTAATTTTAATGCACTTGAATTTATCATCCATTTCTTTTATGTTCTATTATATCTCTATATCTATCTATCATATATCATCTACCTATCATCTATCTATCTATCTATCATCTATCTATCTATCATCTATCATCTATCATCATCTATCCTCCTACACTTTCAGTCTTTACAAGTTTTCTTTCCCAAATAAAATTTTCATTCACATAGAAATAATTTTTGAATATGAATTCAATATTTTTTCCAATGTAGATATTTTATTTCCTGACACAATTTACTGAATAGTCCACTTTATTCTTCATTAACTTTTAAAACACTTTATTTTGAAAAATATGAAATCTATTGAAAATTTGAAAGAATAATACAACAAATATCCAGATATATCTTTTATCCAGATTCATTAATTGCTATTATTTTACAGCACTTTCTTTCTCTGCGTGAATTTTAATATATATTTGAATATATATACTTATAGATATTATACATTATACATATATAATTAGTGTTCTGTGTGTGTGTGAGAGAGAGGGGAGAAGTCTTTGGTAATATTCCAAAAACAGTGTGCCTACATGGGACTTTTTTCTTATTTAAAATTTGTCACTGACATTTAAGTAGGCTGTTAACTGAATTAGCCAAAGAAACTGGAGACATTTTTAAAAATTAGTTCATTTTCATCCATTAATTCAATCAGATTTGTACATTTATTTTTTGTTGAAATTTAACATACACTAAGAATCACCAATCTAGTGTACTTTTTTTTTTTTTAACAGATTGAGAAAATGAAGTCTCAGAATTATTTGGCTATTTGTCTAAGGTCAAACTGCTAGTAAGTGGTGGAGTTGGAATTCTGACTGCAAAGACCATATTCTTTGCATGAAACAGAAATGAGGAAGACTTGATTCTTGTTTCAATTGAGGAGAGAAAGTGAACTTAATTTTTTTCAGGAAATAATGGCAGGAGCTATAACAAAAATTCAAGGTCTTCTAGAAACAATTGATGCTGCCTATTGGATAAAGAATATTTCACTGGAAGAGATGATAAATAAGCAGATATGCAAGGAGGATAGGATTGGGGCAGCTGGAGATGGCAGAAAGACTTTTGGGAATGGGAGCCACATGTAATGAGGGGTGTTGCAGAGAACACAGAAGTGTGGAGAAAGGGAGGTACATACTGAGAAAGCCTATTTTTGAAATCGATGGTCCTTGACAAAGACAGTGCTAACTGTATGTAGGTGGGAAGTAGAGTAGCTAAAAACTTAAATTGGAAACTTTAAGATCCAAGAAATAATTTCTACAGTAGGTGGAAAAGTGTAAACAAAAAAAATTAAGAGTGCCTCAAAGACAAATCCAGGGGATCCCTGAAATATTTACTGTGAGCCGAGTTAACTCTGGAGGTAGAATGTATAGCTTCAGTGCTCTGTTACCTAGTCAGAATTGAGGACGAGTTTACATTGGAGAGCCCAAAGATGCAGTGTCCACTGCTCCACATTTACAAGGGAGTTCACCTACATTCCCTGGGAAGTCATTTCCTGATCTTGTTCCATGATTTGGCTTTATTTTATAGACAATGCTACTTGAGATACCTGTTTTTATCTCCTCTTTTCCCTCAATCTGCCCTTCATCCTGAGAACTAAATGACTTACAGTTTATACATATTACAAAAAAGTGGTGACACCTTGATAGAATATGGAATATATTATAACATATTCCTAGGAACCCTGTAGCTAAGCACAAACTTAGACAGGAGAATGTTTAATTTCCATTTCAAACCTCTAGGTGTTGGTTTGCCAGTTCAAGATAGATGACATAATTTTGTGAAAGGTGGATGAGCACAAAATTATTTAGACTGAATGTGACTACTGGAGTTTCCACTTTTATGTTCTGGAGGACTTTGAGGGTGACTGTTTGGAATTTATCCCATGTAGTAACTGTTCTACAGTAGTCATGACAATTCAAACTTCATACCTGTAATTAGCTCGATAATAGAACTATGACTCAATTTTAGCTAAAACTATGCTGTAAAATCTCTAGAAATAGTTCCTTTACTTCTTAAAACCTCAGAGATCAACTCCTTTATTTACTCTGATAGTTATTGTGTCAGAAAGCGATGCCTAAAATGGTGCAAAATATTGCTACTATCCTTCTGATATTTCCCAATGATGTCAAATTGGAAGTAGGAAAAACATAAAATTCTCAAGATCATGCTTAGAAACTCTATCAACCTTGGAGACTAACCATTTCACAGACTTCTATTTCCAGTGATCCATATTCTTTTCTGTAAATTTGAGTTTCCATCTCATATAATTTCTGTTCAGACTAAAAGACATTTTGTTAATTTTTGAATTAACAAAATTGCTCAGCTTTCATTTTTCTAAAAATGTCATTTAAATCTTGCCTTTCAAAAATGTTTTCTGGATTTCCAGTCAAGATGGTGGAGTAGGTAAATGCTGTGCTTGCCTTCTCTTATGACCACATCAAAATGACAACTAAACTAAGAACAATCATTATTTAGAATTGCCTGAAGGTTAGCTGAACAAAAGCCTACAACTAAGGACATAAAGAAGAAACCATATTGAGACTGGGAGGAGATGTGGAGACACAAAACAGGCTAGTCTCAACTCATGTGAGGCAGTTAAAAACTGGGAGAAATATCTTGGCTAAGGAGGTGCCCCCAAAGTAGTGAGGGGTCCCAGCCCCCCCAGTAGACTCCCCAGCTTAGAGAACTAGTGCCAGAAAGAAAAGGCCCCACAACTTTCTGTCTGTTAAAACCAGCAGAGATTGTGGCTGAAAGATAGAGAGCTGCTGGAGACTCAGGCATTCCTCTTAAAGCTCTCTTCCAGACAGACATGCTAGCAGAAGCCATTGTTCCTTTGTTGAGCCCTCCTCCTAACCAGCATGCAGACACAGTTGGTCACCATATATGAGTAACAACTTAGTTAACACCCTTTGCCCTGCCCTGGTGAGTCCCTGAAACCGTGCCTCTCGCAACTTGCAGGCCCACCCAGCACTCTTCCAGTGGCTTTTCCATACAAATGGCCTATCTTGGTGCATGCTACAAACTTTCCAAAGATCTCTCAAAGGTTCATAAACCCCAAATAAGCAGCATCTGTCCTGTCATGCCTCATACTCTTGATAAGTAGCTCCAAGCCGGCACTCAAATCACAGGCAGCCTTTGGTTTGTGGCTTTGCCTCTCCCACGCACCTCCAAGCCCAGAACAAGTAGCAACCATCTGAAGATCACTTTGTAACTCATGCAAATTGGCCCCAGTCAGGGCACAAGCAGTGGCTGACCTTGGCTTACAACAGAGCCCCTCACAAGAAGCCCAAGAACCAAGACAACTGGTGGCCAGGTTCAGACCACATTGGAGCATCACCTAAACACCTCTACAAATGACGCACTCAAAGAGCAGTCTGAGCAGGCACCAGAGCCCTGCTAAAGCAAATTCTGCTCCATAGGGTCAGCCCCCTCACAGAAACTCCTCCACTGTAGTTATCAGCCAGTCCTCACAAGCAATAGCCTTGAGAGTCAGTCACTCTTTTGACATGCCAACAGTAACCAAGGCTCAACTACAACAGGAGGGCACACACAAGGGATACACTTGGAGAATCCATCTCAGGTGACCAGGAGATTGAACCACTGGGCCCCACAGGACATCTACTACATAAGGCCATTCTATTAAGCTGAGAGACATAGCAGCCCTAACTAATACATAAAAATAGAGGGGTAGTCAAAATGGGGTGACAAACATGTTCCAAATGAAAAAAACAGAACAATGTTCCAGAAAAAGAATTAAACAAATAAAGACAAGCAATCTACCAGTTGCAGAATTTAAAACATTGATTATAAGGATACTCAATAAAATTAGGGGAAAGTAGATGAACTCAGTAAGAACTTATCAAAGAGGTAGAAAATATAAAAATTGAGATAGAAAACATAAAAAAGAAAAAGTGAGAAATAAATAATACAGTAACCAAAATGAAGAATATATTAGAGGGAATCAATAGTGGATTAGATAAGCTGAGAATTGATCAGCGATTTAGAAGATAAAGTAGCAGAAAACACCCAATCAGAACAGTGACAACAACATCAAAAAGATTCCAAAAAAAAAAAAATGAGGATAGTTTAAGGGGCCTCAAGGACAATATCGAGCATACCAACGTTCTCATCTTAGGAGTACCAGAAGGAGAAGAGAGAGAGCAAAAAATTGAAAACCTATTTGAAGAAATAATGGCTAGAGGGATTGGCATGGCATAGTCAAAATGACAGAAAGAAAGGACCTACAGCCAAGATCACTCTACCCAGCAAAGTTATCATTAGAATCGAAGGACAGATAAAAAGCTTTCCAGACAAGGAAAAGCTAAGAGTTCATCACCACCAAACCAGTATTATAAGAAATGTTAATGGGACTTCTTTAAGAAGAAGAAAAATAATAATAAAAAATATGAATAATAAAATTACAATAACTACAGAGCTATCAATAATTACTTTAAATATAAATGAATTAAGTGCTCCAATCAAACAATAGAGTGACTGAATGGAAAAGAAAACAAAACCCTTACATATTTGCCTACCAGAGACTCACTTCAGAGCAAATGCCACACACAGACTGAAAGTACAAGGATGAAAAACAGTATTTCATGAAAATAGAAACAAGAACAGAAAGCTGGAGTAAAATATTTATACTAGACAAAATAAACTTCAAAACAAAAGTTATTACAGGAGACCAAGAAGAACCCAGTAACCCCACTTCTCGGTAATTATTCAAAGAAACCCAAAACATTAAGGGATGTTTATCTATCTATTCATTGCAGCATTATTTAAAATAGCCAAGATATGGAGGAAACCTGAGTGTCCATCAGTGGCTGAATAGATAAAGAAGAGGTGGTATATATATCCAATGAAATATTATTCAGCCATGAAAAAGAATAAAATCCTGTCATCTGCAACAAGTCGAGTAAGTCAGACAGAGAAAAACAAATGTCATATGATTTCAATTACATGCAGAATATAGAAAACAGGATAAACGAATAAACAAGAGAAACAGGCTCATAGGTACGGAAAGCACTTTGATGGTTGCTGGGGGAGATAGGAAAATGGGTAAAGGAGGAAGGGAATGAAGATGTACAAACTGGTAGGTATAAAATGTCATGGAGATATAGAATATACAATGGGGAATACAGTCAGTAGTATTGTAATAACTATGTATGGTATCAGATAGGTATTGGATTTATTGAGGTGATCACTTCGTAACGTATGTCTATTCCCTGTGTTGTGCACCTGAAACTAATATAATATTGTATGTCAACTATAATTGAAAAATTAAAAAAAAACATTGACAAAATATATCAAGGATATTTTAGCTGTACATAAAATTCCTGTCAGTACTTTTCCTTTCTTTTTTCTATTCTTTTTTTCTTTTTTAAACCTTTCAATTTTTATTTTTATTTTATTTTATACTTTTTAGGTGAGGCAAGCCTTGGTTGACCTTGCAGATTGCAAGGACCTTGTCAGCTTACAGTCCCTTATTTATTTTTTATTTTTTACACCTATAGCAC
This sequence comes from Pteropus medius, assembly GCF_902729225.1. Lineage (NCBI taxonomy): Eukaryota > Metazoa > Chordata > Mammalia > Chiroptera > Pteropodidae > Pteropus > Pteropus medius. Next base: position 12,483,319 of record NW_024344240.1, on the reverse strand, counting down.
CTGGTCTTCTTAGGTGGTCTCCCATCCAAGTACTAACCAGGCAAGATCCTGCTTAGCTTCTGAGATCAGATGAGATGCATTACTTATATTTTTGATCAGATCATTTGTTTGTTTGTTTTGTGCAAAAGAGAATGGTTAGCACCATCCTGGGTCACCACCCACAAGAAGCTAGCACTTTATAAGGTGACAATTAAAAATGTCTGCAGACATTGACAAATATCCGCTGGCTGGAAAACTTCTCCCCTTCTCCCCACTCCCATTCTGAACCACTGCTTAGGACATGGTTTTTATTTCTAATATGTGTTTGTCTTTCTGCTATCTCAGCTAGATGCCACAAATGTGTTAAAATTAAATGTAAAATATAGACAGTACATGAAAATTCCCTGAGCAGACAAAACCATTTAAGCCACACAAGCAAACATATTTAATGAACATATGCAAAACTTGGGTTACTTCTTATAAATGCCTCTGATAATTGTGAAAGAAACACATTAGTCTCCTAAAAGTGGCATAACATAATCACTTTAACCAGTCCTTCCCACATGAAAATCCCCACTGCGATGAGCAATCATTGTGAAGTTTAAACAACTTCTTCGTTTTCATTTTGTAAGCCATCCTGTAACATCATGACCCTGAGCTTCATATCAACTTTAAATTTAAAAACTTCAACTTCACAAATTATTCTTAAATGTACAATAAACTCTTACTAAATACTATTTATCGATTGTGCGGTTTTAATTTTGCTATTTCTGGATATTTGACAAATGTTAATAGTTCTGACAATTCTGGGTGGGCTGGAACTCAAATTTTTCTATTTTTCTGTTCTTACCAATACAATTTTGCCAATGCAATGCAGTATCTCTATTCTTTTTTTAACCCAATTGCTGTCACTTCTTGGAAAGCCTCAGCTTATCTTACTCCCTGCATATATAGCTCACCTCTCAGTCATGACTCCTCAACAAGCTCCTGGATGTATCTCTCAAGGCATCTCTTTTTGTAATTCCTCTTTTCTCTGATATTCCATTTCAGAAGTCTGATCACTGCCTCATCAACTCAGTGAAATCATTGTGCCTATTCGAACTCTAGTTTTCTGGGATGTGGTCAGAAAATTGACCATAGCCAAAAACCTGGGTACTTGTAAACTTCCCTTTCTCAGAATTGTAGTGTTATTTTGTCTGTTGATCTGAAATTAATTTTATATATGTTTTCCAACTTAAAATTGTTTACAGCAAGTGAATAAGTTTGTAACTAGATATTGCATTGTTTCCAAAAGCATAATTAGGTATTTATATATATTAAATATTTGCTTACATTTTCTTCATAGAAAATTATTGAGTTTTTACATTTTTAATTATAAAATTAAAAAACAAAACATTAAAATTCATCATAGTTGTATAATTTTAATCATTTGCAATTTTATTATTAGTGATTGTCTTTTCCTGGATCTTCTCTCTTTAATATAAATAATTAGCTTCAAAGAAAGATTTGCATCTTTCCAATTATTTAAATCAAAGACTCCTTCCTTTCCTCTAATTCTTTCCAGTTCTCGATGCCAAAAAAAACCCCAAACTATTGGATAGTACTTTTTTCTGTCATTTCTCATTTATCTATCCTATAGAAGAGGTAACAGGAAAGAAAGATTTCTTATTTTGCCCTACTGTCTCCCCTTAAAAGGAAAACAAAAACTATTTATTGGACTCACTAAAATAAAACCTCAAATATATTTATTTTCACCACAAGACATTGTTTTTTCACTGTAGCCTCTAGTCAGAAGTGGAAAGAAAAAACATTACTTGTTTGAATTTTGCCTTGTTTCTACAGAAAACACCAATTGCTAATTAAATAATCTTTATTAAATTATTTCAGCAAAATTTCAGCTACCATTTCTCATAGATCTTTTAACTTTACTATATTTTTTGCAATATATCTAAATGTTGGAATAAATTTTTGAAGAGCAAATAGGTTGACCTTATTATTAAAGTATTTAAATCAGTAATTACTGAAAGCCTGCTGCTTTATGCAAAGCACGGATTTGGTTTCTTAAAGGGTCCTTTAATCTAATGAGGAAAACCAAGACATGAAAGTAAGTATTTTAAGAATAAATAGTGGAATATTTAGTGAAATAAAAAGTGTAAAGACAAAGTGTTGAGTGTGGAAGGAGTAAGGTAAAACTTGTATATTGTGTGTTATGGCATGAGATCATTTTAAAATCTAGGTTAGAAAAGATTTACTCAGACTTAGCGGGCAGAATAGAATATTTCCTTGTGAGTGTCGAGGTGACATGAGGGACACTATTTAAATGCTATATGAAATTTAAATTTCATCATCATTCCTGTTTCTCACAAATAATTGCCAGTCAACATATGAATGGCAATTTAGGGGACAAAAAAGGGTTTCTAATCTTGCAGGCATAGTTTTCAATCCCAGCTCTAATAAAAAATATTTGTGAGTGTGGACTTTTTATTATTTATAAAATGCTAAAAGGGTTGATATGAAAAATGCCTAAAATAACATATAAAATACTCAGCACAATGCGGCATATAGTGACTATATATTATATGCAGATTTTCTTCTTTTTTCTTGAATAAATTGACTTGCATACTCCACAGAAAATACAAAAATCCAAGCCATAGTTTATTTATAAGTAGAAGTTATCTTTATAATTTCAGTTGTTTCTAAAAAAATGGCAGTTAAAAATAGACTACTTTATTAACATGTATCTCAATATCACCTATTTTATATCAAAACATCTGAGACTAAACCTTAGGTGCCCAAAATAGTAATTCTTATTAAGTATTTATCCTATAAATCCACAAAAGAATAATATAAAACATAAGGAAATATAATATATTGATAGCAGTCCAAACCCTACACGCATCGATCTTAAATTATTTAGTTTCCTCCAAGTACCTCCTGACAAAATACTTATTAACTATAAAAAAATAATATATTTAGAGTGCAGAAGCTTGGAAGATCTCATTTTAATCAATAATCAACATTAATATCACCAGAAATGGAACACATTGTCACTGTGTGTCAATTCATAGAATGCAATATTTTGTTGGGAAGTACTTTGAGGCTACAAAAATATCTTATTCTTCTTTATATTCTGAATTAATTAATTAATGTCAGTAGAGATTAATAAAACCTTTTATTCTATAGTTTATAGTCTATTACTGTAGTTATATATTTTTTGATGCTTAGACTGTCTCTGTCTTGGCCATTGAGAGAATCTTCAAGTTATTTCTAGGTCTTTTTGACCTGACTTAATTATTCTTGAAGCACTTTGATATTTTACAGCAAAACTAAACGTTCTAAGCTCCTTTGTAATTTTCCTGAGCCAGCTTTGGAATCAACTATTTTTTTCAAAGGAGCACTAGTTTATTTTATTTTTTTAATAGATATTGGTATATAAAGCTATCTTTGAAGTGTGCTCAGTGGACAAAACTGGTGAATAAAAACATACATATATATTTATTTCTCTACTGATTTATATTTATATTGAAAACCATGAGTTCACACTAATATACCACCAATATCCCATGGCTTAATAGTCCTCTCTTTCTCTCAATTTGTGACTCCCTTCTCAGATAGTAAGAAAAGTGGTTCCCATTATATACAATGCATTTCTTTATTTCAATGATCTTCCTGTACATAAGAAAATCGTCATCACTGTCTTACTATATAGATGTCCTTCTTCCTTTGGTTAGATTCTGAGATCCTGTACCAGGCTGCCATCTCATATGTGAGTATCTTAGTTTTGATTTTCATCCACTTCAGAGTTGCAGTGGCTCATACACCACTTCAGGCCACTGCAACTCTGAAACCCCATATCATACCATCCTTTCACTTCTCATCTTGCTTGGACTCTGATTCTCATGCTAGGCTACCCCCCAGTTTGGACTTCTTCCTCATTTGAGGCTGGCTTAAATTAACAGTCTAGACTACTGTGATTGTTCTAAACTCAGATACATACAATGCTCAGTCCCGCTAAATCCTTTAAGACTACATTGTTCAGGAAGGGAAGGGGAAAAAAATCAAACGATAAGGAAATAAAGGAAAAAAGTAGAAAAAAGAAGAAAAAAAGGAAGTCTTAGTTCCTTTTTCATACCATTTATAAAATAAGAAATTTGCACTAACAGTCTATCATGTGTATTGACAACTTCCCATGTAATAGACTTAGGGGAATTCAATTGCTTCTTTTACTTGCAGAACTTATAGTTAAATATACAACATATATATTGAAAAAAAGCATTTTTTTAAATTTCTGGAGCAACTTTAAATTATTGACTATGAAACTATTATAGTTCATTGTGTGTGTGTGTGTGTGTGTGTGTGTGTATGTTTGCGTGAGTTAAATAATATGAAGAGTTAGAATATAAAATTCTATTTAACTACATGGAGTTTATTATTTAGACATAAAAGACTGTATATTATTTACACACACTATATATCATGTGCTTATTATATGCTACACACTTTTATAGATTCTTTAAATATGTTAACTTGTTTAATATTTACAATGAACTCATGTGCAACATTGTATTTGTATATTCTTATATAGATGAAGAAATGGATGCAAATTCAATTTGAGCGAAGACTTCCACTTCGCTTGAGGTGGAAGAGGTAGGCCCATTTCCTCTATTCCTATAATTTTGTACAACTAAAACTCATAGCCATTATTTATAATACAAACATAAGACACCAAAGGTGAAGAGAATGAGGCAGATTGACTTGGGACTTTGAGATCTGATGAATGACATGGTGCTGAGTTCCCCAAATTTTCTTTTTGCTTTATATATTTCATATATTGAGCCAAAGAAGATAGCAATCTGGAAATGCCAAAAAGAACAGGAAAAAAAAAAAAAGCCTTCCCATAAGTTAGCTATCTCTAACCAAAAAGGACCAGGAAACTTATAGACAATAACAGCTGTACTCCATTCAAACACCATGGGAGAAAACAAACAAATGTGGCCCCACCCACCCACCCACCTACGAACAAGTAAAGGTTTGGTGGTAAGCCTAGAATTTCACCTTTTCAAAGCTGTAATGACACACTCATGATTCAAAATGTATCGTGGACTTACATGTAAATAATAAAACTTTTGAAAGAAATATAGAGAAAAGCTTTAAGATCTGGGAATAGGGAAAGAGTTCTTAAATTTGATACCAAAAGAATAACCCATAAAAGAAAAAAAATAATAAATTAATGTTTATCAAATTAAAAACTTTTGCTTTCATAAACACCTTGTTAAAAGGATGAAAAGACCAGCTACACACTAGGATAAAATATTTGCAAACAACATATATCTGATAAAGGCCTAATATTTAGAATATGTAAAAAACTCTAAACTCAACCAGAAAACAAAACGTTAAATTACAAAATGGGCATAGACATTTTACTGAAGAAGATATACAAATGACAAGCAAGCACATGAAAAGTTGTTCATCATTATTTGTCGTCGTAAAATGTAAATTAAATTCATAATAAGATATCACTAAATACTTACTAGAAAGAGAAAAAATAGTGATAAACAAAATGTTGGTTAGATATAAAGAAACTGGATCACTTATGCATCGCCAGTTGGAATGTAAAATGACAATTCTAGATAACAAATTGCTAGTGTCTTAAAAACAAATAAACAAACAAGAAAAACTACACTTACTATGACATACAAGGGAGAAATTGCACTCTTGAGTAATTTCCCAAAGAAATGAAAACTTATATTTAGACAAAAATCTGTACACAGTACTTATACTTATAGCAGCTTTATTTGTAATAACCACAAACTGTATAAAACCCAGATGTTTTTAAATTGGTGACTGATTAAATAAATTGTGGTACACCTATACCATAGAGTGCTATTCAGCAATAAACCATTATATTTAAGTTCTATTATACACACAGCATCTTGGATGACTCTCCAGATAATTATGCTGAGTGAAGAAAGCTAATCTCACAAGGTCCATACAGTATTATTCCAGATATATATAACAAAATCATAGAAATGATGTACAGATTAGTGGTTGCCAGGTGTCAGGGATAATGAGGGGAAAGCTGGGAATGTGGTGAAATGGAATGGAAGCGGCTATAAAGGAGCAGCGAGAGGAGTTCTTGTGGTGAAAATGTTCTCTATCTTGACAGTATTAATGTCAATATCTTGGAAATAATATTATACTATGGTTTTGGAAAATATTACCATTGGGGGAAACTGGATATACATGAAATCTGTTTATATTATTTCTTAAAATTGCTTGTGATTCCACAATTAATTCAGAGGAAAAAGTTTGATAATAAAAATAATAAAGATTAAGTGAGTGGTAGAGTTGTACTACCAGTCTCTAGGTCCCACACACTTAACACTACACTGTAGTAACATGGCAACGTTTGTCCTGACTTTGTATGGTCTTGGTGTTTTTGTTTTGTTTTTTTAATTTTATTATTAGTTTCAAGTATGCAGTACATTGGTTAGACATTTATATAGTTTATCCCACTAATTGCTCTTTCTCTCCTCTGGCTCTCCACCTAGCCATTACATTAATGCTAATTGCATTCCCTATGCTGTGCTCCCCATCTCCATGACCAAGAGTGTTTTGTCGTATTGTCTTCATTTTCTGATAGTGTGATGATAGTCTCTAGCTTTTTTTCTAAATATTCCTTGCAGTTAAGTCCAAAAGAACACAACTGTAAAACTTTATGATTTAACGTGTATGTATTCTTGGTATTTTATGGGAAAAGGAGGTATTTTACCAAAGAGTTAATGGAGGTTAAATGGATAGGGGATGACGGGTGGCTCCTGTTTGCTTCTGTTTGAAACTGTTTATGTTAATCACTTTTTAAAAGACTCATTTTATGCCAATGCTATTTTCAAACAAGGAAAATACTTTAGAATGGTACTTGGATTACTAATTCTATTTACTAGAAAATTTCTCAAAATGAAAAAGAAAAATCATATCTTAGAAACTTAGTAGTTTGTTTTGAAAAGAATAAAGACATAAAAATCAACATGTGAGTCTTTTTCAAGTTCCAAATGAAGGATATGAGGTGCCAATACAGGATAATATGTCTTTTATTTCATGAATTTTACAATGATCCCAACCAAATTGTCAGGCAAGAGCAACTAGATCTTTTCTCCTTGTTTTCACTGGGCAAGAGCTACTTCAAAATTATCAAAGACCACAGGGAAAAGTTTTAGAAACAATAAAGTTAGAAAATGATAAATTAATGTGTATTAGTCAGGATTCTTCAGAGAAACAAAACCAATAGAGTGTGTGTGTGTGTGTGTGTGTGTGTGTGTGTGTGTGTGTACAGATACATAATCATGTGATTATGGGGTCTGAGAAAGCCAAAATCTGCAGGGCTGGCTAGCAAGCAGAAGACACGAGGAAGAGCTGATTTTGCAATTCAAGTTCAAAGGCCCACTGTTGTAGAATTCAGGAAAAGTTCATGTTGCAGATGAAGTCAGAAGACAGTCTACTAGAGAATTTTCTCTTTCTCAGGCTAGGCCAAGCCTTTTGTTCTATTCAGGCTTTCAACTGATTGGATAAGGTTACCCACATTATGGAAGGCAATCTGCTTTATTCAAAGTTCACAAACTTAAATGTAAATTTTATCATAGAAACAAATACCTAGGCACTATGATCCCAAACAAGTGACACATAAAATTAACCATTGTACAGAACAACTGCTTTAAATTAGAAGATATTAATACTCAAAAAAAAAAAAAGTGCAGGAATTTTCACTTTACTTGACATAGTTAAAAGATTGAATGATTAAGTAAAAAGAATCTCTAGAATGTCTTGTTAATTGAAGATATACAACAGTTAATAAAAAATACACTCTAGTCTATGGAACAGAAAATTCTCATTTTTTTCCATCAAGTTTAATTTTATGCAAAAATGTTATTAGAAAACTTATAAAGCTCTTTTTATGTAACAAGCATTCTCCTAGATGTTTTACATATATTATCTGCTTGACTTATTACGATACATTAGGAGGTGAGATTTCTTATTATTTGTTTGTTAAAGGTGAAGTAACTATTGCACAGGTAGGTTACAAAATTTGCCTAAGTTCATAAATTTTATAAATCTCAAATTTGAATTAAACCCAGGCCATCTCGTTTTAGAGTGTGTGTTCTTTACCACTATCTTCTAATGCCCTTTATTATTATAAAAGAAATTTTCACATTAAGTTCGAATCAATGTTTTAATATTGAGTACTAATATGCTCTAGTATATGGAAGAAGCACTTGTGGAATGAATCAGAATGACTGTCTCTGATTCTATTTTCTAATGCGTCAAATAAGAATAATTACTTCATTGAGTGATGAGAATTAAAGATAAAGTAGCCATCAAAATGTTTGGCACACAATAGAACAAAATAATTTATTTTTCTGTTTTTCTCCTCACCTGCTTTACTCATGACTATTGAGACCTCCTGCCTAATCTTTCTATAAATGTTCTCAAGTGTTTTGAGAAAAGAATATATGTTAGCTAAGTCAGAATTTCAAAATGAAATACTAGAGAACGTTTTGGCCAGGGACTACCTGACATAGAGGTCATGTATTATTGAATGAATATAACTCAGGTTAAGATAGCATTAAAAATATTAATGCTATAAACAAAAAATTAAGTTATTTTGTATCTATAGATTTCTTATATCCTATGAGGAATAACATATCGTAGGTCTTTGCCTACAGCTAAATTAAAATAGAATTTACTTTTTAACATGATGAAGACTTTAACACAAAAGACTGATTCAAATTATGATGATGTGTTTATTACCTTTCAAAGAATTTTTAATTTTATTAAGGTGAAGCCATCACACACACAGACACACACTTATAGCATATATACACATATACTATATTTCGTAGGTAGATAGATTATTCTCTCTACACTAGTACAGTAAGATTATTAATTCCTTGAAAGTTTGAAACCACTTTCTGACAAAAATCAGGCGTGTCTGGAGCCATTTTTATCTAAAACTGTTTCTCAATATTTTTCCTGACCGTGATTTATTTTTTCTTCTAAATATTAAGCAATTTTGCAATTTATTTTTAATAAGAATGTTATTTATTTCCACCAGATTTTTCATAGTATCCAACATAGCTTTATATAATTATTAATTCATAAAAGTTTAATTTCTTTCCTTAACAAGTAGCCTCATTTTTTAACTTTTAACTTTATTAACAAAACAAAAAAATAAATTAAATGTTGGCTAAAAATTGTTAAACACAAGTACTTGTACTATAAACAAAAGTATCTTGTGTAACATAAATTTATTTTTAATTTCTCTATAATATGGGACCAGACTTTCTTTTAATTTGATTAAATTTGCTATAGATAAATTTTCTTAAAGTTTCTGTCTTGTGAATAAATAGTCTCCTATTTTATTATTCAGTTGGGAAATCTGAGTGGGTTTCTGGAAAGCAGTTATGCATCTATGCCTCTATCAGCCTCTTGTCTACAGTTTCTTTCGTTGGTATTCTGTCCCTTATGTCTTTAACTCCTTTGTAATTCCACCATCATTAATACAGACCTTCCTGAACAATTTATATTCTTTCTCAGTTAAAGAGATTTTTGTTTTTGTTTACTTGTTCTTTTTTATCTTTGTTTCTTTTTTCTTTCTTTCTTTCTTTTTTTTTCTACAAAGTACAAAGATTCACTCAAACCAGCCCAGACAAGTGGTTTTTATATGGGTACACGCTGTAGTCTCACAGAAACCAAAGTACATCCAGGCCTCTTACGGAGTGCAAATGGGAATTTGAAAGCCATCAAGAATTTAAATTTCTATTTATTATTGGCCAGACTTCGCTCAGTTATTATATTTCTGCTCCTTTTGGGTGTCTAAACTCTTTATATTTTTCATCTCAAGTGCTCAGTAGCAACTGGCTCAGTCTCATGGTATCCAAATTCCAAGTCTCTAAATATAACCTAATTGCCCTAACTCATATTTTTATTAGTACTTCAAAAGTTATAGGGAATGAAAGAGCCTATATTTTCTTCACACTTTACATTAAAAGAGTTGTTATGTCCTATATATATTGTATGAGCATCACTTAGATTTGTTTCCTCTTTTGTCACATTTATGACATTTCTCTACTCTAGATGCCTGTTGCTTCTAGCCCAACTATTACAATGCCTCTCACCTGATTTTCATACTCATATCTTCTTACTGGACCTTGATCTACCTTCACATACTAGGGATGGCCCTGTACCTTCCCTGGACCACAGGAAAGACAAACGAGTGTATCCAAGAGCAAATTAAACCTGAAACATCATTGGAGGGAACTGTACTACTTCAGGCATTTCATGAGAAGGCAGGGTTCTTTGGAAAAGATGATAATGTTGGGGAAAGTAGAAGGCCGCAGGAAAAGAAGATCAAATAAGAGATGAATTGACTCTATAAAAGACAGCTTAGGAATGAGTCTATAGGAGCTGAGTGGGACTATCGAGGACAAGCCGTAGTTGACATCATTCATTTACAGTCACCAGGAGTCAGAGTCGACTCAACGGGGTATAACACACACATACTTTGTCACTGCTTCACTGCATCCTCTAAAACATCATGAATAACTTTAAGCAATGAAGATTATGCATCTATAGGATATTGATAAAAATAGGAGGAAGAGCAAGAAAAATAATTGGAAAAATTGCAGATCTTAGATACAGGTAGACCAAACCTAGAATCTTGATTCTTCTGTGAATTGTGTACTGCTGAGAATGTTGTTTAATTTCTAAAAGCTTTAGGTTCTCTATCTGAGAAAAATGAATTTTTGCAGCTAGAACACCAACACTGTCCAAGGAAGAGGCCAAGAAACCTGACAAGATCTCATGTTCCTTCATGAATTTGCAAAAGCCCAGAGACTATTCTGATTCTTGGCCTGATAGCTAAGAAGTTTAATTTGTCAGAACACTCAGCATGATTGCAATGTGATTCTTTCTGTAATATTGTTGGTGTTTTTTAATGTAATTACTATTTTACAAATAGTATATCTATTTGTAATATTATTGCTTTTTTTACATAATTACTATTTTACAAATTTTCACAATATTTATTAGATATTCAAATAAAACCTAAGTACTAAATAAGACAAATATTGCTATAGATATTTACACTAAAATATTATATTTAAGAGTACCATAATGCCACTGAGATTAATCGTTCTGTTTATCATCTTGAAAAAAATATTTTCAACTTGGAATGAGAACAGAGCTATCTTCAGAGTTTTTTCTAGTATGGGTGTATTTTGTGCTACTTGTGGATTCTGAACAATATTATGCTGTGGTTAGTCAAAACTGCAGTGGCTGTCATCAGTGGGAAAGGTGGTATAGAGGAAATTAACTTGGGGCAAGAAATAATAATGGCCTGAAACATGATTTTTTTATTTTTATGTAGACAGTAATTTTCTGAGTCAATAATAGCATTTGTGATGCTATTCATTGGAGATTTGGTTTCAACAAAATTTCCAGTTACAGATGTGATTAATTTCCCTTAGAAGCCACAGACAACATATTGCAGGATCATTGATTTGTCTCTCTCAGAAAATCATACAAAATTTTATTTTTAGTGAGAAAAAGGCAAAACAGAAAATCTAGAAACAAATGATTGCTGTGAAACTGAATATTGTTTAGTGCAAAATTTTGGTTTCAGATTCAAAACTTAATTTTATAGTAACTGAAAATTAACATCGAAATGTGTTTTCTCATGCAGTTTTATGTCCTGTGTGCTACATATTACTGCTTCTACTTATGTTACAAATTTCATTTAGTTAGTGATTAAATAATATTTACCAATTTATAACCTAGAAAGTAATATAACTCAAAATTTATATTTAAAATAAGATAATTTAACATTTATACAGTGGAGATTTTTAGAAAGATTTTAAAAACAGATTTTGTCTTTAGTGTAAATGTTTCCTTACATGGCTATAAGAAAAAAGCTCCCCCACATTTTTCAGAACTGCCACTGTCTTTGACACTTCTCAATACCAGTAACATGTCTATGAGCTGTCATTTACAACTCAGCTGTCTAGCTGATTCTTGACCAGAATGTTTCAAATACACAACTTCGCAGTTAGGAAATCTACTTCATGAAAATTGGTCTTTTGGCCCTTGGGTGAGATAAAACTAATACGACCCATGGTCTAGAACTGCTATTACCCAAGGCATGAAGAGATACTGACAAAATGGCTTCAGTTAATCTGCATACATATTTGGGATTCTGAAATTATGAATTGAGTCTATGAAGAGAAAATTCCTCATGTGCTTGAAAGTTGTTCTATAGAATAGAGAGAAAATATGTAATGTCTTTGTATTGAAAGGGAAGTATTACAAGACAATATTTAGAAGTAAAATTGAAATGATTATATATCCCCATACATCAAGCTTCACATTAAAGCAAATGTCCAATGGAGAGATAAGTTACCTGGCATGTTTCCATTAAAGTGAAACAAAAATCCTAGAGTAGAGAAAGGAATATCCATCATCCATACCTTTTTTTCGTTTTATTTTAGATACCATAAATGATGTGAAAAGAATTGTCAGGATACAAATATGTGAATTGTGAAGTCCTTACACCCCTGTTTGTCATAATTAGAAAAGTATAAAGTGTGAATAAAGATTGGCAGTAATAGAAAAGTGCAATGGAAAAAAATTATGAAACAGAAGCTACAGTATCGAAAAAAGACTGAGTAAATCTTACTATGATACCAAAGAAAGATTCAGGACAATTTCTCATAGTCTGGGTTTATTTAAACCCTATAGTCAGTGAACAATTGGGCAAGTGAGAAAGGTAGTAGATATTATAAAAAAAAATAGGTAATTATAATAATAAAAACTTCACAATGGATGACTGAAGGACTAAAATGGGCCTAGAAATTTAAAGAGATCTATTTAGTGACTAGCCTTCCTTTTAGCTATAAAACCTAGTCCATGAAGGACTAAAATATTTTACTTGGACTATTGAAGTTAGCCACAGAGAGGGTATAATCTTCCTGGGATTATTATTTGCCTGAATAATAAACTATTGGAAGTGATGCAAAAGTGAAACTTATAATATTGTTACTATTTCTACATCCCCTATAATTTTATTGTGTCCCTATAATTGGTGCTCATTTTTGTGTGTGTGTATCAGCTTAGTCTGAATGTATTATATCAAATCTCTCAGACTGGCAGTAATTTTGAATATTTAGACTAGATGGTGAGCCAAGCCACTATTCATAGTTTCACACAAATTTAAGGTTCTACATTGCAAAATATAAGGAAGAATGTGTTTCACATTCACGGAGACTATTCTACACCAAATTTTCAAATTTAGAGTCAAATGACACTTTAGTAAGCATTTTGTTAACTTTTGCTTAACCAACTTTTTTTTCCTTCATTAATTTTATAAATGTTACTTTTGGAGTATTATAGATTTTGAAGTCTTAGTTTAGAATCAGGGTTTCTTGAAACAAATACATATAATTTTTTTCCTTTCTAAAAATATGAAAAATAACATGTATAACAACAGTGCACACAGTTGTATAATGCAGCATATCAAATGATTGAAAAGCCAATGCCTGTGTAACTGTCATGTAGATTGGGAAGAAACTTATCAACTGTACAGAAGTCCTTCATGTGTTTTTGCTTGATCACCCTGTTTAGAATCAGGAGTAACTACAATGCTAAACTTTATGGTAATTAGCTTCAGACTTTTAAAAATATTTTTACCATCCAGTATATCCCAAAATGATCCTACTAGTAACACATATTCTGATTTTGGTGGTGATTACTTCTTTGTTTTTATTCGTTTTCACCACATGTTATAGACTGAATGTTTTTGTCTCTCTTCCTACCCCCATTCATATATTGAAATCCCGATCCCTAATGTAATGTTACTAGGAGGTGCAGATTTTGTTAGGTAATTAGGTCATGAAGACAGTCTTCCTGAATGATATTAGTGCCCTTATTAAAAAGACTCCAGGGATTTCAGGTCAAGATGGAAGAATGGTATGCTTACCTCCCTCCTCTCATGACCACATCAGAATTAAAATTAAACTACAGAACAGTTATTACTGAAAATAGCCTAAAAACTACCTGAACAGAAATCCTATAACTGAGGAAATACAGAAGCCACCTTGAAACTGTTAGGAGGGATGGAGATGTGGAACAAACTGTTGCCACACCCACGTGTGGTGGTTAAAAATCAGGAGAGATCTCACAGCTGTGGAGCTCCCTTCTGAAGAACAAGGGGTTCCAGCTTGTTCTTCAGCTGGTTCCCTAGCCAAGGGTTCCAGTGCTGGGAAGAGAAGTCCCCACAACTTCTGGCTATGAAAAACAGTGGAGATTGTGGCTGAGTGAGATGGAGGGCTGCTGGATTCCCAGGAATTCCTCTTAAAGGGCCTACGCACAAACTTATTTGCTAATGGATTCACTCGCTCTGAGCTTTAGTGCTAGGGCAGCAGCTCGAAAGGTGCTAGGGACATACTGGAAGTAATTGAATCATCTGGACTCATGGTAAAGCTGGAGTGGCAGCTTTCTCCCAAACAGAAGTGCTGACAAAAGCCATTGTTCCTTTGCTGAGCCCTTCCTACACCCAGCGTGCAGGCGCAGGCAGCCACCATATCTGAGTTTCCATCAATCTGGCTAATACTGGTCATCCCTGGCTGGTGATTCCCTGAGACCTTGCCCCACCCAACTTGCAGGCCCTCCCAAGCCTCCTTCAGTGGATTTTCCATACAAATAGACTGTCTTAGCTCATGCTATATATTTTTCTAAAATCTCTCAAGTATTCTTAAAACCTAAACAAGCAGCACGTGGCCTTAGCATGCCCTGTACCTCTTGGTAGACAGCCCTAAGCATGGTACTACCAGCAGCCAGACTTGGTACACAGCTTGGCCTCTCCACGCACCTCCAAACTAAGCATGGTGACAGCCATTTGTGGATTGTTTGCTGGCTTATGCCAGGCAGGACACAGGCTGTGGTTAAATATGGCCTGCGATGGAGCCCTTCCTAGGAAGCCCCAGGGTCGGCATGCCCAGTGGCCAGCTTTCTCTGAGTCTGAGTACCACCCAGTGCCGCATCTGAGGATGAAACAATCAAAGAGCAGACTGGGCAGGCACCAGAATCCTGCTAAGGTGAATCCTGCTCTGTAGGGTCACTCCTGCACAACAGCTTCTCCACTGTAGTCACATCCAGTCCTCACAACTAATCAGCCTGAGAGTCAATTGCTCTCACTGCAAACAGCAACCAAGGCTCAACTACAACAGGAGGGCACACACAACCTCACAATGAACACACTTGGAGCACCTACCTCAGGTGACAAGGGAGACTGTGCCACTGGACCACACAGGACACCTACTACATAAGCCTATTCTACTAAGACCAGGGGACATAGCACAACTATCTAATACATAGAAACAAACACAGGGAAGCCTCCAAAAGGGGAAACATAGAAACATAGCTACAGAAAAAGAACTAAACAAAATAAAGGCAATCAACTAGATGTAGAGTTCAAAAACTGGTTATAAAAAGGCTTAAATCATTCCAAGTCATGTGCCAGATTTTTCTACTATAAAGATAATATCTTTCACTCTCCATATTTTATTTTTTAAAGCAAATCACTAAGTCTAGCTACACTTAAGAGAGAAAGAGTTAAACTCAACTTCTTGGAGGAATATCAAGGCATTTGTGGGCATAAGTTAAATCCACCACAATTAATAATAATGTTGCTTTAAGGCCAAAAGAATATTGATTCTTCTTAAAGTTTTGTCCACTAATGTTAGCACTGATCAGTAGATTTTTGCATGCAATAATTATTACTGGTTTTCTAAAGATGATTTTTTATTTTATTCCTTCTACCTTTAATCATTGGAATTATTGTGTAAAAATATTTCCCTTCTTTGTTTTTTAAATTTATTTAATCATTTATTTATATCAACATCAGCTTAGCTATTTATTTTATCCTTTGGCTAATAACCCAATATTATCATTATTTATTTTGTTGCTGAAATGTTTTCGCTATGATCATTGGGAGCTCTTTCAGGTGGCTCCTGTGTCCCTCCGTCATGCTCTCTATTCTTCTTTCAGCATTTCTTACTCTTTGAAAATGCAAAATGTTCCAGGATAGTCTTATGTTTTTTCTACTCCAGTCCTAGAATCAAACATTTCTCCAAGGAATTTTGGTTCTCTTTATTGGCAAATGATATTCAGAAACCCGTCTTAGTACCTGATATACTAAGAGGTATTTCTAAGCCCTTTCAATGGACAGAGATAGCAATATATGTAGATGCACTAATCCATGTATAAATGCATATCGATAATTGTTTCTGTGTCTATCCATGTATGTATTAAGCTAAAAATGAGTTTGTATAGATGTCAGATAAGACAATTTTACAGTGTTTTGGTAAAACAAAACTCAAACAGATTTAATAACCAGTTTTAATGTAAATAATAATTAAAATAGAAAACATACATAAGATATCTCACCATTCACTGTTTACTGTTTCACTTATTAAACACTTTAGCATGAAAACAAATAGAGAAACATGATTAATAATTTTTTTGAAACAACAAACATTTTAAACAAAATCATAACCATAAATTTAAGAGTTGTGATATTAATAAATATAGATAAAAGGAAGTATTATAATTGGGTGCTTCATAAGAAGAGAATATATTATTATTAAATATGAATTTGCAACATCTCTTTCAATCATCATCTGTTAATTGATCTTTCCTTAGTCAATCAACCTTAGCTTCTTTAGAGGTAAAAACAAGAGCAAAAACAAATGTTGATTTCAATTAAAAACACAACTGTTTGGTAAATTAAACATGTACTGCTGCTCACATATGTTTTATGAACATCATGACAGTAAAAATTGGCAGAATTTATATATAGCAAACTGTATTTAATAATCAGATTGCTATAAAAGGTCTTCCTTTGAGGTGAAATGAAAATTATAAGCTACTGTTAACCTAAACTTAGATTTAATTGTATAATAATTTTAACAAAAAATCTAGAGGCATAACTCATATTTCTTTTATTCTAGGAATTCAATATAAATTAAAACTGGTAAAGAAAATGTTAATCTGAATGAGAAGCACTCGTTAATTTTAAATTAAATTATGTTTATTATATTTTAGTTAGGAACTATGAAGCTTAGTATGTACAGTGAAAATTCACCATTTTCATAGTATGGTACAGTTAAATAGCTTTTCTTTTATAGTTAGAGAATATCTGAGTTAAAATATTAGTTTCGGAGCTTAACGTCCAATACCAGTTTCTATATCTGGTCAATTACATATCCATTAAATTGGAAATATTATAAGAAAACTTAGATTAATACTTTACTTTGGTCACTCCCTAAATGATTCTCTGCTTAAATGCACAAATAAGCACCAGTTACATAATTAAAAAGAGAAGAGAAAGAAAGATATTTTTTAAAAATAAGAGATTTTGCAGAGGTACCGAGGAGAAAAGAACAAAGATGATTGGAAGGTGGGAGGTGACTAGTGTGGGGTGGTAATCATAGCTTCATGCACCAGATTTTGATCTGGGTTAGAAAGCTCAACCCTCAGCTGTGACTAGTTTAATTGTAAGAAACTGAACAAAGGCAGAGATACTTCCATGTTAGCACTGAGTTGAGGAGGGGCTTCTTCCATACTCTTTATGGAACCTATAAACATTTTTTAAATTTCTATTTTTTTAATTAACATACAGTAAAATTAACTTCCTTTTAGTGTACAGTTTTACCAGTTTTGAAACATGTATAGATATGTGCAAGCACCACCATAATTAAGATATATTATAGTTTTATCCAACCCATTAAAAAGATCTCCCTTGTGCTATTTGCCCTTTTGTAGTCACATGTTCCCTTCTAATCCCTGGCAACCACTGATCATTCTCAAACCCCATCAATTTGTCTTTTCTATCATGTCATTTAAATTGAACCTTGATTACAAATAGCCATGAGATTGGTGTTTTTCATTTATCAAGTGCATTTATGATTTATCCATGTTATTGCATTAATCAACAACTTTTTTTTTTCTTTTTTATTGCTGAGTAGCATTCCAATGTATGGATGCATCACAGTTTTGTTTATTGATTCACTCAGCAGAGGACATTTGAGTTGTTTCCAATTTGAGATTATCATAGATAAAGCTGCAATTTACATTTATTTGTTTGTGTGTAAAGTTGAGTTTTTATATCCCTTGGGTAAATACCCAAGAATATTTCTGTAGCATAGACTAAGTGAATATTGAACCTTCCAAGATCCTGCCACACTCTTTTGTAAAGTTGCTATACCATTTTCTGTTTCCACTACAAATCTGAGATCAAGTTGCTCTGTTTTTGTCAGCACTTAATATTTTAAGTTTTATTATTTTTATTGCCTTCATTTTAATTTTAGCTATTTAAATCAGCAAGTTTTAGTATATTATCATGATTTTAATGTTTAATTTCCTCATGTTAGCTAATGTATCTAAAATTCCAAGGGAAGATAAAAGAAAACTTAAAGAGCAGTAATTAAAAATTATTGAGGAAAGTTTCCCTGAGTTGGAAAGACTAAAATTGAAAGAGCTCAGAATAAATTTATGAGAAGTAAAATAAAAATCAAATAAAAAGCAAATACGAATAAAACACTAACCCTAGCATCTTCTGGTAAAATTACTGAAATCTAATCATAAAAAGAAAAATATCTACATGTTTTCATGTAAAACAAACTATTGGTAGTAACTTATAAAATATATAATATTTGTCTGGCATTATAAGTTTGACAATTATTAAATAATATTCACAGATGACTGAGAGGAAGAGACTGCAACCAAATTATCCAATATCTTATAAAGGCACATATGGTCAAGAGGAAACAAAATATCCATGCAGACATGCAATAATTTAGAGATATCACAAAAACACTACCTCCGAGGAAAACACTTGTAATATAATTTTAATCATGTAACACATGAAACAAAACAGAGTCCTCAAAATATGAGAAAAATAATAGGAAGAACTAATGGTTAATGCTAAATAATATGTCTTGAAAGAGAAGAGTTATACTGAATGACATTTAGACTATCTAAAATGAATGAAACATTTTAGCAAAATCTGAGGTCTATGAGAAGAAGAATGAAGAAAATGTTTTCAAAATCTCATCAAAGATACTGAAGGAAAAGAAAGAGGTATACAAGAGATGAGAGAAGGGAAATAAAATTATTGACAAGGTCAACTTATTGGAATGAGGAAAATGCAGTAGAAAATAGCAAGGAAAAAGAACGAAATCATTAATTAAATTTAAAATACAGTACAACATCTCAATTAACAAGATAAAGAATAGAAATGAAAGCTAAAAAAGAGTAATGTGAGAAATAAAAGAGTAAAGCAAATAATGGAAAATAAATATGAATGCAAAGGCAGGCATAGTTTAAATAGTCATATCTAAAAACATTTTATATCTAATATTATATGAAATGTGGATAGATTTAATTTGTCTTCTATAATGCAGTCTCAGATGGGGTTAACAAAACAAATCAACTAAATGCTGTTTTCAAAACAATGGCATGTTTAGACCAGTGATAAAGTAACGTAGAAAATAATTTATTATAGAAATACAGGCAAATGAAAACAAAATGTGCACAGAAATAGGAATATTCATATTAGATATATCAAAAATTGAGAATAAAGACCCAATGGAGCACCATTAAAAATATATAGCCATCATAAATATGACATTAGTTGATTCCATAGTAATAAATTAACGTCATCATAGAGACACAGAAGAGAAATTAAAATTAGGATAGAAGAAAGAATGGATAGAAAGGAAAGAAGAAAATGAGAAAATTAGCTTTCTCAAATAGTCAACATACACATATTATACAAATATTTACTAGTAAAAGCGAGTAAAACCTTTCAATTTTCTGCCACAAGGAAAACTTGGAATGTTTGGATTTTTTTAGGCTCTTTTTCTTAATTAAAATTTAATAAGGTTAGATATGATGAATTAAAAGGATGTCAAGGAACATGTTAACTACTTGGAATTTTGGAAAAATACATCTCAATGACTTTAGAATCAAAGAAAAAAATAAAATTTTCAAAAAAGAAAAGTAAAATTTTGAACTACCTAGAAAACAATGAAAAGGAATATACTTTTATTAATAAATATGAAATGGAGTAAATGCTTTAGGATAGAAAGTTTATAGTGATCTATAATTCACTAAAGAAGACAGACAAAAGCTTCAATGAACATTGAATTATCTTTTGAGTTTCGATAACCAACAAAAACAGTAAAACATAAAAATAAAAAAATTGTTAATCAGTGTTTTAAACTAAAAATATTGTAAGCTCTCAACAACTTATGAAACAAAAGAAATAAATATGTAAGAAATTTTAGAAAAAACAAGTTAAGCCATTTTAAAAATAACACTGCATGTGATTTCATAGAACAAATGTAAGATTGCCTAGAGACATGCAAAGCATCAAAATTGATCCAAGGTAAAAAGTTTAATTAATTGTCCTTAGAAAAATTTAAAAAGTTAATTAACTTATATTGAAAAATGAGTTCTAGTTGGGTGATGCAGAATTTTACCTAACTTTTAAAAATGAGATAAGCTCGATATTAAAGTATAATAATCCATAGAAAAACATAAAATTTCAAAATTTACTTTATAATGCTAAATTCCAATTATCCCCTTTGAAGAACATTGTTGACCACCTTTAAGTCAATAAATATCCCAGAAAAGTCAGGCTTTAGTGGTAGAGAAAAACTAACAATAGAATAAAGGCAAAAATAGACTTCCATTGCAAAGTTTGAACACAAGCCATAATAAAGTCAAATTGATCACAAGTAATATGTACCAAGCATAGAAAAATTATATAATGTTCAACATAGACTAAACTAAAAGTGAAAAAATAGGAAATGCAGTAATTTAGAAATGACGAAAGAAAACGTGAACTTTAAGATATAGCAATAGAAACTATCAAAAATGATGTTTGCAGAAATAAAACAGTGAAAAAATAATACGCATGATTTAGTGAACTGTGGAACTCTATCAAACACCCTAGGAAAGGCATTTGGAGACCCAGAAAATTACATAAAAATAGTTGAAAAAATAATTGCTGGAGGAATCTTCCTTATCTATTTTCCTTAGTAACTCTGGGCTTTACCACATAGTGTCTTGCTTACCTGCCGTTTTTTGTTTATACCAACTTTAGTTTGTAGCTTCAGGTTTTTTTTGTTTTTTTGTTTTGTTTTTAACTTGGGCAAGGAGAGTGTTATATTCTCTATAGTCAACTTGGATTACAGGCCACAGGCAAAAAGCCTCTTTTACGAGAGTTTATTACTTACCTTTCTGCTTTAGAGAGTTTGCCATTATACTAAGTATATCTTTGTGTTTCTAACCTTACTGAATGCATAAAGGAGATAACACAGATATTATGTAGATTTCCTTTGTAATACATATTACTTATAATTACATAGTCTCGGGGGAAGATGGCGGACTAGGTAAAAGCAGGGTTCATCTCCACCCAGGTTCGCATTGAAATTACAACCAAATTATAAAATAATCAATGTGGAGAATCACCTGAAATCCAGCTGATCATAACACATACATCTGATAATATAAAGAAGGAGCCACATCGAAGCCAGTAGGAGGGGTAAAGTAGTGAACCGGGCTGGACCCGCACCCGGGAGTGGTGGAGGAACACTGGGAGGGAGAGTGAGGCTGCAGAGGCTCCCCTGAAGGAGAGGAGGGTCCTGGTCTCATTTGGGGGCTCCCCAGCCCAGGGTACCAGCCCAGGAAAGAAGAGATTCCAATAATTCTGACTGTAAGGGGCCGGAATTACAGCTGGCTCTGGGGTTGTGCAGTCTGCGCAGGCAATAGACCTTGGCTAGCACAGTGAGCAAATTTGGGGGAAAACAGTTGTGGACAGACCACTGCTGCCTGAACAAGCTGCAATATCTCTTAAGGGGATTGCAAGGGTCTATATTGGCCTGATGGCCCTTGAATCCCTGAGTCCTGCCTCATCTAATACACAAAGTGCCTGCTGTACGTTGATAGGCAGCTGCCCCTGCCCTGGGGTAGCACATTCAGGTCCAAGGTGGGCAACAGCTGACCTCGCTATTAGTGGTAACTTCTACAGGGAGCCACAGACAGCACTGGCATGTAAATTAACACTGCAGTGGAAGGGGAAAATTTACTCAATAGACCCAGGAGACTCCAGGGGGCCTTGCGCCACCCAACACGCATATCACCCAGAGGCTCATCTAGTTTCAGAGACTTACAGGCAGCTGTTAGGCAGTATCAGGACTTGAAGAGCATGGGTCCTCTGCTAAACTGCCGTAGGTCAGGGATGGGGGATAACCAACTGCTGCCTACAGCATTATCTCTTCCACTTACCTATAGATGCAGCATAGGCAACAACCATTTGCAAACCCTTTCTGATTCTCACCAGGTAGCTCTAAGCAATTAAAATCAGCAGCTGACCTTGGCCTGTGGGAGAGCCCCGCCCAAGGGGCCACAAAACCAATGCATCTGGAGGCTGGCACCAGACCACAACAGAGCAACTCCTGATTAGTCCCATTAGTGGTACACACAAAAGGTGGTTGTAACAAGTACACCAGCCTCCTAGGGCAAATCCCACTCAGTGGAGGTAGCCCTTGCACAGCAGCTCTTAACCTTTGGGTGCAGCCAGTTCCAACAAGTAATCAGCCTGAGCATGAATCTTATCCACTGATGTACTAACAACAATAAAGGCTTGGTGAAAACAGAAGATCACACACAACCCACACAAAGATTACACACAGAGCTCTCAGCATAGGGAATCAGGGAGAGTGTGCCACTGGGCCACACAGGACATCTTCCACATTAAGACATCTGGCCAAGGCTGAGAGACAAAACAAATATTCCTGACACATAAAAACAAACACAGAGAGGCTAATAAAATGAGAAAGCAAAGAAACACGCCACAAATGAAACAACAGGAGAAAACTCCAGAAAATAAGCTAAATGAAATGGAGGCAAGCAACCTACCAGAGACAGAGTTCAAAATGATGGTTATAGGAATGTTCAACGAACTTATGGAAAGAATGGATGAGCACAATGAGAACTTCAACAGAGAGATAGTAAGCATAAAAAGAGGACATAGAAATCATAAAAAAGAACCAGACAGAAAAAAGGAATACAATAATTGAAATAAAGAATACACTAGAAGGATTTAACAATAAATTAGATGAAGCAGAAGATTGAATCAGAAAATTGGAAGGCAAAGTAGCAGAATAAACCCAATCAGAACAACAAAAAGAAAAAATAATTTAAATGAAAATAGTTTAAGAGACCTCTGGGACAACAGGAAGCATCACAGTATCCAAATCATTGGAGAACCTGAAGGAATGAGAGTACAAGGGATTGAGAATCTACTTGAAGAAATAATGACAGAAAACTTCCCTAAACTGGCAAAGGAATTAGACATATAAGTTAAGGAAACACAAAGAGTCCCAAACAAGAGAAATTCAAACAGGCCTACACCGGGACACATCATAATTACAATGCCCAAGATCAAAGATAAAGAGAGAATTTTAAAAGCAGCAAGAAAAAGGCAACTAGTTACTTACAAGGGTGCCCCATAACAATGTCTGCTGATTTTACAATGGAAATTTTGCAGGCCAGAAGGGACTGGCAAGAAATATTTAAAGTTATAAAAAACAAGAATCTACAACCACAAATACTTTGCCCAGCAAGGCTTTCGATTAAAATGGATGGTAAGATAAAGAGCTTCCCAGTCAGGAACGAGCTTAAGGAATTCATCATCAACAAGCTAGTATAACAAGAAATGTTAAAGGAACTTCTGTAAAAAGAGAAGAGGTAAAAAAGAAAATAGGAATAACAAATACGATTAATAAATTGACAGTAACTATGTACCTATCAGTAATCCTTTATATGTAAATGGACTAAATGCTCCAATCAAAAGACATGGGGTAGTCAAATGGATAAGAAAACAAGACCCATGCATATGTTGTCTATAAGAGACCCACTTCAGATCAAATGACACTCAAAGATTGAAATTAAAAGGATGGGAAAAGATATTTCATGCAAATGGGAATGAAAAAAAAAAAAAGACAGAGTAGTAATACTTATATCAAATAAAATAGACTTTAAAACAAAGGCTATAATAAGAGACAAAAATGATAAAGGATCAATAAATCAAGAGGACATATCCCTAGTAAACATATATGCATCCAACACAGG
Source organism: Pteropus medius (assembly GCF_902729225.1). Classification (NCBI taxonomy): domain Eukaryota; kingdom Metazoa; phylum Chordata; class Mammalia; order Chiroptera; family Pteropodidae; genus Pteropus; species Pteropus medius. The sequence goes on along the minus strand of NW_024344240.1, from coordinate 12,459,091 downwards.
AGCACCTACATACATAAAGCAATTATTGACCTACATAAAAAGGAGAGATCAATAGTAATATACTCATAGTAGGTGACTTTAACACCCCATTGACACCAATGGACAGATCTTAACGGACAAAGAATCAACTAGGCAACAATGAGCCTAAAGGACACATTAGACCAGATGGATTTAATAGATATTTTCACATCATTTTACCTACTTTGGAAAAATGTTCATAGAAGTTTTATTCATAATGGCCCCAAACTGAAAACATTTCATACGTCAATAGGAGAATCAGTGAAGATCTTTTGGTATATTAATAAAATAGAATCCTAAATAGAAATAAGAAACTACTAGTACATGCAACATCATGAGTTAATCTCCAAGTCCTTATGTTAATTGAAAAAAGCCTCAAACAAAAGAGGGATATTGTTTAATTCCATTTTTATGACACTAATGAATAAGCAAATCTTATCTATGGTGGAAAAAAGTGGAATACCTATGCTTCATGCATGGAGGCAGAAGGTTGTTGTAAAGGGCACTAAGGAAACTCCTGGGATGATAGTATTATTCTATATCTTGATAGCATTATAGATTACATGGATGTATGCATTTGTTAAAACAGCAAAAACACACTTAATATTATAGTATTTTTACTTAGAATAAAACAGTTCATATGACCAGTTTTATTACTTTTTACTCTTAGAAGTTTATGAGATATACTAAGACTGTTTCTCCCAAGCTTTTATAATTAGGAATCACTTAGCTTATTTATTAAAAATATGGATTTCCAGGTCTTTTTTTCAGAACATTCTGATTCTATAGATCTGGATTTCAATTTATCATTATTATAAGTGTCATAGATAATTATTTTAATTTGGCAAACTCTGTTTTAAGAAATATACATTTGCCTCCATTCTATAAGCCAAAATTTCAAGGCTCACTGACCTCTATCATTTGTAGCCACAGGAATATACCTTCACTATTTTTATGTCTTTCATCACTGATATTTAAAATCAATTTTCACGATAACGTTGAAATTTGTAAAATATGTGGCTTAGCATAGTCTTTCTTTCAAAGAACTAGTCCCTATTTATAGAAAATTATGATAGTAGAAAATATCTAAAAACTATATTTTTAGGAATACTTTAAATATCTCCAGGAAGACTTTTTTTCTGATATTACTATGTAATTAGAAAAATAATTTGATGTTATTAATTCCACAGTTTGGTAAAAGCTGCTTAATAATCAGGCAGCCTTAATTCATCTGAACATTTCCTTAACCATAAAAGGAGATAATACTCTTTTTGTCTATTTGGCACTGAATAAGAAATGCTGTAAAAAGGTCATTTTATAAACAGTAAATGATTCACAAGTATTAGCTGGTGTTAGTAGTATAGATTCCAAAATTTAAAAAATATATAACTTTGAGTAATAATGCAATAGATTTCAACAGAATGCATTTAGAATATAAATATAGGAAATAGATATGCTTAGTGAGAACACAAGCTTGAAAATAAAGGTCTTACCTTTGCTATTTCTCTTCCACATGTGTGAGTCAGTGTGCATTTGTGTGTGAGTGTGTGTGTGTGTGTGTGTGTGTGTGTGTGTGTGTGTGTGTGTGTGTATAGATATTAATTGGTTCTTATAGTTTGGATTAGTTCTTTCTTACAATTTACACATATTCATTCAAAAAAGGAAGGGAAAAGGGAATTTCTTTGTTAAAATGGTCCACACCGTAATGTATATACTCTGCTGTTTTTCACATTTACACTCAGGATTGCTCTAATATGTTTTGATTGAACTGGCCTCAATCTTAAGACTCCAAGTGCCCTGTAACTTTTCATCCAGACACATGAAAGCTGGAAGTTGTCAGGAACACCTAGATGTATACATAGGTTTTTCTAAGTAACGTCGTGTTCAGGTGAGAGCAGAGGTTAGCTTACTTATTATTGTACATCATATATACATAGAATAATCTTTTTTGAATGAAAGACAGAATTGAGCAAGCTATTCTTGTTACTGGAAGGAATTTACTGCTGCTATTAGAAAGAATATAAATTTTTGTGAATATAGACATATTGCAACAATAATGGCACACAATGTTTCTGGAGCAAATAAAAATGTTTCCTTCATGTTTAATTTCTGCTACTCTGATATTTATATGCATCGTTTTTAATTTGACTTTTAAAAAAATCTACAATAAAAAGTTATGAGCCAAAAGGTAAAGCTTTCAATAAAACCACTTTTTTTTTGTTCAAAGATATCAAATAGCCAGTTGGATATTTTCTCTTTTTACACCAATTAATCTATTTTTAAAAGCATTAGTTTTTGAGACATTTAGATGGACTCATTCCACCACGTTAGTTGAAAAGCATTTATTAATGAAGGACAGATTATGAAGGAAATTGTTCCTTCTTAATTCAATTTATTTGGTCTGTTACCAATGAATAATTATGTTGATGTTCTACATTGTGTTCTACAGAATGGGAATCACACATGCCTTTTGAAGTCAGTGGGATGCAATGAAATAAAAATTGGTTTTGAGGTAAAACAAATCTTCTGTATTCAAAATTTATTTAATGAAGATATTAATTTTCAACCTCTCAATACCTAATTACTTATATAGGAAATAGTTCCAAACATATATGAACATTTGAAATAAAATTCACTTTTAAAAATAATTTAGTAGCATGAATTGAAACAATGCCTTTTCAAAAATTTTAAAAGAGAAAAACAACAGAAGTGTAAAATCAAAGTCATTTTTAATATTTGCCTTTACTTAATTCCTGAATTCCTCCATGCACTATTTGTTATTTTATTCTTCAGGTGACTCTGTATGCCTAAGAGTCTAATTAAACTAAGTGTTCTGTAATTATTAGTAATCATTCATTATTCAAGAAACCTCCGGTTGTTATTTTAACTTTCAGGGTTCTCATGTTCTTTTGAATTTCCACAAAAATAATCAGCTGAAGTGATATAGCAAAGGCAGAAAATTATTTTCTTTGAGTACCTTTGTGTGTATATTGAAACCTGGGGATGTAACTATATTGAGATTATTTAAGGATTTCTTAAAACTTTTATTCCTTGTTTTAGTTTGGCTTACAATCTTTCCAACTCTTCTGGCACACATTCAAGTTATCTGGTCACACATGATATATTTTTTAAATAAATGAAAGCTACTAATTTTTTTTTCTTTATGTTTCCTTTTGTTTTTAAATTCTGTGATCAAGAAAATAAACTAGCAATAGTATTCTTAATAATTCTGACTCCACAGAGTTTAGAGTATAGAGTTTGTAGAATTTTGAGATTTACTTCTCTTTTTTATTTATTTTTTTAAATATCGCCTTCTTTTGTTGTCTTTGCATTAGCTATGTTGATTCTTCATAAGCATTTCTTTTTTTTCTTCCACAAAATGCTTCTGGAACAAATCAGAACGAACTCAACACTTACGACAATGTTTTATGTTACTAAATGTCAAGTTTTTTTTTAAATTTCGTATTGCATAATCTTGAGTTTTCTGTTTGTGATTTCTTTGCTTATTTTACTTTAAGAAGAGTGAATTCGACTGGAAGCCAGTGCTAAACTTATCTCTTTTTAAAAGTTATTAAAACTATCATTCCACATTTATTGTCTCTACTCTCAAATCTCACAGTACTTTTGAAATCATTGCAATCAGACTCATGTTCCCAATAATGTGCTGAAAACAGTCAAGTCAATGTCACTAGTAAGTTCTATTTTGACAAATCCAACAATTACTTCCTTGTGCTAAAATTACTTGATCTCATAGCAACATTCTACACACTCAATATTCTAATCTTTGCCCTCTTTATTATAACTGTGTGGAAGAAACTCTCAATTATTATGTTATCTGTTTTTTCCTTTGTCAGCTGTAATAAAGTTTTAGCTTGACACATTGCCATTTCCTTAAAAACTATACTTCCAACTTCTGTAGCAGCTAGGTAGGACCATAACACTAGGTACTTGCCTTTGGGATGTGTGCAGAAGTGATGTGTGCAGAAGTGATGTGTGCAGAAGTGATGTGTGCCTTTTCTGGGTCATGGCCTTAAAATAAGTAGGAGTAAACTTCCTTTGCCACCTTCTTTTTTTTACTCTATCTAAGAGATGACTGGAACAGGAGTAGACTTATGGACCCAGAGTTGGAAGTCACATTGAGAATGACAAACCTGCCCTGCAAGCCTGGACTGTGAATCTCTGGACTAATACATTAAAAAATTGATTTATATTTAATCCAATGTGTGTTCAGATCTTATTTTACAATACCCTAGCTTGTACTCTAATTAATATAAAAATTTTTACTATACTGACAGGATAGCTTATTCTGCTGGTTTCCCTGCCACTTATTTGGTCACTCCTTCTGTTTCTTTTATACTCTCTTCCTTTTCTTTATTGCTAAAACATTTAGCTACCCAGGGTTTAGTTCTCACTCTTTTCTTTATATAATCCTTGGCCTCATGGTTTTAAATGCCACCAGTATGTCAGCAACTTCTGTGGAATATTTCCTTTTAAACTCCACTAAGTGATATTTTCACTTGGAAAGCTACCAGGAATTTCAAACGTAACATGTGCTAAAAAGGAATCTTGATTTTGTCCCAAGTTTTCTCTTCTGTCTTCTCACCTTAGAAAACGGCAGTACTAATCACCAACATGCTTAATATGTCAACCTTGCTCTTCTGTCTCTCACTTTAAACCTCATCAGGATGTAGGAGTTAATTTCTCTACAAAATACTTCATTAACACCTTAACCTCAGTTCAACTATTATGACATTAACAAAAGTCAAAAGTCATTATCTTCTCTTATCTTGATCACTTGATCTATTCTTTTCTTGCTACACTGTAAAATTTTCTCCATTCAGCAAATCTCAGGATAATTTTTACATGCCAATCAGATCATTCTGCTCTCTTGCTCCAAATCTTCTGAAGACTTCTTAAAATGAAATCTAAATTTCTCAGTGTGTCCTTTTGGGTTGTACAAATGTTCCTTGTCTGTGACTTTATTTCTTCCCATTCACAGTCTTATCTTATTCTGTTAAATCCATATTGCCTTATAACCTATTGCTCTATTTTTATCATAGCTCTCATCACCAATAGATGTTATGCTACATGCCTGCATGTACAGGCAGTGTGTGTGTGTGTGTGTGTGTGTGTGTGTGTACATATAGCTATGTTTCCATACACTCAACTGTATATTCTGGAAGGGAAAGGTTTTTTTATTTGTTTATTACTGTATCCTGAGAGTCAAATATAGTGCCTGGAAAATAAGAACAGTCACTGTGTGATACATCACTATGTCAATGAACAAATAAAAAAAAATAAATAAAATTTATCTGAGAAGCTAAAAGCTGAAACATATCTACATAGAAGAATAGAGTGACAAATGCAAGAAGAGGTCTATGTGAAATGCTAGAAGTGAATGACACATCCAAGTATTGCACATCCAAGAAACTATAAATATTTGAACACTGCTGAAAGCACATATTAGGTTAGAGAAATGAGAAAGTCTTTGATGATGAAGAGCTTGGTGATACACAATTAGATCATTACATTTTATCATAGGAAAACTAGAAAGCCAAAAATTCATTTTACAAAAAAAATTCTGAATGGAGCATCAATAATATTTAAGGCTTCATATTAGATACTTTATATATATATATAAAGTATCTATCTATCTATCTATCTATCTATCTATATTCCTTTTTTCCAGTTTTTTATAGTCATTTTATATATATAAATTAAGTCATTCAACTTAAATCATGGACTTTTTGAATTAATTTTCTTTGTCTTTTATAATTTTTCTTCTGTTTTTACTTGACTTGCTTTTAAGTTCTTCAGTATTTCCCCAATTCTTTCATCTCACTAATATACTACATTATTTTGTAATCATATTTTTAATTTCAAATAATTTTCTCCTTTAACAATGCTCCTCATGATAGGTTGTTTCTAGTTTGTGACTATTATGAATAAAACTGCTGTGGACATTTTTATGTAAGGCTTATTGTGAACACTTAGTTTTATACCACTTGATGAAATACCTAGGAGTAGAATTGCTGACTCGTAGAATACACGATGATCAATTTATAAGAAACTTCCATAGTTTGTCAATGTGATTGTACAAGTTTATATTTACATGGCAATATGTAAAAGTGTCAGCTGCCTCATATCATCACTATCAGTTGATGTTATTAGTCTTTTTAATTTTAGCCATTTTTGTGAGTATAAATTGCTATCTTATGGCAGTTTTAATTAGCATTTGCCTGATTATTATTTATTTTGAGCACTTTTGCATGTGTTTATTCATCATTTGTATAATCTTCTTTTCTAAAGTATCTGTTCAATTCTTTGTCCATTTTACTTTTCTGTTTATTATTGAGGTGTAGAAATTCTTTATGCTTTAGATAAGGTTATTTGTCATATATACGCGCACACACACACACACACACACACACACATATTTTTTTTCCCCAGTGTGTGGCTAGGCAATCCACTTTTTTTGCTTCCATATGTGATGAATGTATGTTTTTACTTTTTGATGATGTATTACTCAATATTTTTTCTCTATGGCTATTGCTTTATGTGAACTATCCTTGACAAATAATGAAACTATTTGTCTAAGTTTTCTCAAGACTTTATTTTTAGGACTATAATCATCTGAATATAATTTTGGGGGTTGATTATACATGTGATTATTTGTCCCCACAACATTTACTGAGATTTTCATTTTTCATAGACTACTTTGAGGATTATTAAAAAACAATTAACCATCTGAGACTATTTCAGAACTTGTTCTGCAAAACTGACCTATTTGTCTGTCTTTATATCAATACCATACATTTACAATTACTCTTCCTTTAAAATGAATTGTGATATCAGGTAGTAAAAATATTATAACTTGTTTTTCTTTTTTTAATATTATTTGACTGTTTTAGTTTCATAGTATTGATACATCAATTTTGAAATCAGCTTAATTTCCTTATCGTGCCTGTTGTAATTTCAACTGTAATTGCACCAATATTTTAATTTGGGGAGAGTTGATGTCATAATACTGAGTCTTCTAATCCACAAACATAGTATTATTTATTTTTATTTAAGTTGTTTTAAAGTTTTCCTTAGCATTTTGTTTTGTTTCCAGTGTGGAAATTTTTCACATTTTCACTTTCTGTTCTTTTTACATCCCTTGGTGGTAGCATTCAATTCCATTTCTTAAACAAAATTTACATGATACTTTTAAATTTATAACTATATAAATTTAAAGACCTCTCCCCAAAGTCTATATTCAATTATGAAAATGCTTTTCAGATAACCTTTAAACATCTAAATCTCAATGTCCAAAATGAACTCCTATTTCTCCAAAATCTGCCCTTAAATGATAGTAACTCCAACTTTTCTGTTTCTCAGATTGATAATCTTAGAGCCATCCTTGTATGCCTCTCTTTCTCTCAAACTGAACATCAAACCTATTAAGAAAACCTCTTGTTTCCACCTTTAAAATGCATCCAGAATCTGAACACTTCTCACCAATGTATTATTACCCTGGACTGAGCCACCATCTTTCTTTAATACCCTCTTAACCTTTTTTTCTATTGGCCCTGTAGCTTATTTTAATTTATTTTCAAAAGAGCAGATATAGTAATCCTGCTACAATACAGATTAGATTATATCACTTCTCTGCTTGAAACCCTGTAATGTCCTAATTTCTTTCAGGGTAAAAAAGTAAAAATCTTCACCAGCATCTATCAGGTCCTATATGACCTGGCTCCATTGTTTCTTGGATTTTGTTTTCTATTACTCTATTTCTCATTCTGCTCCAGTCACCCCAGTCTCTTTATTCTTCTTCAGATATGCCAGGCACATTTTTGCTTGAGGATTTTTGCTCCGCCATTTTCTCTGCTTGTTATGTTCTTCCCCTACATATCCATTTGGCTATATGCCTTGCATTCTGCAAGTCTGTCTAAATATCATCTTTCCGAAGATTACCCTGACCATCCTATTTATTATGACACTCCAAGTATCTCCCATTTCTAGTACTCAGCATTCCTTATTTCTTTCATCTTTTTCACTTTTTTTCTTTTCCAGTATTAATCACTAACATAACATAAAATTAATACATTTGTAAAGCTTATTATTATCTGAATATTGGCTGTTTATTTTCCATTTATCTCAATAAAATGAAAGTTCCTTGAGGACAGGCACATTTTTCTCTTTGTTTACCCATGCATCAAAAAAAAAAAAAATGCCTGTCGCTAGTGAGTCCTCATGAAATATTGGTTGAATGAATAAAAAGATAAATAAACGAGTAATATATTTATCTTTAATTGTTTTTATGAAACTAATTCTTCTTAGACTAGCTATTTCCATAAGGTTCATACAGTATTGGGCCAAGGTCTTCTTCAAAGGGAGCAGGAATTATTTTTATAATAATATGTGTATATTACCTATAATGTAAGTTAATTCCTGGCCCTTATAACTAAGAATATACTTACAATTTAGAAACCTTTTCTCTATTCCTCCCTAATTACTTGCTCCATCTTGCATCAATTGATTCTTTAAACAAATTGTAATTTACTCCCCCACACTCATTCCAGACTAGATCCAGAGAAGCTCCATTTGCAGCCCACTGAATTTTATCTTATTTTCCAAACTGCGTATTGTTTTATTTCCTCAGCTTATGCAACTTATTTGAGAGAAAAAAAAGGAAGAGTTAACATTCAAAAACAATAATTGTAATAATGTCTAACATTCTAATAATCTTCATTAAGTGACTTGCATTGTTCTAAGTGATACATGTATATATACATAGATATACAGTAACTCATTTAATTTTTTCAATGACACTATAAAATAAGTAATACACTTATGTCCATTTTAAATTGAAGCTACTAAGATAAAAATTTAAAAAATTTGCTGAAGTTTCAAAGTTTTTAAATGTTACAGATGGGATTTGCAATGCTAACATAATGACTTCAAAGTCTATGTTCTTGAATGCAATACAGAGAAATGTCCTCTGTCTTTTTTTATAAGATGCACATCTTTAAATGTTCCCTTTTTCGAAAACAAAATCAAAACAAGGAAATCGATTTTATTCAGGTTATTGCAATACGGAAAGCATCCCAGATTTGAAGATGAGAGAGTGTTGGCAGGATGATATTGCCTTTTACTTTTATAAGAAACTGAAGATGTGTATAGATGATTTATAGTCAGGACTAATTTTGCAATCAGGGGATGTCTCAATGAATCAGCAAAACAAGAAAAATTTCTCTCTAGCTACTTTAGAGGGACAAACAGTTCAGCTTATTTTTCTTGAGACCAAAAAAAGGGAAGTTGGAGGATATATGTCTGGCTTTGTTAAGTTTAAGCAATGGATCAAAGATCTGTGTTTAGCCTTTTCATAGGTAGACAAGGGTGTCATCTGAGAGTCTTAAGGAAGACATTAAAAAGAGTCGAAAGCAAGTCTAAGTAAATCCTATGAGGACAGATGGTTCTTCGTGGTAAGCCATTTTCTAGGAGACAGAAGTGTTGGGGAGATTTGTTAACCATTGCTGTGTTTAGTGCTTAGATGAAGTTCAACACTGACATCTCCTACGGGCTTTCCATGTCTCTACTTAATCTCTCTGTCATTAGACCAGTTTTTTTTGTGTATTATGGTTTGGGGTTACAGATGTCTTTTAATACTATTAAAACTTTCTGACATGAAAAGGTAGTAAATTTTTTCTTAATTGTGTTACTTAAAACTGGAAGGTCTAAAAATAAATACTAAGTCTAACAGCACAGAAGAAATACTTAGGACAATAAAAGCATTTCCATAGCACACGTGTTCTTATTTCTATGATTTTATACATTGTTTCTTTCTTTGGCACTTTCCTTTTTATTTCCTAGATACTTGTCCTTATCATTGTTCAAGGAGATATTTTATAATCAAACCAGTTTTAAGAATTTCACTTCATTCTCTAACAAAAATTTCTCTATGCAGACATCTTTACTATGCTGCTACATTTTATAGAATCAGAACTAGTAAAATATTTCCAGATAATTCTAAGGGGATTTTATTATTGGAGTGAAAGTTCTTTAAAGTATTACTGAAAAAGTTTGGTACTTATTTTTCGAAAACACACAAAGTAATTATAAGCTATGGAATGAAAGGTAGGCCGATATGAATTGATTGAAATTATTTAATTGATTATTATTATGTAACATATTACAAATATATCAAATATGGAATATTTACAAGTGTTTTTCATTACTTAAAAAAAGGTTTGGCTTTTTTATGAGATGTGTCTATATTTAAATTCATCACTTGTATATCTAACTTATTATCTACAAGCTGCCAAGGGTGCGGACAGCCTTATAGCCAAAGAAAGGAGGATGCAAAGGTAATAATAGTAATAAACTTGCAAGAAAAATATAAAGGTTCCCCAGATCATTTATCTTCCTAGGATGGAATGAAGATGTTTGAATTTTGCTAAAACAAATAATCATTGTATTAATGTTTTCATCAAAAGATTTGTTATTATCATTAAAATAAATGTGATTCTATTTAAGCCTATATTTTATGTGAATAAGCATGAGAACTTTTATAATGTTATTAATCATTTATTCTAGCCCCAAAAGAAAGCTAAGTTAAAGACAGTAATGAGATATTTATGTAGTGAAACAATATAAGAAAAATGATATTATGTAATTACATAAAAATGAGGTTTATATTTTCCTTCTTTGGGGGAATGGGATATAGCAGATGACCATAATTTATTTGAAGCAATAAATAGTTTTCAATTAAAGTTACTATCAAACATGAGTCTCAAATATTCAAAATGAGTATTACCCAGAGAATGTGGGGAAATCACAATTATAATTGGCCCAGCCATTATTTTAAGAGTGCTTCCAAATTCAGTTCCTTGGATTTAATAGAAATAAAAAAAATTGGAGACAGTACAGTGGAAAAGAAAAGAGATCATTAAACAGCAGAAAATCATAAAGAATTACATTTGCGTGACTTGGATAAAACAGGTAATGAAGGGGTTTAATAACATCGCCGTATGCAGTGATGTGAATGATCTGGTATATGAATAGATGAACAACTGTTCTCCCCTTGTGCCAGAGCAGGACCAAAGAACTGAAAAAAACTGCAACAGAAATGATTTAGGCTAAAAATTAGAAATGTAGGGAATATTACTCTACCATTGTCTTCAAGTTCATATTATTCTCCAGAGTTTCAAAGAAAAACACTGCATGGACTTTTAAAAGATAGTATTTAATTAATTAGTCATTTAATCTTTCTAAATTTAATTTTCCTCATTTATAAATGATAAGTAGTTATGAATATTTTCATAAATGTTTATTTATTTATTTTGATTAAATATAATAAGTGATTTTAATAATATTGGGTATTTGGTATGGGGGCCTTGGTGGGTAGAAAAACAATATAAGGTTGCAGTAATCCATCATGAGGTGCCCTTTAGTTTTCCAGATTTAAGAACAAGCAACATCGGGCTGTCAAATGGAGAAAGAGTGGTAAAAATCATTCCATTGTTAATTGTTACATATAATAAGTTTTTCTCCTTGAAGTCCTTATTTTAATTAACATTGGGCTATATTAACTATTTTAACTGAGTGTTTATGGAGTCCCATTTTATGAAGCTAATTTGTAAATGTTCAAAGACTTAATTTAATTTTAATTCAGTATTTATTTTGTCAAAGCATTTAAGATCAATATGAAATATTTTAAAATAATGTGGATTATGACTATGAGGAATTTAGGCAGAGTTATAGTTAAATCTTTTTTCTTTCACTATATTTTTAGCTATCTTCTCAAGATCATAGGCAGCAAAATGTTTAAATTTAGTGGAATCCCCAGGTTTAAAATAATTCGAGCCCTAGTATTAAGTTCATAAAGTTTTTGTCAGTTGGTATATCTTAGCACATGTTAATTAATTTAGAACCTAGGTTGCAAAAGTAAAATAGCAAGTCAGTACTCTTTTTTATCTTAGTATATAACTTTATATTATATATGTAGATACATACATAATTTTTCTATTATATTTATATTAAAATATATGTATATCATAATTTATCTAATTACCTTTTATTTTCTCCCTTTATATCTACAATTTTTAAAGGTTTGTTTTTTTGTTTTTCAATTACAATTGACATATAACATTGTATTCATTTCAGATGTACAAAAGAGTAATTATATCTACATAACTTATAAAGTGATCACCTTGATAAATTCAATACATATTTGAAACCATATATAGTTATTACAATACTACTGATCATATTCCCCATGCTATACTCTACAACTCGTGACTATTTTGTAACTACCAATTGTAGCCAATCATGTTATGCCAATCCCTTCCGGCCTCTTGATTCTTTTCTCCCTCACCCCTCCACCCAAACCTTCTGCCTCTATCTGGCAACCATCAAAATGTTCTCTGTATCTATGAGCTTGTTTCTATTTTGTCCTGTTCTCTAGATTTCACATATAGTAAAATCATACGAAAATTTCTTTGTCTGACTTATTCCACTCAGCACAATACCTTATAGGTCCATAGGTGTTGCTGTAGATGGCAAGATTTCATTCTTTTTATGGCTGAGTAATATTCCATTGTATATACGTACCATCTCTTCTTTATCCATTCATACATTAACGAACTCCCAGGTTGCCTCCATATCCCAGCTATTGTAAATAATGCTGCATTGAACATATGGATTCACACGTCTCTTCAAAGTAGTGTTTTGGGTTTCTCCAGATACGTACCCAGAAGCGTGAGATTACTGAGTCCTTCTTTATCTCTTGTTATAATCTTTATTTTAAAATATGTTTTGTCTGGTATAGGTATTGCTACCTCAGCTTTTGTTTGTTTTCATTTTCATGAAATACTGTTTTCTGTCTCTTTACTTTCAGTCTGTGTGTGTATTTCCATCTGAAGTAGATCTCTTATAGGCAGCATATTTAAGCGTCTTGTTTTCTTATCCATTCAGTGGTATATTTTGATTGGAGTTATTAATTCATTTATATTTAAATAATTATTGATAGGTATGTAGTTATTGCCATTTTATTATTCATATTTAATTTTTTTTTTTTTTGTATTCTTCTGCTTTTTCTTTAAGTAGGCCTTTTAACTTTCCTGTAATACAGGTTTGGTGGTGATGAACTACTTTACCTTTTTCTGGTCTGGGAAATTCTTTAGCTGTCCTTTGATTCTAAATGACAGGTTTTCTGGGTAAAGTTGTCTTGGTTGTAGGTCTTTTCTTTTCATCATTTTGATCATGTCATGCCAATCCCTTCCGGCTTGCAAAATTTCTGTTGAGGAATCAGCTGACGGTCTTATGGGAGGTCCCTTGTAGGTAACTAACTGCCTTTATCTTTCTATTTTTAAGATTTTCTCTCTGTCTTTAATCTTTGTCATTTTAATTATTATGTGTCTTGGTGTGCGCTTCTTTGGGTTCATCTGGTCTGGGACTGTCTGTGCTTCCTGGGCTTATATGTCTATTTCCTTCACCAGGTTAGGGAAGTTTTTGGTCATTAGTCTTTGAATAAGTTTTCAATTTCTTGTTCTCTCTTATATCCTTCTGGTACCCCTATGATACAAATATTGTTACACTTGTTGTCCCAGAGATCCCTTAAACTATCCTCATTTTGGGGAGATTCTTTTTTCTTGTTGCTGTTCTGATTGGTGTTTTCTGCTACCTTATCTTCTGAGTCGCTGATTAGATCCTCTGCTTCATCTAAACTACAGTTGATTTCTGCTAAAATATTCTTCATTTCAATTATTATATTCTTCATTTCTGACTGGTTCTTTTTTATGTTTTCTATCTCCATTTTATGTTTCCTATTTCTTTGTTAAAGTTCTCACTGACGTTATTGAACATCTTTATAACCAGTGTTTTGAACTCTGCATCTGGTACATTGTTTGTCTCCACTTTATTTAGTTATTTTTCTGGAGTTTTGTTCTATTCTTTCATATGAGACATGTTTCTATGTTGTCCCTTTTGGAGGCTCATTGTGTTTGTTTCTATGTATTAGGTAGAGCTTCATTGTCTCCCAGTCTTAATAGATTGGCTTTATGTAGTAAGTGTTCTGTGGGGCCCAGTGGTGCAGTCTCTCTGGTCACCTGAGCTGGGTGCTCCAAATGTGTCCCTCGTGAGGTTTGTGTTTGCCCTCCTGCTGTAGTCGAGCCTTGGTTCCTCTGGCATAATGGGAGTGACTGATCCTCAGGCTGATTGGATATGAAAACTGGCTGTGACTACAGTGGAGAAGCTATTGTGCAATAGGTGACCCTACAAAGCAGGATTTGCTTTAGCAGGGCTCTGGTGACCACCTAGTCTGCCCTTTGGGTGTGTTGTTTGTAGATTTAGTTGGGTGATATTATGGTGTTGTCTGCAGCTAACCACCAGATGTGTTGGTTCTGGGGCCTCTTGGGAGGGGTTCTGTTGCAGGCCAAGGTCAGCTGCTACCAGTGTGCATTGCCCGGTGTCACTTGATATAAACTACTAAGTAATCTGTGGATGGTTGCCACTTCCACTGGGCCAGGAAGTGTCTAGAAAAGGCTAAGCTGCGAATTGAGGCTGGCTGCCTCTAGTGCCGGTTTGGGAATGGCTTAGCAGGAGGTACCAGGAATGCCGAGACCAGATACTGCTTGTTTGGGGGTTGTGAATCTTTGAAAGATTTTAGGGAAGTCTGCAGCATGAGTCAAGACATGCCATTTGTATGAAAAAGCCACTGGAGGCAGCTTGGTTGGGCCTGCAAGTTTGATGGAGTGAGGTCTCAGAGAATCACCAGGGCAAGGTGACCTGTGTTAACAAGGTTGTTGAAGACTCAGAAATGATGGTTGCCTGTGTCTGCTTGCTGGGTCAAGGAAGAGCTCAACAAAAGAGCAATGGCTTCTGCCAGCACTCTGTCTGGGAAAAAGTTGTCCCTCCAGTCCTCACCCTAAACCTAGGCAATTCAGTTCCTCCTTGTATATCCCTGGCATATTTCAGGCTGCTGCCCCAGCACTGAAGCCCAGAGCAAGTGAGTCTGTCAGCGAGTAAGTCTGTATACAAGCCCTTTAATAGGAATGCCTGGGACTCCAGCAGCCCTCCATCTCATTCAGCCACAATCTCTGCTGGTTTTTACAGTCAGAAGTTGTGGGCATTTCTCTTCTCAGCACCAGAACCCTGCACTGGGGAACCTGGCATGGGGCTGGGACTCCTCACTCCTCATAGGGGAACTCTGCAGCCGAGATATCCCTCCTGATTTTTAACCACCACATGTGGGTATGAGACCAGCCCATTCTACATTTCCACTCCTCCTGCCAGTCTGAATCTGGCTTCTTCTGTATATCCTTAATTATAGGACTTCTGTTCAGCTAAAGTTCAGGCAATTCTCAATAATGATTGCTCTATAGGTTAGCTGTAATTTTGATATGGTCGTGAGAGGAGGTAAGCTAAGTGTTTATCGATTCTGACTTCTCCCATCTTAATCACAAATCACGACAAGTTACTAACGTACTTTTTCGTGATCATTATCTCTTTCTTGTCACCAAAAAAACTCCATAAATTAAAATGTAGCAGTATTCCATATCTCTGTTTTATATGTCAGGGGACGTGCTGAGAGTTTCTAGCATTCTCAGGGATGTCACCCTTGATCCCAGGATTCTTGGAGCACTTGTGCTTTCCTTGAACCATGCTCAATTAGATTGGACTTATCTTAAAATTTCGTTTTTGAACTTTTATTGTATTATCTTATTTTGAGAAGAGCCTAACATTATACAGGAGAACAATATAAAGACCAAGTCAGTAAATCTCTTCCAGCAGTCACTGAAACTCTATTCATATGGTTCCCTAGAAGAGAGATGATTTACATATACATTGTGATAAAGTATTAATTGATGTTAATATTAATCTATAGAAAATAAAAAGTAAACATCACATTGTAAGATTTTAATTTAAAAAACATACATTCAGTGACCCAAGGATATATAAGATCTCTTTAAATTTCAAAGCAAAATGTGTGTTGTTTTGCATACTAAAGTGCCATTAATTTTATTAATAAACCAGCTAATATTTTAATTAATTTTGATTTTGCATTCAGAGTATTGTTTCTATTGGACTAATAAATAGTTGACTGCATAGTTATTACATGATATTGATGTTAGAAAAAATTGAAAATGTGAAATTATATATAGAAAACATGATATGCATAAATATAAAGCTTATTAACTGTGTAATTAGACTGAAATGAAAAAAAAAGTCAGTATCTATAGAATATTGAGTTGAAATACCTAATATCAACTATCAACTCTAATTGGATTTTAATACTTTTTAAAATTCAACAAAATTTTTAAAACTTGGTGAGAAATCTCTCCCTGAAAACGGGCAATATTAAATGGATAAATAAGTTATCCTCTTTTGGGGGAAATTGCTTAAAAATATTTGTTGAGATTTCATTAGTAGACTAAGGGTGCAACATACAAAATATATGCAAGAAAACAGAGTCAAAGAGATTTTTTGAGTAATATTGACAGCAAGGTGCAGAAGCAGAGACTTATTTATAAGATGAAAGCCATTAGGTTTCTCAAAAAATCACCTGAGCTTCTGCCAGATCTATTTGGTTAAACTATGAGACTACATTTTCTTATGGGTCAAAAAGAATTAAATATTGGTAATTTCCTTTGATTTATTAAAGAAAGTTCTTAATGGACCCTAAAGACATTGCCTTCTCTGTATAGTCTCTTGTCTTTGTTCCAGTGATTTTTTTCTGTGAATCTTTCATTCTTACAAGAGTAATAGATGCAAATTTTCTAAGAAATGCAAAGAGGCAGCTATGTTTTGAGAGGGAGGTAAGCAATTTATTTTAAAGCTATGGTTGCACTGAAATTTCATTTATATATTATGTTTATTTATTTATTTATTTTTGTCCTAGAGGTAGGGGTGCATTATACAGAGCAATTCCCTATCTCTTTGGAAGACTGATCTCCTTCCATAGCAAATATAAGGGCAAATAGAAGGGCAATTGGAATTGTTTAAAACATGAACTTTGGAGACAGACAAACATGGCTTTTGCTTTTTCTTGCTTGATCCTGATACTGTACTTTCTCCCATGCTTTACCATCTTAAATAATGACACCATCATTTGTACAATCTAGAAATCTAGGGGACATTCTTGTGTCCTTCCTTTAACTTATGCCATATGTTTAATCTGTAAAGTATATCTAAAATCTATTAATTTCTTTCCAGTGTGAGTACTACACTTGTATTACAACACACATGCACATACACACACACACTCATACATACACACACATTCTTGGAGATAAATATCTACAAATTTATTAAGTGCTTTCTATGCCAATCATTATATATATATATATACACACAGATATATATCCTTTATATATAAATTAATATATAATGATAATATAAAATAATTACTAATATATATTAATTTGTCATGGTTATTAAATTTTAAATATATTATATATACACATCTTTTTGATTTAATAATCACTAAAAATTAATGTTACATATGGAATAGCGTTATTTTCCTCATTTGTAAATCATTTACAGGTGAGGAAAATAATGCTAAGAGAGTTTATGCAAGTTGCTTACCATTACGTAGATCATAAGAAATATAGCCAAGATTCAAATCTAAGCAATTCTAATCCAGTGTCTGAGAGTTCCTAACCACCAGCCATAGAAACTTTCTTCTTCACACCACTCAGGTCACCATGAGCACATATCTCTATGGAAGGAATAGTCATAACACTCTCCTTAATTCCTCCTCTGTGTAATTCTATTGCAAACTCCTTATAGATGCCAGATTAATATTTTAAAACTTACATGGGATAATGCCAGCCAATTAGTATATAAGTAAAGCATTTTAGACAGTCTGGTATGGGCACATGAGTGTCTAACCAGTCATAGAATGACAAATGCAAACATTTCCAGCCTTATAGGATTCTTACTTTGTACAAGTGGTGACATTGGCTTCTGTTATATTTTTATGGTTAAGACAGAGAATCTATAAAAACCTGTACAATGGGAAAGATATTGTAATGCCTCTGACTTCAAAACACATGCTTTCATATACTTTAATCTTAAAAAAAAATCTCTTTAACTATATAACTTGATGACCGTCACTCATCTCAAAGACTGAAATCATGAACTGTGTAGTAGAATGGTAAAACTGGAGCTGGAGAAAATACTCAGGATGTTTTGCTAGATTTAGAAACTGACATCTAATAGGCAGATAATTGTCAAGTGTTCAGGTATAAAATCTCATCTAAAGAAAGAGAATTCTAGGAAGTTGGCAGAATAAGAAGTGCAGGAATCTGACTTCCTACCTAGACAACAATTGCACTGGAAGAATCTGTTGTAACTATTTTAGAACTCTGGAGTCTATTGAAGGCTTGCAACTTACAGTGGAAAACTCGAAGAATAAATTGTGATTAATTTTAGTGAATTTCAGCTTTTATCACTGTAGGAGTTACCCATCCTTCAAACCCAGCTACGTGGCAGGCAAATCTGAAACACGTTCCTAGAGAAGTTTGCACATAGCTTGCAGAAGCCAGTTTAAGCAAATATAACATTGTCTTCCAAATATAAGAGAAATGTGTTCTGATCTCTGATTACTGCTTTTGACCACAGAAGTGAAGACAAAGAGGCAGCCAACCATTGATTTTGTACTTTCCCTCATTGTTGCAAAAACCTACCCCTCTGGCTGAAATGACTTCTAGGAGTTTTTGGTCAATGATCTGCCCCCTCCCTTTTATTTTTCATATTTTCTCCTTTCAGAAGCCAGGCATTAAAGGCTAAGATATTCAAAACAACTGCATATACAGGGAAAATTAGAAAGTGAACATGCACATAAAATATAAAGGAAAAAATATAAATACAAGGAAAGGCTCCAAAAAGGCCCAAGAATACCTTAAGTTTACACTTTAGGCTGATCATTGGCACAGAGACAGCCTACGACAATGACGACAACAACAGCAACAACCAAAAAAACAATAAACAAAACAATAAAAAAACAACAAATCCTGGTGTGGGGGGAAATTGAATTTTCATAGTTACTTCATTATTAGACTCAAATCTCCAATATTCAACACAATAATTACGAAGCATACAAAGAAACTGGAAAGTTTCAAAATATCTAAAAGTGAAATTGGTGGGTCTTATGGTAAAGAAATAAAAAGTCAATAGAAACTGTCAATGAAAGAAAACTAATGGCAGACATACTAAACAAAGATTTTTAAAAAGTATTTTAAAGATGTTCAAAGAACTAAAGGAAGATATGGAGAAAGTAAAAATATGATGTGTGAATAAAATGAAAGCAAGAAAGTTCTCAAATCACCAACTTAACTTTATAACTTAAGGAACTAGCAAATAAACACAACCTGAACCCAAACTTAAGGAAAGGAAGAAAATAATAAAGATGAAGCAGAGATAAATGAAATAGAGAATAGAAAATCAATAAAGAAAAACAATGAAACCAAAGTTGGTTCTTCAAAAGATCAAAAAAATTGACAAAACTTTAGCTAAAGCAACTAAGAAAAAAAGAGTGAAGATTCAAATTACTAAAATCAGAAACAAAAATGAGGACATTACTACCAAGTCTACAGAGATAAAAACAAATATGAGATTACCATAAACAATTGTAACACCAACAAACTGGATAATCTAGATAAATGGACAAATTCCTAGAGACACAAAACACCAAACTAAATCACAAAGAAATAGAAGAGCTGAAAAACATTTAACAAGCAATGAAATTGAAACTGTAATTAAAAACCTACCAATAACAACAACAAAATTCAGATGGCTTTATTAGTGAATTCTACCAAATATTTAAGAACTAATACCAGTCCTTCTCAAACATTTGCAAGAAACTGGAGAAAAAGAAAAACTTCCTAACTCATTTTAAGAGGCCAGCATTACCCTGATACCAAAGCCAGGCAAAGAAACTATATGAAAAGAAAACTATAGGTTAATATCCCTTGTGAACATTGATGCAATAATCCTCAATAAAATACTAGCAGGCAGAATCAATCTGCATATTTAAAGGATTTCAAGCCATGACCAAGTGGGATTTATTCCTGGGATGCAAGGATAGTTCAACATATTAAACTTGATGAATACAATATGCCACATCAGCAGAATTAAGGAAAAAAAGGCTGATCAGTTGATACAGAAAAAGCATTTGACAAAGTTCAACACCTTTTGAAATAAAAACATTCAACAAACAAAAATGGAAAGAAATTTCCTCAACATAATAAAAAGTCATGTATGAGAACTAGTGAATATTACACTTAAAAGCAAAGGACTAAAACAATTTCTCTAAGCTTAGGAACAAAGCAAAAATACCCACTTTTACCATTTCTATTCAATATACTACTGGAAATTCTAGCCAGAAAAAATTAGGCAAGCAAAAAAAAAAAAAAGACATTTAAATTGGAAAGGAAGAAATAAAATTACTTCTCTATATGTAGAAAACCCTAAAGGTTTCACAATAAAACTGTCAGAACTATTAATTTTATCAAAATAGCAGGATGGAAAATCAAAATGCAAAAATTAGTTGTATGTTATACATGAATAATGAGCAATTTTATAAGGAAATGACAAAAACAACCTCACTCATAATACCATCAAAAATAATTAAATACTAAGGGATTAAATTAACCAAGGAGATAAAAATTTGTACAATAAAAAGTATAAAACATTGCTGAAATAAATAAATGATAATATTAATAAATAGAAACATTCCATGTATATGGACTGGAAGTCTTAATATTGTTAAAATGTTAAATTAATGTCAATTGTTTAAATATTAAAGCAATCAACAGATTTCATGCAATCTCTATCAAAACTACAATGATGTATTTTACAGAAATAAAAAAAAAAAATCCTAAAATTCATATGGAATCTAAAGCTACCACCAAAACTAATAGCCAAAACAATTTTGAAGAAGAACAAAATGTGAGGACTGACAATTCCATTACAAAGTTATGGTAATTAAAATAGTGTAGTATTGACATAAAGACAGACATAAAGACTAATGAAATCAAATAGAAAGCCTAGAAATAAACGTTCACATATATGTCAAATAATTTTTGACAAAAGTGCCAAGACCACTTGATAGGGAAAAGACAGCATTTTCAACAAATAGTGATTGGAAAACTGTGTACCCATGTGCAGAGGAGCAATGTTGGAGCCTTACCTAACACTATATGCAAAAATTAACTCAAAATGGATCAAGAACTTAAATGTAAGAGCTAAAACAATAAAACTCTTAGAAGACAACATAAGACAAAATCTTTGTGACATTCGATTTGGCAATGATATCTTCAATAGAACACCAAAGGCACAGATAACAGCAGCAACAATAAAAATAGACAAGTTGGATTTAATGTTTTGTTTTGTTTTTTTAAATTGTGGGTCAAAAGACACTATCAATAGAGTAAAAGGCAACCAATAGAATGGAAGAAATTATATTCAAATCTTGTCTGTAATAAGGAATTAATATCCATAATATAGAGAGAATTTCTAAAACTCAACAACAATAACAACAAAAAAAATTCAAAAATAGGCAAAGAACTTAGATAGGCATTTCTCCAAAAAATATAAATGAATGACCGATATGCACATGATATGATGCTATAATCACTATTCATTAGATAACTCACACCCACTAGGATAACAACTATCAAAAAAACAGAACAGAATAAGTGTCAAGCATGTGAAGAAACTGAAAACCTTGTGTACCGTTCTGGAAATGAAAAATGGTACAGATACTGTGGAAAGCAGTATGGTATTTCTTCAAAAAATTGAAAATAGACTTACCATGTGATCCTGCAATTTCACTTCTGGGTACATACCCCAAAGAATTGAAAGCAGAGTATCAAATAGATATGTGTATACTCGTGTTTATAGCATCATGTTTCACAGTAGCTGAAATGTGGAAGCAACCCTAGTATCCATAGAATAAAGAAAATGCGATATATACATACAATGCATGTATATTGTATGTATATGTGTGTGTGTGTGTATACACACAATGAAATACTATTCAATTTTAAAAAGGAAGAACATTCTGATATATGCAACAACATGGATAAATCATGAGGTCATTATGCTAAAATAGGCAGTCACCAAACACAAACAAACAAAAAATATTATATGAAAGCCTATCTATATAAAGTATTTAGAGTAGTAAAAATCGTGAAGACAAAGTATAATAGTGGTTTCCAGTGGATGGGGTAAGGGGAATTATTATTTAATGGGTATAGTGTGTTAGTTTTCAAGACGAAAAATTATGGGAATGGGTGGGGGTGATAGTTGCACAACATTGTGAATGTACTCGATGCCACTGAACTGTACACTTAAATTTAAAATGGTAAATTTTATGTTTATGTATATTTTACCACAATTTTATAAAACAGTAAACTTTTCACTTAAAATGTCATACCTGAGACATTGTTTACATCAGAATTTCCTGCGAAAGGGGAAAAAAGGTGGGAGATAAATAACAAGTAAGAAAAATATTAGAGTGAATTTTCATTATATTGTGTTATATTGCCTAAAAGAATAAACTAATCCTTTGAAAGGCCCTCTATTTTTTGAAAATTAAAAACGAACAGTATATAAAAAGAGTGACATGAATACTCTGATACTGGAATATTAATTGTATTTAAGAGTTTTTGTAATGATTTTCACAGAAGTATGAAACAAATCATGGAGAGAGCTGGGCTAAGAGTTTCCTCTTAGGATATTTGCCCCTTAAATTAAAAAATATATATGTTATTCATTATTAAACCATAAATCTTTCATTAGTAAAGATATACAAAAAATGTTCCTTTTGATAATTCTACTTAAAAGTTAGATTAGTCTGTATATGGCATCTGATCATCTAGGACATTGTAAGTGTCTGAGAAATTGATACTTTAGCTTTATAATTTGAAGATGATCCATGATACCTAATAATGCTGGATTGAATTTATCAAGCTAACAGCAATTATAGTGTTAAATAAGGAACTTAAAGTTTAATAGATAATTTTGTATAAGGAAGTTTGCCTATTTACATTGTCATAGACTGAAAACAAGTAGCAGAAAACAGCACTAACTCTACTGAAATATGTCCTTATTTCTAAGAATTCTCATCTTAGGTCCTGTAGAATTTTGGCTAAAACTCATTGTTTCTGAGCCAAGAAGAGAAAAGCTGTTCACTCACCCTTTGAAATTCCAAACTGTTTTCAATAAAATTGACTGGAATTTGAGCAAATGTCCTAATAAAAGTTAATCAAAAGTGACCTGATTTAAAAAGCAAACAAACAAATGAGCTGTTGTCAGAGCCAAGCTTATCGAGAAGGGAAGATTCTGGTGGTGAGACTCTCAGTTGAAAGAACACACAAAGGGCCGACATGAAGATGAAATGGCAGGGACCAATTTTATTGCAGGGAGTGTGTTTCTGTGCTAGGGGACAGCAAAGACTTTATATATGTCAGAGAACAGAGCATTCTGCCACACATGTGTGATACAATAAGCTGAATCATGCTTACATGAGCTGGGTGCAGATGCCCTACTACATTAATGTAGCATTCTAAATCCGGGGTCCTATTCCTAGCCCGAGCCTCGATCATAGCCAGACCTGGGACCAGCCAGGACTGGGGACCACAGTTGTGCTCTGTTGGACCTGAGAGACGAGGAGAGGGAAGTCTCAGTGATTTGGATGAAGAACTGTTCAGAATACTGAGCCTACAATAAAGGTTGAAGCCAACCTCATAGCAGAAAGACTTTTACTGGAGGAGTGTTGTGACATCTTTTTAATATATGTCATTAGAAATACTCTATAGCCTTTGAAAGATTATGAATTTAGCAGACTTAGAGGTAACAAGAATGACGTTCGTTTTGTTTTGCCTCTTTACTTTCTCTGATTGTTCTTAGAAACTGGCTATATGTTGACTAATTTAGTTGGTTCAACAGCCTGGTACAAATCAACTCCAAAACATTCCCTGGTGTTCTCTGGATGTCTCATTGTTTCACAGATCAATTTTCTAAGTTTTTCCTACTAAGAAAAACCTGAGCACTGCTTGAGGTGGAACTCGGAAATTGCCCCCTGAACTTACATTATCAAGTAAATAAATTTTGCCTTATTCGTTTTTGCTTCCTAATTCTTTTTCCTTTACCATCTATTGTTTTTATTTTGAGTGAAATAAAAGAAAACATAAATCTATCACTATTACTTTAACAATTATTTGAATTATTTGAATGAGAGATAATATTTCATTTATAAAACTAATTTTTTATTATACTTTATCATTGAATTATTCTCCCTCTGTTATGTGAAACATGAGACATAAATCAATTAACTTACAGAAGAGACATGTCTCCAATAAACATTATGTTAATTGAATATCTGCATGGATTTATGGCTTAATACAAGCTAATTTATTTTCAATTTACTGACATTTTTATATTAAAAAATTAAGCCAAATTGTCTCAGTTTGGCAAAAAGAATCTCTTTAAGTTGACTCCTTTTAACCAACTCCTGATGACTTTTAAAATAATGTTTTTTCCTCATAAAGTTTTAAAACAAGGCAAAGTTTTGTTTATTAAAGTGGAAAATACTATTAAATACAATATTTGGGCCCTAGGAGTTTTCATTGTATTGCTATACTATATATATATCAATTTGAGATGAAGCAGAGTAACACATGGATCATTAGCCATGTTGAAATATATATATATATATATATATAATATATAATATCTATTTTATATATATATATATATTTATATATATATATATATATATATATATAAAACACACACACACACACACGCACACATATATATGCTTAAAAAATCTTTTAATTTTCTTGTCTGTGAAAAAAAAAAGGAAATACCACAATGGATGGTTTAAACAACAGAAATTTATTGTCTCACAGTTATGAGGCTAGAAGTTCAAAATCAAGGTATAGACAGGATTGGTTCCTTCTGAGGACTGTGAGGGAGGGATCTGTTGTGAGCCTTACTTCTTGGTTGGTAGATGGCCATCATCTCCCTACTGTCTCTTCATACCATCTTTAAGTATGTTTCTTTGTTAAAATTTCCCTTTTTCTGAGGACACCAGTCATATTCAATTAGAGTCTAACCTATGACCTCATTTTACCTCTATAAAAACCCTATTACCAAATAAGATCATATTAATGAGATACTGGGAGTTAGGACTTCAGCATATGAATCTGGGAGAGGACACAACACAGCTAACAACAATGACATAGCAAAAATTGTGTTTAAATCTCAAGGTTGCCACAAGGATTATAAGTATACAATTTTATTTTCTTCTTTTTGATCTTCACCTAACATTTTGAAATTGGCTCAGAAAAATTAGTCAGTGGGTTACCATTTTTAACTTTTCTAGAACACAAAGAATTATTTTTCTTATAGATATGAATAATACTATTTATCATGGTTAATATTTTTAAAATGTGGCTAAGCTTCCTTATTTATAATCTCACTTTATACTTATAATAACTTTATAAGAAGGTATAATTATTCCTATTTTAATGAGGATGAAACTAGGTAATGGAAGATCAAATTAATAATTGGATGCAACATGGCTCTACGGACAAAGGGAGGATGTAAATAGGCAGTGTGACTAGGATCTCTGCTCTTATGTATATTAAATTCCCTTCCACTGAATAAATTACTATCCATGGAGAGTTCTCTAGGGTCAAAGGGAAAGACAGTTTTCAAGGCTATAGGTATATTTTGCCAATGTGAATATGAAAAATTTGTATATTCAGCTAGACTGTATATTTCACTCAATATTTGCATCATATGAAACTGATAATATTCAATTCTGGGCACTACCACTCATAGTTTTTTTGTTTCCTTGGATGTTTTGTAATTTTGAATTTTTAATAATTTTTAGTAGAGTTTTAACCAAGTAGGACATTTTCTAACTTTATCTGTGGAATTCTTTGCATTTATTTTTGTCAGTTGCTCCTGGCTGCTACCAAACTTAGAACCATTTAATATAATTATTTTCAGTGTGAGCTGCTTCAACCATGTTGCAAATGCCAAAATGAACAATTTTCCTTTTTAGCTACCTTTGCTAGCCAGGAGATTTTGTCAACATTTTCAAGGAGGCCCTAGATATTCTGGAGTGCAGCATTAAAACCCCCTTCTCTTAATTTCCACAACTAGTAAATGTCCCAAGTGCGACTATAGCTTGAGAGTTACTTGCAATTTTCTTGTTCAGATTTTTTGTTTGTTTGTTTCTGGGGATTTTTGTTATTCTCCTATACGCACAGTGTAGCATTAACAAACATTTGCTACACTTTTCCAGCATTTATAGGTGTTTCGTATCAGGAATTTTCTCAGAGCATCTATTTGGCATATTAATGGAAAATGAAGTCCAGGTACTCTCTGTTTTCTGCCAGCATATTAAAGTACTTTGAGCTTTTAACTGCCTGAGAAAGAACATATGGCTCTGAAAGGAGATAAGGATACGAAAGTCAAGAAATCTTGAAAACAAGTAAAATTCTGCAGATCAGCCACAAATTTCATAAATCAATGAAGAGATAACCAAAAATATCTCACTGAAGTAAGAAAATATTTGAGTTGCTTATATCAAATATAGGTTTCTGTGGCTAATAAAAAATCATTTTTCTTTTAAAATGTGATGTTATTTGTAATCTCCGAAATCATTAAAGTTATTTTACTTCCATAATATAAAGAAGAGTTTAATCATAAAGTAATATTAAGTAAACTTCACATCCCTTCTACATGACTGTTTTTGTATGTTACATAAAATGGAAATGCTCTCCGAAGAAACAACGTTTTTGAAACCAAGAATTTTCTTTCAAGTATAAATACAAATTAAAACAATTAGAATATTCTTATAAAAATTGTTTAAAATAAGATACACATTAACTATTATTGAAATGTCATAGCTATTACACTGCAGATTGTCAAATACTTTCTCAAAAAAACATTGTTGATATAAGCACAAAACTGAGTTGTCATTATTCTCTTATGTTTATGTCAAGTTGACCAAAATTCATCACTTGGTTGTTTAGTCTGTGCTGAACAGGTATTGCATATTCTTGTTAAAAATATCTACTGTTCATATCTTATCTCACAGAGAATCTTTTTGAACTATTGGAGTCTTGAACATTTTGTGCTTTAATTGTGATTATAATTTACCATTCCAACTTTAAAAAGATATAAGTGGAAAAATATTGTAAAATAAATGTATTTACATCTCATCTTTCCTATCGGACTATATATGTCCTGAAGATCAGTATGAATAACTCATTTCTTGATATCAGTGCTTTTTGATTGACTAAGACAGTTCTAAATTTTATGAAATGTTCTAGCTCATAGAAAAGTTAGAAAGATTAAAGTAAGCACAAATACTACATCAAAGTTACCAAACATAACTATCACATTATAAATTCACTTATAGCATTTCTTACATTCACCTGAGTTATTATACATATTCACTTACTTATTGTCTTCATACACAAGAAAATAAACTCCAAGAGACCAGTGATTATGTTTTGTTCACTGATATAGGCTACAGTTACTGATTTTGGCCAGTCAGCATTCCTTTCTCCCTACTTATGTTAATTGCTTCTGATGTTCATTTGACGAGTCCCATTTCACCAACTCTTAGTCCATGCTGTTCTCATGAATAGCTTCAATTCTTGATTCAGGAGTGGCGTTTGTGAGCTAGGGTTGGGCATACAAATACATCTCATTAACCTGCCATAGGGACTATTTCTGAAGATAGATTCCTGGCTCAAATTGGGCCAATCAGATCCACCTAGTCTCAATTTTGGCATTTGGTTGAAATTAATGGGTAAGCATCATTCCTCTTACAACTAGATTAAAAGTGAAGTTATGACACAGAAAATTCTTTAGCCATTATGTCAACATACTGAAGAACCTCTTTAAAAATGGAGAAAACAAACAAATAAGGTAGGAAAAGGACAATGTTTTATTATATTAACATATTCTATGCATTACAAAGTTACTTGAATGCCAAAATTATTGAAAAAATAAGTAAAAATGAAATGAATATTGTACACATATATGTGGAATTTTTAACTTCAATTGATCATTAAATAAAAAAGTGTATATTTAAAGAATTATGCTACTTTTTCTTTTAAAATAATGTACATTTCTATGTATGTATAGATATATAAAAGTAGATGGATCCAGAAAGAGAGAGAACTCCCAAAGTCTGTGGAAATTGAATAGCGTCTGCAGTCCAATTGAATAAGGAAATAATACAACCCTTTAAAATTGGCTAAATACATCTATATACTCTTTGAAATTCTCTTGCCTTTTGACTCCAGAGAATTCTCTATGAACAATGGTTTATTCAATGGGAGGGAATATAGTCTATATAAGAGCAGAGATTCTAGTTAAACTGTTTATTCACTTCCTGTATTAGTCCATGGAGCTGTGTGAGATCCAATTATTTATTTGATTCTCTTATGCTTAGTTTCCTCTCTATTAAAGGAATAATTGTATGCACTTATAATGCTATTGTATTTTTAAAAGGCTTAGCCACAGTCTCCAAATATTAACTATAATTAATAGTATCTATATTCATATTTGTAAAAAAAAATATGTGACCCAAACCTCCATAAATAAAAGATAAGTACATAAAATGTAATAGCATTTTATCCATCTTTCAAAGTGATAGTTAAATTCACTATGTAATAACAAACCAAAATTTATGATAAAACTATAGATTAAACTTGAGGTAAAATTTTGTATAGTCATCGCGGATGTAACTGTAAATATAAATACAAGCATAAATTCACTTCCTAGACATAGGCACATGGACAAAAGTAAATAAGTAAGAATCATTTTGTAGAACTTTTTAAAAATTTTCTCTTAATATCTTGGAGTTTCAGTAACTACATAAGGAGTAGGAGCACAGGCCCTGGAAACCAGACAGTGGAGCTGGCTCCATTTTACTAGCTGAGTCACCTGAGTAATTTCTTAAGCATAGCATGGATAACATTTTTACCCATAAAACAATGATGCTAATAGTAGCTAACTCATAGGAGTATTAGAGAGATTTCTTGAATTAATGTATGAAAAGAATTCTTTAACAATACTTGGCGCAGATTAAATGTCATGAAAGTTCTCTTAAATAAAATAAACAAGCCCCTATAAAAGCTTTGTATATAAATAAATAAAAATTATAAAACATACCTATTTTTTCTTTTTTTCAAGCTATTTGCCTATATATTTTTTCTTGATAACATATTATGCCTTTCATATGAAATATCACTTTTTTTATTAATACAAAGAATCATTCTTCTAGGAGAAAGAAAAAAGTCTAAATTTGAGACAAAACCAAACATTATAGAAAATTTTAATTGAGGATGTAAAGTTGTGAATAAGGACATTTTACAAACACCATATGTCTACAGATGGACATGATATTTTTCAAGAGTAAAGTTTTTTTCTTATATAAAATGTTCAGTTATTAGTATTAATAAATGTAACAAAGTATAAATCATTTTAAAGCTCTAGTGTACTGTTTTATGTTGTTATGTAACCTTTTGACCCATTTAAAATGAACATGTAGGGAATCCATTTTAATAGCTTCTTCCTGTAGGCTTGAGGGATTCTATAGCTAGCACAAATTCTAAACCAAAAATGTACTTGGTTATTTCCACTCATTTAAAGTTTTCTATGCCAGAAAATTTTGTGTTGAGTTGGCATCTCCTAGGAATACAAGTGAATAAACAACACAGAAAGAGGTAAGAAAAGAAAAATATTTGTTCAACACTCTGCATGTTATAACAACGTGCAACATCATTTATGATATGTTACCTCAGCCAAAAATGACATGATGTTATAAATCACTAATTTCTCAATTTTGAATAGGAAGTTGGAAATATGGGACAAGGTCATGTTCAGTTCAGGTCATGAAAACCAAAAATGCTCAGGTTAAACCTTTTATAGTGTTTCACCAAATCCCAGAGGAAGTTCAATATCATGGTTATTAAGATTATTTTCCTCTTGGAAAAGAAAGGAAATGGAAAAATTCTTGCCCAATTTTTGAGGCATTATAATATGGCCTGGAAGAGTTTTACTTTTTTATTTAATACTTATAAAATTCTGGCTATTTTTTTATTTCATAAGCTAATATTTCAGCAAATAAATATTAATAACTTTTTTATTTACATTTTCCTACTCCCAGTAATACATTTTTCCTTACCTACATTGATCATCCTAAATTTCTGCATCCTGGATTTTATTTTAAACTTAAAGAATAGTTCTAAACCAGTATTGGAATATATATATTAAAAGTATGCCACAAGGTTTTCAAAGTTGAGATAGTCTAAATAATAGAACCCTAGAGAATCAAACAGCTGGTTTGAACCGGAAAGACTGTTCTGCTAAAAGAATGAGAAATGCATGCATTTTCAAACTCTTTCTCTTGTCATTGTGCCAATGGGCTCTCTTTCACCCTTCATAAAATTCCTATTTCTTTCACTTAATCTAAGTGGAAAGAACCACATATAGAACCACAGGTTAAAGATGAATTATCTAACAGAAGAAAGAAACTCTGGGAAAGTCACCTGGATTCTACAAAGTTCAGAGGCTAAGGGTCGAGGTTGCCTTCCTGTTATAGCCCCTGTTAGAACTAATCTATCTTTTTTTTTTTTTTTTGTATTCCAGTAAAGAGAAACAAGCCTATTAAATTTACTGGATCTTTATTTGAGGACTTGTTATGTAATACATATCAAGATCAACTTTGTCATGTGAAATTCTTGCTGAAGTTTTTATCCATTTAATTCCACAGACATTTATTGCCTATTTCCTATGTTTAAACCTTTTAGGCAATTAAAATAGGGCAATGGAATTGACATCCTCTGCTTATAATAGAAGTGACAGCCTAGTGAAAGAGATGGATAAATTTAAAATGCAATAGAATGAAACAAGACACTTCATAAATATGTACAAAGAGTGCAACAGGAGAAAGTGTGGCTTAGACAAGGAAGTTAGACAGATGTCAGATTAATATATCATTTTTATTTATGAGAAAAGCTAGGTTGGAAAACATAGCTTGCTAACAGTGCATCAGAGAATCGCCTCTACTTACACAAGTACAGACATAGCTGGAAAACCACAAACTTCCTCTACTGAAGCTACCTTGTACATTTAACAGCATGGAGAGACTCTTAATTCTAAAAGAGTGAAGAGCTAAACTGATCATGCTTGGTTCCTTTGCATTAAATCTCTAATCAGAGAACTCACAGAAAGAAAAGGATAACGGGTGGGGAAAGAGCTTGAAGTGTTATTCTTGTGAATTCCTTTATGAAGAAACATGCAAAGCTATAACAAACAGCAATTTACCATGGAGCTGGACTAGGAATCAAAGGACTGTAAGGCAGACCCTCCCTTAAGCCCCACACCCTTTCACCTTCTTACTCTAAAAACAAAGCAAATATCTTGGGAAGCTTGGACCCTGATACCTTACCCTCACCAAATCACTTCCCTAATATAGCATGAAATGAAATGGTATATATAATCCCTATAATGTACAATATTCTGGGATTTTTGGCACCTATTAAAAATATTATTGGCCACAATAGAGTTCAGGTTATAATAATTGAGGATCTGTTACGTAACCTTAACTTAAGAATGAAAGCAGTGAACTGAAAAATAATTCTTCCTATATAGTTTTCTTTATAAAGGGAATGTTTTAG
Source organism: Pteropus medius (assembly GCF_902729225.1). Classification (NCBI taxonomy): domain Eukaryota; kingdom Metazoa; phylum Chordata; class Mammalia; order Chiroptera; family Pteropodidae; genus Pteropus; species Pteropus medius. The sequence continues at coordinate 12,427,364 of NW_024344240.1, read as the reverse complement.
TTCACTAACACTCCTAAAGAAAGTGATTTAGCTATGTATATAAACAAGTCAGAACTGATATCATCTTTAAGTTTATTAAAACATAATAGGTATTCTCTTTGTCATTCTCTTTCTCCTTTTAAGGAAACTTAAATATAGAATTGGATATAGATTTTTGGTTGAGGTAATCATAAATGCTACTTTAAAATAATAAACAAATTAAAAAAATCAACCCTTTCTTCTATTAATTTAATGATACAGATATCCTGCCTTCCTAGTTTTAGAGTGCACTTAAAAAAACCTTTGATTATTATTTCTAGACTTAAATAAGCTATAATGGTCTTTCTAGTAAAATCTCAGAGAAATCTTGTCTGGCTACGGCAGAGGCCCAGAGCTAGAAAGAGGCAATTCTCTCTAGCCAAGTGAATGTTTTCTCTTTTGAGGAGAATTACAGACCTACTTTTGCTAGTTACCCCCACTTCTACCACAGGATCTCTACTTTGGTAGAGAAACTACTATTTTGTGCTTTGAAAAAAAAAAAAACACCTGGAACATTTAAATTAAAATAAGATTTTATTGCTCTTTAACTGTTGATTGCCAGAGAGAGACAAAATTTAAATTTCACCAAATAAAAAATATATGACGACAGAGGAAATTTAACTTTGGGTGGTGAACACACAATGCATTATACATATGATGTATTATTAAATTGTATATTTGAAATCTATATAATTTTATTAACCAATGTCACCAAAATATTTAATTAAGAATCAATATCTTATAATAGAAATATAAAATTGTTAGTACAGATTATGTGCTAAAGCTTGCGCATCCCAAAATTAAATAATTGGTCAATAATGTTTATTTGTACTTTCCTCAAAATTACAAAATACCAAACTGATTAGTTACAATATTTTTGACATGCTGAAAACTGTTAACCCACTGTGCAACACTGCCTCAAATAAATCTTTTCATTAAAAAAATTAAGCAAATTTGCCTTACAGTTATTCTTCCGTCTGACTTGCCACTATATTACTAAGTCAGGGTTTCATTGAGATTCTTGAATTTGTCGGTTTATATTTTCATCAAATTTTGGAAATTTTTGACTAATATTTAAGCAACACTTATTCTCATCCTTTCTTTTGAGGACTACAGTTACATACGTTACACATATAACATACATTAGGCCTTTTGAGATTGTTTCATCGCTTCCTGGTGTTCTGCTGTTAATTTATCTTTTGAATTTTTTCTGTGTTTAATTCTGGATGGTTTCTACTGCTATGTCATTAGATAGTGCTGAAATATTTAGTATTCCTTATAATAGATTACTCAAGTATAGTGAATGCCGAGAAATCAACCATTCTTATGTATTGGGAGTTTACACTGAATAAATCATTTAATTTTAACATATTTTTTCTCATCAAAAATTATTGACATGAATATAGAAATATTTATTAAATAACCCTAGGATGACATTTCAACAATAATTTTAAAATATTAAAAAATTATTATTGACAGACTTCTATGCCATTTACTGTCCTGGGTATTTTCAGGTACAGTAGTGTAATCAGTTAATTCACACAGCAAATCTCAAGATAAATGTTATTCTCATTTAAAAGAAAAACAAGTTATTAGGGTTTGGACAAGGAAACTACCATAGTATCGGTAAACTGCAAAGCTAAAGTTAGACTCTCATTCATCTGAATTCCAAAGTCCATATTCTTTTTTCCAAGAATCATGAGCTGGAGAGACTGCTCTTTAAAGAAAACAAAAATTTTCTGGAGATGAGAAGTGGGACATTAGACCTTGAAAGCATATACCAAATATTGTAAAATGAATGTATATTTAAGAAATTAAAGAATATACTTTTACAGCATAAATTCTAGAAATTAAAGCTTGATAAACTCAGCTCTGCTGCCAGGGCATGAACTAAAATGATGTCTAAAAATACTGTGTTAAAAACTTCAAATTACTGTGAAAATGTCATTGCCTTCAAAATTAACGACTCCCAAATCTAGTGATTCTAAAATGAGAATATAAAAAGAAATCTAATTTTACACTCCATACTTCATATCAGTAGTTCTAGATCTGTACTTGATAGTGACAGAAAATGAGGGATTATTTTTAATCTGTTTACATTAGTCTGCCTTGACTCTTTGAAGTACCAAGATACCTATTCAGTTAACTGAGAACTAATCATTCAAAATACTTAGATGTTGTGTTGGCGTCATGGAAACTTGTGTCATTAGCTAATTAGATTGGTATATTCTGCCTGAATTGTAACTTTTGAGATTAGAAAAGCTGGACAAACATATTCTTGTTTCCAACATATAAACAACTAATTGTGTAATTTTTAGTCTACCTCATGGAAAAATTGAGTAATACTGTGGAATAAATATCAGCAAATTTCTTACAATAATTATTTGCAGACCTTGAGTTAGATCTCTATTGAAAGCATAATTTTCTTTATCGTTTTCTTAAATGACAAGTTTCATATTTCATATACTTGTGATAACCATTACAAACAAAAAAAGATTCTTTAACAGGAGTATAGGATATACATTCGAATTGCACGTTATCTCACATTCATTACTTCCCACTTAATTTTACACAATTTTATGTAGACTTTCCAGTGTGTGTTATTCACTGAGGATTTTATGACATGCATCGCAAAAGTGAAAAGAAAACCAGAATTGTTTTTTGTAGAATTCCACATTCTTTTTCCTAATAATCAATTGTTATAAAAGAATAAAATCCCACAATTATGTTCTTTCACCAGACCTTTTTTCTAATATTTTTAATTTGTTTTCTTGTTTGTCTTTTGACTTACAAAGTTAGAAAAAAAATCTCCAAAAAAGTAAGAAAATATTTTTCTCTTGGCTTTCTTTGCTTTAAATTGGTGACATATTTATTATATAAAATGACATTTTACCCTAACTTAAATGAATTACTCAAGTACAAGCCATGAATGAGACCCTTAGTAGAAAAATCTTGTTGAGATTTCATTAACTCACTTACATTAAATTTGTGAAATATTGCAATTTTTAGAATTTTAACAAATTTTATAACTTCATAAATAAAAAATAGAAAAATACAATAAATAATTATATATTATGTATTTTTTTGTCTTTTTTGTCTTTTTTTTCTTTTTTTTTTGCTTAGTATAATGCTTGTCAGATCCATCCATGCTATTGTATATATCAGTAATTAGTTACTAAGAGAATTTTTATATAAATCCTTTTGTGGACATGCATTATTTTCTTTAGATAAATATCTAAAAGTGACATTGGTGGGTCTTATGGTAATTGCGTATTTGTTTTTATTGGAAATCTCCAAATTCTTTTCAAGAGTGATAATATTTACACTCTCACTAGCAATATGAGTCCAGTTGTTTCCCACCTTTACCAAAATTTAGTGTTTCCTGTTTAATTTATGCGTACTAGTGAATGTGTTTTTGTAGTTTTAATTTGTAAGTCTCTGATAACTAATGACATTGATCATTTTTATGTATTTATTGAGCATTTGTATATCTTTTTTGGTGAAGTTTCTGTTCAAATACTTTCTAGACTTTTTATTAGGTTATTTACCTTCTCATTGAATTGTAAGAGTTCTTTTTTCTCATTTTATTGAGATATAATTGACATATAACATGTATAATTCTAAGGTGTGCAGTGTAATAATTTGATACATGCATATACTGTGAAGTAACTCTCACAAGGTTATTTTATGCATCTATTATTTTTAAATTATACTCTCTAATATGTCAGAGATATGTATTTACTTTCCTCAGAATAGTACACCAGTTTCTATTCTTAACATCAAGGAATGTTTGAAGATGTAGAAAATGTGGAATTACCTCCCGAAAGGATGAGAACCTTGAGATAGTACTTAGTCCAGAATGACTGCTCCTTTTCTAATATTGGTTCCAATACATGTTATTAGGCTCCAAGAGGCTTTTTCTGTACTGACAACACTCTAGCTCCTTAGTCCAACATGAAGCATAATTTGACCCCAGCTGAGCCAGTCATGTCAGTCACATATTACTGATTACATTTACATGAGTCAGAGCTGTGCACCTAATCAAATTAAGCCACTTACAAACCTTTACTAGATTTTTCAACCTAGAGCAAAGAACAAGTGAGTCCTTCTCTGGCAGTAGTAACCTTAATACATGGATTTTAGAAGCTATTGGTGACCATATTCCTTGGGGAGAGAAAAGTGGAGAGTATGAAGTTCACAGATAAAGAATAAAAAGGATGAGATGGAGGAATGATCCATGGTAGTGTTTCAGAACATGCTTACCCTTTCCAAACTTTCATAAATATTTCAATATCTTTCCAACAACTCTAATTTTAATCTCAGCTATATCAAATTTACTTTGACTTATTTGATAGTAAATGTATCATAACAAATAAACAACAGCAAATTCTCAATATCTGGGACAGTATTCATTCTTATTAGATAACTCATTTATTTGAAAAATAATGATTAAATACCTTCAAAAATAAGAATCTTGAAAGTCATACATTTCCTGATACCTAAAAATAATATAAAAGCAGTTAACTCTTCATGGTTATTAATTCTGGAACATGTGAAAGTGCTATATTTTATATTCAGTGGGAAAAGCAAAGAATAAATATTTCTTGTTTTTAGGAATTTCAAATTTAAATTAGTTGTGTCTGCTTCTTATTTCGAGAGACTGATGATTTGAGGATTATCATTCCCCTTTGTTATCCTTAGTTACACATAAATGTTAATTTATGTTTATAAACTTTACCAATGCCAAATACAAAATAGTGTTGAATTTTACTTTATCACTTAATGAACTGAAGGGTACAGTTAAATTAATATACATATGTATTATTCCATAAACCTATTTATATTAAAAAACAAAATAAATATAATAGCTTTACATAAGTTCAAAACATTTCAGTGATTGATTTGTCTTCTCTCCTGTGTAAATTACTTCCTAGAGAGGATGTATTATTCAATTAAAATATTGTTCGAAATAAGCCAAAATTATAGTTAAATTTGGCTTGTTTTCCACCCCCCCCCAGAAAAACTACATTGCATTGAAAACTCATTTCTAATACATTCTTATTTTAAAAATAAAACAAAACAAACTCCTGACACAGCTTAAATGTACGTAGGAAGCAGAAAATAAGAGAAATTAAGGTTAGCAAGATAAAGTTAAGCTCACTGTTTACAAAACCTGATGATTGTTTTTTGGTCTTTTTTTTTTTTTTTTGCATTTTAGAACAGTTGATACTATATTTAGCAGTGACATTTAATGCTTGGATTGACAATATTTTTTCTGGCTCTGCATTTCTGCCCTGAGTAGGATAAGGAAACAGGAACACATCACTCTCATCCTCTTCAGACAATTCCCCTGAAACTTTATTTATATTGGGATAGATTCAAAATTGCTCTTAACATTTTAAGGATTGTCTTGTTCCAGTATAATTTATGGACCTAAATTCCCTTTTCTAATTTCCTTAGCTCTCTGAGAAGTCTATTCTATAACCTTTTCTTTCTCCTTGGGGATTTATTTAGTACTGACAATATAGTTTTGTTTTATTCTATACTGATTGATAAATAAGCTCCATTCAGAGACACAGCAAATGGGTGGTACTTATGCAAGAGCTCTCATCTACTCTCACAGTGTAACAGGGACTTGGTGTTCAATTCCAGAAAGAGATAGACTGGTAAACCAATTCCCAAGGCACTAAAATAGAACATTAGAGTGACACAAAGAGAAAAAAGAGAGGAAGAGAGAAGAAACAAGAGAGAATGAATGAAGGAATGAATGAAAATGAATTAGAGGAATATCAGACTTTTTATTTGTTTGATTGTAATTATAGTTAAAATTAAATTGCTCTAAATTTTTGTTTTCGTAAACCATGTCAGTATACTATGGATGGTAGACATTAGAGAAATCACATATATTCCAGCTGTCACTTCTTCCAGATACTCTTGGTTATATTGCATTGCATCCTCCCACTTGAATTTAGATGTGGCTATGTGATTTGCTTTGCCAATAAAATATGACTGCAAGAGTTGTGTGCATTCCTAGGTAAAGATGTTAAGATCCAGTGAGTGTCTTTTCACACTCCTTTCTCTCTGCCATAACAGCTAGCAGCAGCCCAGATAATGACAATAGCAACCTGATCCCTGTGATGAGATGATGATGATGACAGGTAGAGCTCACAGATAACCCGAAATAGATAATGAGTTTGAACAACAACAACAAAATCACAATTCCTGTCACTATGGTATTTGGAAGTCATTTGTTGCTTCAGAATAGGCTAAATTTTCATGACATTTAATATTAAATGTTTTTACTCTAATTAATATACTTACTCAAGGTAATGTCGTTTCATAAATTTCAGTTATCTTGTAGTTTCAAATTCTTGATGCAATGTTTAGTAAATTAATGAATAACTTTTATCTGCTAGGAGATAATTTAGAGTAAAGGCACAGCAAAGTCATGTTACCTTGACATATAAAATCAAAAGCTCTTTAAGTATGGATATATGTTTTTTCTTTTTAATTTTCATGTTTACTCTTCCTGAATAACTGTATTTAATTTTTGCTTTAATCATTTAAATTATTCAATAATTACTACTTAAAATTTGCCCTTTTATTGTCTCTATTTTTCAGAGAATTTTATTCGATATATTAAAACTTTTCATTATTTATTTTCAATTTATTTTAACATTCAGTATTTTCTGTCACTCTCTACTGAGTTTATTTTTTTTGGCTACATCTTCTAGTTCTTTATTTCTCTCTTCAGCTATATATATATACATGTTTTTGATATTTTATCCACTTGTTGCCCTTTTATATTTAAAAAATTATATTTTATTTCTCAAACTATGTATTTTCAAATTTGCTTAAAAGCCTATTATATATATTTGGCTTGCTAATGTTGTGTTTCTGGCAATTTCTATAACAAGTCTTAGTAGATAATTTTTAAAATCATTTTTTTGCTTTTCCATACAAGTCATTTTTGTTCAATGATATTTATTGTAAGGACATAGCCATGTCTTCATCTGGCAGATCTTTGCTAGACTAAACTGGTACACTTTTTGTCCAAATGGAATTTGTATCTTTTCCCGCTAATCACTAGGGGAAATATTTGATATGGGAGCATTCTGGCTCCCCTCAAATACCTTGTCTCAACACAAGAATATCAGGTTCAAAAACTTTCCCAAAGCTCACTAACCTAATATAAGTTATTGTCTTCTTAACCAATCTCTGGGACACACCCAGAAATTTGTGACTGGGTTTCTAGATCTGACACCAACTTGAATTTTTCTTTTTCTTTTTCTTTTTTTTTTTAATTTTAAAGGGCATGTTCACGAAGAACTTTCCTAATTGTAATAATACCAGCAACACCTCAAAAAATGTATTTCAGCACACCTTTGTTCTGCAGTAGGTAGTCTCTTAAAGTATTTTCCATACCCTACATTTAGGATTAAACCCTAGAGTCTATACATTTACAAGCTTTTGGATCATTGAAGATCCTCTGAGAAATACTGCTGTTAAAATGTAAAACTTTATTTCAAAAGCCATTTAAAAGGTTTTAAGGATGTCAGTAACATGTTAAAGTATTCTATTTTAAAATAATCACTCTATAGAGTTAAGGGAGGAGATGAATTAGAGGGAAACAAAACTGAATCCAAGATTAGAGAAAGAAATTAAGAAGGCCTGAGCTATGGTAGTCATAGTGTGAGAGAAAGAATAAAGTAGATTTAAGATAAGAAGTATAATTGATGAGCTTTATATTGTGTGTTAGTAAATAAAATAATTATATTTAATTACATTTCCCGCCCCCCCACCTTATCTTGTTGGATGGATGCTGATTACATTACCTAAATTAGAGAAGGTAAAAATTTTGATGATTTTATATGGGGGTTAGAGACAAACTAATTTTAACTTTGAACACTCTAAAATTGGTGTGAATCTATGGGGATATTCAGGAGGCAGTTGTACACAGATTTGGGAGTCAAGATAAAGATATGAGTTTGTTCCATACATTTTGAAGGTATCAGCATATATATAGTATCTGAAACAATGAAAATGAACCATATGATCCAATAATTATAAAGAAAGGAGAGGAGATAAGACAAAGAATCATAGAGTATATCAGTATTTAAAACTAACAGAGAAGTGGAACTAGTGAATATTGCCATAATCATATATGTCCAAACACAAAATAAACCATTCTAGGACAATATTGGTCCAGTTTTAGGCAGTCTAGACACTATTACCTTAGTCTAGGTAATGATTTACAGCAGCAATTTTTAGTCATTATTGTGTATCATAATAATTTGTGGAAGATTTTCAGAAATAAACATTCTTGGGCTTTATGTTTAGATTTTTAATCAGTAGAATTCCCACACACTACCAGATTTACAAATCACCGATTTGTACTTATCCAAGGAATTTTACATGGAGTTAAAAATTAAAGGTTCTACCTGTAATGAATTAATTCACATATATGTATGTATACTATATTACCAGGAATTATGTAGTTTGTTATTTAGTTATTTTAATCTTATTTATATAGTTATTTATAACTAATTGTGCCAAGTATCGTCTCTCAGATTCAATTCAAACCTTCTATGCCTATAGAAAATTTCAAGAAAGACTTCTCAGACATATATTTTCTCTTTCCGTTCTAATTTATAGCTTTTGAATATTTAATGCTTTATATCGCATTGTAAAATACTGAGTATTTAGAGGGAGGTAACAGAGAAAGAGAGAGAGAGAGAGAAGCAGTGTTAACATATAGGAAGAGCGGATTAACATTCTTTTTTCATGTGTTTCATATTATACGTCTGTTATACTCAAGGGGCGTTTTTCACTCAGATATCCACTAGGTGGCATTACAAACTATACTGTTCATTGATTAAACACTTTATAAAATTATGTAATAAAGCACCTGTTCATAATTTCTTTCAAATAATCTGTGTAAGTTCTTCTACTTTTATTTTCAATATTAACAATATAATATTTTTATTAAAATTAGATTCATCAAAAGTTTTATTGAAAATCTATAAAGTTGTTGAAGTATGTATATAACAATAAAGGGCCTAGTTTGGGGACATTCTAATGATATTGTTGTCTTATTCTCTCAAGACACCTTCATATTCTCATAGGCTTTACATTTCAAAATCCCACCTGTTTAATGGATATTGTCTGAAAAAGGAAATAAAAACAATGAAATAGCTTAGATACCAAAACTTTGAGAACATTTATTAATGGAAGTTGGCATGGTTAGCTTGAAGCTGATCTGATCCAGGAAAATAGTTTTATTCCCATTTCTACTTAAAATTGTCAGACATTCAGACTGTGTGCTTGAAACCATAAGATTAAACTTTTGAATCACCTGAGGAGTAATTTTATTCAGATATCCAATTGAAATAATCTCCTGTCCCCAACAGAATTGAATTTTGGTTTAAGATTTCTGTAGAGAGATTATTTGTGTAATACTCCCCTAGTCTGAAGAATGAATATGTAGTTTGTCGACAATGATTAGAAAAGGAGATAATAGAATTTGGGGAGGAGGCACTAGAGGTAAAGTCAATATTAAAGCAGGACTATATGTTGTGAAATATGGCCCTTTGAGAAATAATGGAGACCACAGAATGCCTTGTAATTGCATTTTTGCATCTGTGAGAGAGGTGAAAATTGAGATGAGAAAAAGCACACTGAGAAAGCCAAGTCAAGTGCCAGCCATGTACGCTGGCAAAGAGTTAAAATGAAAAGAGCAGCAGCAAAATGAACTAGTGTATTGGGGAAGCGGTTTTTAAAATGCCACAGGGTATATATGAAAACGTTTTACTTAGCAATGCCAAACTACGTAAGTTATAAATGCTACCTAAATATTTCATGTCTCATATGGTCAGGAAATCTGTATTTATTGAGTAAGGAAAAAAGTATGAGGCTGAAGTTAATCCTACATTTAAAGCAATTGCTTTCACACGGTAAAATTAATCAACTTACTCCTGGTTTAACATTATTCTCCTGGAACCAAGAGGAACATGGGAAGCTAAAAGAGAATATTAGGATGTCTAAATGAGTCATAAGTGAAAAATATTTGTTTTGCTAAGAACTGTGATAGAAGAGAGAGATGATAGTTGAGTAAATGTGGTTAAACTTTTTTTTTTTTTTTAAAGAGTAGCATAGTCAGGAGATTCATTCAATGATATAAAATAAATGTCATGCATTGGTGTTTCTCAGTAATAGGGTCAATCCATTTCAACTTAGACCAAAATGTGAATGTTACTGTTCTGGATAAAATACACTGAAAGAAAGAAAAAGTAATGGAGGGATAAAATGCAAGGTGTAAAAACAAATTGAAGCTCATTAAATAATCATGTCCAAGAAAAACATGATACTACTATCATGTGGATGAAGAGACAAAAAATCATTCACAAAAGAAAAATAAAGGAATGCATTTTTGCAGAGTGTATTCATTAGGATACACATTTGATATACAAATATATATGTTTGTATATATAATACATATATATACACACACACCCATATAGTAATTATTGTAACTAATCTAAATGCCATCAGAGTCATCAAATTTGCACTCTCAGTTATCTCCCTTCTTCAGCTAACTCTTTTTCTTAGGACAAAAACTTGGGATTAATGTTTAACTACTTGCTCTCACCCCACATATCCAATCTGTCTGTAATTCTTGTTCTGTTTCAAATTATATTTAAAATCCAACCATGTCTTATCACTTTCACTGCTCCAATATGATTCTAGCATCCAATATCTCTCACAATGATTACAGCTATATCACCTGAACAATATTCTCACCTTCATCATTGCCACCTCCCCCAGTCTACAAGAGAGAAGCTTGAGTGAGACTGATAATGCCTCTCTGAAGCCTCCACTGGCTCCCTGTTTCGCTCAGAGTAAAATCCAAAGTCATTTTAATAGCCTGAAAATAATTCAATTCTCCCTCCTTCACGCATATGTATCTCTGTCCTTTTGTCCTGACATTATGCTTCTTGTTTTGATAAAACAGACAAACCTTTAGTAACATTCACCAGGAACAACAACAGAAAAACAAACTAGAAAAGAAAAGGCATTCATATTAGAATACAAAAATGGATAATCTCTCATAAAGTTCAATTTATGAAAACTGATTTAAAATTTGTTGTGTTCAGTCTGGCATGTAATAAGATTAAAAGTTTCCAGTCCATCCTGACAACAAATAAAAAGCTGAAAAACCTGAAAAATCAGGAATTGTTTTTAGATCCATCAGAGAAGTGAGGCCACAGGGCTGCCTCCAAACCAATGTCCCTAAAATTAGAGAGACAAACAAAATAATACAGAGAATCATAATTTATAGAAGCAGAAACCCACAAGCAGAAACGTCCCTGAGAACCAGTACTAGAATAGGAAAACTTGAGCTGTAACTGATAAATTGCTGAGGTTCATTGTAGACATTGTAGTCGAAGAGTTAAAATCGGGCCCCCACACTTTTGTGAGATTTACCTCATGTAGCTCCACCATGTTCTCATAGTAAAATTCAGAGAAAAATCCTCTCAGATTTCTGTCGAGGGGAGGGGAAAATAACTGTTTTGAAACAATAAGACCATTCTACTCTTCTGAACAAGGCTTGCCCTCAAGAGAAACTGTTTTAAAGAGCATAGTCTATTGGCATTTAATTGGGGCCTAACTGACCTTGGGGAAGGGATATACCCAACTCCAGTTCCCTTTAGTCTTATGTATAAAGAAAGAGATATACCAAATTCCAGCTCTTTCTATCCATTATGTCCTTCCTAAGGGGGCGGGGGGGGAAATGAGAGGCAGTTGTGAAATTCACAGCCTAGGACATAGGCTCACTAAAGGATTGAGGCCTAATCATAGGACTATAGAATATATACTTTTCTCATATATTATCACCACATCACTAAAAGTCTATTTACCAGAGTTTCTTTTTCCAGTACATCAGGTCTGGCTTTCAACAGCAACAATTAAAAAAGAAAAAAAATTATAAGGTATGCTAAAAAGAAAACACCCCCCCGCAACACACACACACTTTGAAGAGGTAGAACAAGCATAAGAAACAAACTCAGATGTGATAAGGATATAGGAATTATCAGACTATGAATTTAAAATAGCTATGACTAACAAACTAAATACTCTAGCAGAAAATGTAGGCAACATGTAAGAATGTATGAGTAGTGTAAGCAGAAAGATGAATATTCTAAGAAAGAATCAAAAAGAAATTCCAGGGATCTAAAACACTAACAGAAATAAGGAATGCCTTTGATGGGCCATTAATAGACTAAACACAGCTAAGGAAAGAATCTCTGAGCTTGAATACATTTCAATAGAAACGTTCAAAACTGAAAAAGAAAGAAAAAAAAAATTGAACAGAATAACCGAGAGTCATGGGACAATTACAAAAGTTATATGCATAATGGGACTATCAGAGGAGAAGAAAATGAGTAAAAACTGAAGCAATATTTGAGGCAATAATGACTGAGAATTTCCCCAAATTAATGAAACACCAACCCATAGATCTAAGTAGCTCAGAGACGCTAAGCAGGATAAAGACAAAAAAAAAAAAGACATCTATGCATATCAGAATCAAACTGCAGAAAGTTGAAAATTAAAAAAAAAAATCTTAAAAAGACCAAGAGAAAAAATAATTATCTTGCCTATAGTGGAACAAAAAAGAAAAAGTAAAAAAGCTTTATATTTAACTTTTTAGAAACCATGGAAGCAAGAAAAGAGTGAAGTGAAATATTTAAAGTGCGGAGAGGAAAAAAACACTAGCCTCCAATTCTGTATCTTGTGAAATTTTCCTTCAAAACAGAAGGAGAAATAAAAACTATCTCAGCAAGTAAAATTGAATTACTCTGTGGTCAGTAAGCCTAGCTTGCAAGAAATGTTTTTAAAAGAAGTATAGAGAAGGAAATTATATATGTCTGACACTTGGATCTACATAAAGAAAGAAGAAACATCTGAAAAGAAATATGCGAAAGCAAAACAACAATAAAAACAACAAAAAAGAAACTTCAATTTTTCTTATTCTCAAATGTTAAAATTAATTTAACATTTAACAATTTGTTCAAAATAATAATTTTGATAATGAGTTAAATTGTGTATGCTTATGTAAGTACATACACTTAATACATGCATATGTGTAAGTGAAAAAACAGCAATGACACAAAAGACAGAAAGAAGGAATTAGGATTATTTTATTATAATGGAGTACTTGCACAACCAGTGAAGTGGTATAGTGTTATTTGAAAGTGGATTTGGATTGTAAATATATTACAGACATTGTAAATGAATATTTCAAACTCTATGGCAAGCACTAAGAGAAGTATCAAAAAAGAAATACAGCTGATATGCTAAGTAAGGAGAGAAAGTGAAATCATTTAAAATGTTCAGTTAAAAATGCAAAATGCAAGGAAAGAATGGAAGGCAAATATAGGGACAAAAATAAAGGACAACAATGGAAAACAGTAACAAATATTGTGATATTAATCCAACTATATTATTTTGAATGTAATGGTGTAAATGTAGCAATTAAAAGACAAAGATTACCCAAGTAGATCAAAAAGTACAAATACATATTGTCTACAAGAAATGCACTTTAAGTATAAAGATATATATAGACTAAAAGTAAATAGATGAAGAAAGATATACCATGTTAATACTATCAAAATTAATCTGGAGTAGCTATTTATTTCTGACATAGCAGACTTCAGAGCAAGGAAAGTTATCAGGAATGAAATGGGGAATTATATCAGAATAAATGAGGTCAACTGTCCAAGAAGACATCTTATGTAGGTGTCTAAAAACAGAGCATAAAAAGATGTGAGGCAAAAACTGGTAGACTGCAAGGAATGAGTGAGCCACTATTACAGTTAAAGGCTTCAACATCCCTCTATCAGAAATGGACAGATCCAGCAGGGAGATAATCAGAAGGAACTAATATTTGAACTCAACAGCATCATCAACCAACTATATAATTGACATCTATAGACTACTTCATCTAGCAACAGAAAAATACACATTCTTTTCAAGCTCATATTGGCCCATTCACTATGATAAAGCACATTCCGGGCCATAAAACACATCTTAAAAATAAAGAATAGAAGTCATACAATGTCGGCTCTCAGACCACAATGAAATTACATGAGAAATCAATAGGGAACTGATAGCTGGGAAAACCCAGAACAGTTGGAGATTAAACAACATACTTTTTAATAACACATGAGACAAAGAAGAAACCTCAAAAGGAATTAAAATATATTTTGAACTAAATGAAAGTAAAAATATTAGGTACCAAAATTGTGAAATTTAGCAAAAGCAGTACTTAGGGGGAATTTTAGAGATTTGAATGTATTTATTAGAAAAAAAAAGAAAGGGTAAACTGTAATCTAAGCTTCAACCTTAGTAAATGAGGGGGGAAATAGCAAATTAAATCTAAAGTAAGCAGAATAAAAGAAATAATATGAATTAGAGAAGAAACAACTTGAAAACAGGAAACTAGCAGAGAAAATTGATAACAAAAGGCAATTCTTTGAAATGATTAGTAAAATCTATAAGCCTCTAGACAGACTAGGTTAAAAAAAGATACAAATTACTAATATTGGAAATGAAAGAGGATACATTACAATAGATTACATATAATAAATTCTATGAACAACTCTCTGCCCACGTATTTGATAGACAAGGTAAAATAAACCAATTCCTTGAAAGAAACAATCTGCCAAATTCATGGAAGAAGAAATAGATAATCTGAATAAGCTTACATCTATTAAATATATTAAATCAATAATTATAATTTTCCATACAGAAAACATCAGTTCCAGATGGGTTCACTGTTGAATTGTATCAAATACTTAAGAAAAAGATTTTATCAAGTCTCTACATTGTCTTCCAGAAGACTGAAGCAGTGATAACACTTTCTAACTCATTCTACGTGTTCAATGTTACATTGATAACAAAACCAAAGACAATATAAGAAAAAAAACCCTACAGAACAATATCTCTCATATAGAAATTCAAAAATTCTCAACAAAATATTAACAAATTGAATAAAATAATGTATAAAAAGAAAGAAACAAACATCTTGACCAAGTGTAATTCCTCAATGTGCAAGTCTTGTTGAAATTCACAAATTGATTAATGTAATCCATTGCATTAATAGGCTAAAAAAAAAACTTTAAAAAAAGGAAAAATCACATGATTATATCAATAGATACAGAATTAAAGTGTTTGACACACATTCACGATCAAAAAAAAAATAATAACAATTAAAACTAGTAGTAGATGGGAACTTCCTTAACTTGATAAAGAACATTTAAGTAAAACTTACAGCTAACATCAAAGTTAGTGGTGAAAAACTAGAAGTTTTCCAGCTAAGATTGGAAAGAATGCAAGAATGCTCCCTTTTGCCACTCCTTTTCAACATCATACTGGCAATCTAGTACAGTATATTCCAGTGCAATAAAACAAGACAAAGAAATAAAATGTGTACATATTGAAGGAGAAAAGAAAATTTTATTTGCAGATAATATGATTGTCTATGTAGAAAACCCAAAAGAATTAACAAAAAATTTCCTGGAATTAATAAGCAATTATAGCAAGGTTGTAGGATACAAGGTTAATATACAAAAGCCAAAATCTTTTCTATATATGAGCAATGAAAAAAATGAAATTTAAAATTAAAAACACAATACTATTGATATTAGCACCCCCAAAAAAGATATACTTACATATAAATATAACAAAATATATACAAAATCTATATGAGGAAAACTATAAAACTCTAATGAATAAAATTAAAGTAGAACTAAATAAATGGAAAGCTAATCCATGTTCATGGAAGACTTGATATTGTCAAAATGTCAGTTCTTTCCAAATTTATCCATAGATTCAACATATTTCCAAACAAAATCCCAGCAAAGTATTTTGTGAATATTAATAAATAGATTCTAAAGTTTATATAGAGAAGCAAAAGATGCAAAATAGTCAAAAAATATTAAAGGAGTTCAAAATAATTAGACTGACACTACCCTACTTCAAGAATTACTAGAAAGCTACAATAATTAAGACAGTATAAAATAGACAAAATAATAGACAACACAATGGCACAGAATAGAAAGCCCATAAAGAGACTCACATAATATATTCAAATCTTCTTTGACAAAGGAGCAAATACCATACGATGAACAAAGATAGTATTTTCAACAAATTGTGCTGAAATGATTGGACATCTACATGTAAAAAAAAAAGAGTGAATCTAGACATAGACTTTACACTCTTCACAAAAAACAAGTCAAAATGGGTCATCATAGACCTAAATATAAAATGTAAAATCATAACGTTCTTGGAAGGTCACATATGAGAAAATCTAGGTAACATTGGCATGATGATAAATTTTGACAACAAAACTGTATTAAGGTTTGACACCAAAGGTGTAATCTATGAAAGAAATAATTGATAATCTGGACAGCAGTAAAATTTAAAACTTATGTTCTGGGAAATACACTGTTGAGAGAAAAATAAGACAAGCCACAGACTGGGAGACATTATTCTCAAAAGACCTATCTGATAAAGAATTCTTATCCAATATATACAATATGTATTGTATTCAACCCAAAGGTTTCTTAAAACTCAACAATAACAAATAACTCAATTAAAAAATGAGGAAAAGACCTGCACAGACACCTTATCAAAGAAAATATACAGATGGCAAATAAGCATATGAAAAGTTATTACCTATTATATGTTATTGGATAAATGCAGCTTAAAACAATAACATATCACTATATACCTATTAGAATAGTCCAAATTCAGAACACTGGCAACACCAAGTGGTAGTGGTGATATAGAACAACAGGAACTCTCTATCGCTGCTGGTGGAAAAACATAATGGTGCAGTCACTTTGGTAGATTGTCAGTTTCTTACAAAACTAAATATACTCTTATCATATGATCCAGCAATCATGTTCATCAATGTTTACCTAAATAAGTTGAAAATTATGTCTAAAGAAAACCCTACACACAATGTTTATAGCATCTTGATTCATAATTGAAATAATTGGAAGCAACCAAAATGTCCTTCAGCAGGTGAATAGATAAATAAACTACATCCAGACATGTAATGTTATTCATATTCAGTTCCAAGAACAAATGAGCTAAGATGCCATGAAAAGACAGGAAAAAACCTCAGTTCATGTTATTAAGTAAAAGAAGATAATCTGAAAAGGCCGTATACTGTATGACTCTCATTATATGACATTCTGGGAAAGGAAAAACTGTGGATACAGTAAAAAGACCTGTGGTTGTTAGAGGGAGGGAGGGAAGGATGAAGAAGCAAAGAAGAGAGGATTTTTAGGGTAGTGAAACAATTTTCTATGAATAGTCTGTGTATCCTCTGTGAATCTAATGGTGGATACTTATTGTTACATATTTTTAAACACATAGAATGTATAATATCTAGAAAAAAGCTTACTGTAAATTGAATTTGGTTGGTAATGATATGTCGATGTAGGTTTATCAGTTGTAACACATGAACCACTCTGGTATGAGATATTGATAGCAGGAGAAACTGCCTTTATAGGGAGCATGGAATATAGGAGAGTTCTCTATACTTTCTGTTCAGTTTTGCTGCGGACTTAAAAGTGTTCTCAAAAACAAAATCTATTTAAGAGAAGAAAAAAAAAATGACATAAGAAAAACCATCTCCATCAGGTTTTAAGAAGAAATCTTATAAACATTTAAAATAATTCTTTTGTAATTAAAAGTTCTTTCCACCAGCAGTTAAGAAATAAAAAATTAGAATCATTCACAAACACTTTCAGAAAACAGAACAATAACGATCATTCAAAATGAATGTATAAGACTAGAATCTTTATTACAAAAACTTGGTAGTAATAATGCAAGGAAAATAAACTTCGATCTCATCATATTCATAACTACACATAAAATCCTAAACGAAATCGTAACAACCTAAATCCAGAAAAGCATTAAATAGGAAATCCATCATGATTCTCCTACTTTATCCAAAGGATTTAGGAAAATATGGGTGATTTCATTAGAAAATTGATTAATGAAATTCACTCTATTAACAGGAAAACAACTACATGATCGTGATAGTAGGTGAAAAAATACATATTTAATAATGCTCATCATCATTTATGATTAAAAGAAAACTCTTGTCAAACCAGAAATGGTGAAGGACATTTAAATCTTCAGTCCTCTCATTAATATTGGTTGACTTGAATAAATCATCAAATCTTTTCTTAATAATTTTGTAATACATTAAATTTTACAAGGCCCTTTAATTATATATTATGTCACTTCATTTAATCCTTATAATAACATATAGATCATACAAAACAAAGCATTTTGTTAGTGTAAACATTTACAGACAATAAGGTTGGGATACAGAGATGTTATGATGAATGTGCTGATATCTAATTTGGAATGTGGAAAAGTCTTGTTTAGAATTTACATATGATTAGTCCTATTTAAGAGCCCTTTTGAGAAACCTAATCTCATCTCTGCAGAATTACAACCATAGATTTTTGTGACTAGCCAAAAATTACCTATCAATATATGATTTAATGTAAAAAGGAGAAACTACATTTTAGATTTGCATTGAGTTCATCTCCCCTTATACCCAGAAAAAGAGAATAAAGGAAGAAAATATAACTGAGTCCTTGTCCACATGTTGTCATCGCCTGTAGCTTTGCACCTTTTAGATGATGACTGTGTGAAGAAAGGCTTGTGAAAAATAAAATAATGGATATTCATACTGACAAAATTGAGGTGACTGATCCAAATTTTCCATCTCCTTTAGGCAAGGGATGCAAATAATGAAATTCAAAACATGTAGAATTTGACAGCTTCTTGGAAAAATTAAGTGCCTTGGTCAAATTTAATCCCAGATAACTCAGAAAACCAGAGAAAACTTATCCCCTTTGTACTTTAGTGTGCATTTTATTTACATGGACTTGAAATCAAATAAGACTACTTAGATGATTATATGTGATAGGCTAAATGTAAAGATAGTCTATAAAGTTTTTCTGGAAAAAGAAGCTTTTATATATTATTTGTTAGTCAAGAGCTTGAAAAGCATATAAAAAATTTGTGGATATTAATATTATTTCATCATATATATAGATGTAGCTTTCGGCTATTCGTAAAAGTCTGTAGTTGTAATTCTGCAGAGATAAGATTAAAGTTCTGTTTGTGCACTAAAGTTTTAGTGATGGTAAAAGTATGAGGATTTTTAAATATATTTATACAAATATAATTACACATATTCACACACTCATACACACACACCTGAAAGTGATTAGTTCATCAATGTTGAATCATTCTATAATATAGTTATAGTTAACCATTCACCTGATAAAGATATTAAGGATGAATATACATAGATATGATGAAATCCACGTTTACTTATCCAACATTTTAACTTCAACCAAAAGATGGTTTGTTTGCACATATCAAATACACAAAATACATTTTGGTTAGTATTTTATGATTTTTTTATAGTTAATAATCTTTAATAGTTTATAAAAATTAAACTTATTCCTCTGAAACAATGCTTTGAAAACACGAAAATATCATTTTTTAAATGCTCAGATAAAAGCTCACGATTATTTATATCACCCTTGATTTAATCATTTGTTTTCATGGCTCAATAAACATGTATTTTACATTTATCTCATTAAATTTAGCAAAAATGCTTCCTTTATCTACATGCCAAAAGCATAATATTGTATAGAAGTGATAGCTGTGTATCATTGTTTCATTGCCTAGCTATAAAAAAAACATAAAAGCTACAAAACATTATATTTAATAAATTATTTAAGTTTAGATGTAATTATATATAATGCATATTTAGTTATAAAGATTTTTAAATTTTATCAGTAAACTGTACATACATACAAAGATGTAAATATATAATATGAAAATGTGAAATATATCTGTGAAGAGAACTTGAGTGCAAGTATGTAATAAAGTTAAACTTAAGTAATTGGAAGTGAAGGATGTTCTGGAATATATATTTAAATTATACAGTCTTTTTTTTAACAGAATACATAATCTTTTTTTATTTATGTATATTCTGTTCTCCCCTTTGCCTACAAGGTTTTACATTATCTTCAGTTGTCACAGATAACAGTGCCGATACTGAGACATCTGCTCTTTCTCTACTGGTTATATTTTGTCATTCACTGACATATTCATGGTATGAGTAAGCACAAAAACATTATAAGACTTTTTTTTTTTTAATTTCTAGGCACTATAGTAAATACTTTCTGTTTATCTTTTCATATAATCTTCACAATAACCACACAAGAGGGATATTTTTGCTATGTTTCTCTTTATAGATGAGGTAACTAAAGCCCTACAGGGACTAGAGAACTTGCTTGAGGTGTTACGAATTTTTAAGTGCATGATAAAATGTCAAGTAACAATTTCTTATAAGTGAGAATATAAAATGGCAATTCTCAAAAATCTATTTGAGAATAATCATCAAAAGTAATGGTTATAGCTGGGACTGACACCAATTAATGAAAATCCTAATTCTTACTTCCTACTGCTAAGTTACAGATTATGAAAGAGAGGGGGAAGCTTTGACTAGATGTTAAATTATCCATAGGAAAAAGCAGGAATAATCATATAGAGAATCATTCTGCTTCTGTTTTGCATTTTCTTGTTTAAAAATCACAAAGATAAGTAACCACAAGGGAGATGGCTTTTATTTTCTTCCTTAGTTTTTTTTTTTATAGTATTTCAAAGAAAAGGAGTTGTGTTTATAAACTGATTCCTTCCTTTTTATTTGTTACAAATTGACAATTGGATCTGTATAGTTTAGAGAATGCAAAAGCAGATAGATATGATGCCAGATTTTGCCAAAAAGTGAAACCACCCAAATGATGAAAACATCTAGTAAAAAATGCTGAATCAAAATAAAATGACGGAAGTGAAATAGAAGGACATAATTTGGTAGAACTATAGATTTAGCCAAATTTTATAGGTGGGCATAGTGAGAATAACATTGACTGGTC
Source organism: Pteropus medius (assembly GCF_902729225.1). Classification (NCBI taxonomy): domain Eukaryota; kingdom Metazoa; phylum Chordata; class Mammalia; order Chiroptera; family Pteropodidae; genus Pteropus; species Pteropus medius. Next base: position 12,406,302 of record NW_024344240.1, on the reverse strand, counting down.
TTGGTAGTTTCTTTAATAATTCAATTGCATTTTAAAAATATTGTGATAAAATTATCTTATTGTATATTTATAGGGAGAAAAACATTTTCAGTTATGTGGTCTTAATGGGTTCCTAGCCATCTCATGCATTATGGTTCTTTGTGAATTGATAAAGTTAATTTCCCTTTAGCTAGAAATCCAGATAACTTACATTGTTAGGTATTATATAGGAAATAATGGGCATTAAAGCTTTTGAAAAAAAGACCGAATATAGGATTTGCCAAAATTTCTTTAGGGCTCCCTACATCAAATGTAGGAAATCAATAGTTCTTATTAAAGCTATAGATTCTGGTCCCTATTCTAGATTTACTGAGTTAGGTGACGCTTAAAGTTTTTAAGCTCCTCAGGTTATTCTTACGTACATTAATAATGAAAACTCCTGACCTAAGAAATACGGTACTTTAGTGCATGTGTTTTTATAACCCTTTCTGATTTAGAATTGAGTCAAAGGAAAAAGGCTGAAGGTACCACCAGCCTTAACTCAAATGTTAATTATTTTGCTTATTATTGTATTTTACATTAAACAAACATTCATTCAGTACTTACTATGCACTGATTGGAAATCTATATTAGGCATTGCTGAGATAATGATGACCAGAGAATGTTATTGTTAACTTTTAAGGAAGGCAAAAACTAATAGGCACGATAATGGTTATATGTAATCCCTTGTGATACTCTTTTCTTAATTTAAACTTGTGTTTTAACTAACTTACATTTTTTGTCAAAAAAAATTTAGATAAACATTTTTGGCTTTTAATTAACATATGACTTTATAAGGTAATATACAGTATTGTGCATTTAATTTATTGTTATAAAAAATATATTCCTATAACAGAAAAGCTTAAAAGCATATTAAAGTGAATAAAATTTTTTTTCCAAGAAACCAAATGTATCTATCTTGATGTGTGCTTTTTTGTACATAATTTATTGTTTTAATTGAACAGTATGCAAACATTTAAAATATATCTGCAAAATTCTTAGCTTAACTTTACCTAAACAGAGATGAATTCCTTCAAATAACAAATCCATTAGTTGTTCATATTTATGAAAATAATAATTCTTTGATGTTAGCTGTCCCAATGTTTGTTCCCCATTTGCTGATGATTTGAAGATAAGCACAATAATTGTCTCAACCAATTGGAAAGTGAGCATCTTACACTGAAACTATTAGTTACTCATGTTAACATATTCTTTCTTCGCTTGACTGTTCCGCTTATTTATTTCTAAAAAGATCAAATTCTTGATAATTATATTCATTTATTAATTAATTTCTCCATCAAACATTTATTGATATGTACCAGGTACTCCTGTATATGCTATTGAGTCCCTCATATACTTTATATTCTGATAGTAGAGACAAGAAATGAAAGATTAACAATAAATATATTATATGATATACTGGAAGGTAATGCTAAGACCTTGAGGGAAAACAAAGCCAGATAAAAGGGCAGAAAACATAGATGAGGAGTAGTTTCTTATTTTATTAATACATTAAGTGGTCAGGTCATCTTAAGAGATAATGAAAATCAGTTATAGTATTACATAGGGTAATGTACTTCTAGGCAGAAGAAATAGCATGTCTGAGAGCGCTGGGTACAAAATATGCTGGTATGTTTGAGTAATGTCAAAAAAAATCACTGTAAATGAAATATATCAAAAGAAAGAGAGTGTTAGAAAGTGAAACCAGAGAGTAGCCAAAGGCCAAATTATGTAAGGTGTTGTAAGCAAATAATCAGCAGTTGCATGTTTCACTAATTATCCCAAGGTAATGAAATTCTATTGGGGAATTAAAAGTAAATATTTCAGTATTTTTCTCTGCAGAATTTTATAGCAAATGTTATTAAAGTAGATTGATTGATGTACCATAGAGACGCAATAAAAATAAAAAATTATTTTATTCATTTATAAACAGCTCAAGATATTTTTAGGTGTATACCAAAGTGATAATAAAAAGGTATCTTCTATACAGTCACTGAGGAACTCAGGCTTATGAAGATTACACTGTCTTAAAATGTATCTTCCAAAATTGCTAGAGTATTTTCATCCAGTTGGCAAAAAAAGGCTCCTACAGGTATTTTTTATGAACCAGGCCTGGAACCAGCAAGCATCATTGTTTTCACAGTTCAATAGCTAGAACTCATTCACTTGGCCATCATAACTAAATTGATGAGAAGTGTAGTCTATGCATCCAAATGAAGAAAAAAAAACACATGAAGGTAGAATTTTCTGCCACATCAATACTTTAGATTTGATAACATCTTATCATGAACACTATTTTCTGAATATCATTGAATATTTTTCTGGATTTCAAAATTATATTAATTTATTGAGGTATAACAACACAATAAAATGTACTCATTTTAAATGTACAGTGTGAAGAGTTTTGAGAAATGTATACACACCAATATAATCACCATCTCAGGGAACATTTCTTTTATCCCCAAAATCTCCCTTCTAGTGTGTTATAGCTACTACTCTCCATCCCCAACTGCAGACAATTATCTGTACTGTAAATTAATTCAGTCATTTAGAATTTCACATAAATGGCATTATACAATATTCAATCTTTTTTATCTGGGTCCTTTCAGCATAATATTTTTGAGATTATTCAAGTTGCTGCATGTTTCACTACTTTTTCCCTTTTTAGTACTGAATAGTATCCACTGCATACACAAGCCAGTTTAGCTATTCTCCTATTGATGGACACCTGACTTATTTTTTTATTATTATTATGAATGTTGCTATTATAAACCTTCATATATAAGATTTATATAGACATGTAAAAAATTTATTAGGTAAATACTAAGGGGTGAAACAGCTGAATAATATTATTCTTGTCAATATTTGGTACTGGCAGGTTGTTTTTTTGTTCTTAATTTTAGCTGTTATAGAGGGTGTGCAATCATATCTTTGTAGTTTTAAGTGATATTTCTCTGATGGCTAAAGATATTTTATTAATTTCCTTTATGTAAATCAATTATCTATCTTTCCATATTAGATGTTCCTTATTTTCTAACATAAGCATTCAATGCTTTAAATTTCCCTCTGAGCACTGCTTTGTCTACAACACAAATTATGATATATTATTATTATGTTTTTACATTATTTTATTGCAAATATCTCATAATTTATATCATATGTTTGACTGACCTACATTTTTACATTTTACCTGCTACATATATATAAATGAACCCCCTTCCATGTATATACATATCTATAATGAATTCTAATGAATGTCTCATTTAGCTTTGCTGTTTTCCCATGATTTTTTTCTTTTTTTAAAAAATGTTATATATGACCTCCTCTATTGATTTTATGACCTGCTAAGGAATACCACTCACATTCAGTAACAGAATGGAATAATGAAGAAAAAGAAAGCTTTAGATATGGAGTAAAATGCTGAGTTCACAGGTGTCATTTCAGCCATTGTATCAGTCAGGAAAGGCAAAATAAAAATGTAAAAAAACTCCAAAATATTATTTAAAGATATTTATTTCTTGATCATACTACCTCTTCATTGCAAGTAGGCAAGTGATTTCTGCTTCTATCAGTCAGTCAAAGACTCTAGCTAATGATGAAGCAGCCATCATCATAAACATCACCTGAAGAAAAGGAGAGTTCTGTGGCATGAATCTTACCTATGTCTAGAATGGTGAATACAGAAAATATTGGAAAAAGCACTAATGCATATCACATTCGTTTATCATTCGCCACTTATTAAAAAAATTTAATAAGTGGCGAATGATAAACGAATGTGATATGCATTAGTGCAAAAAAATTTTATTCTTATCTTACTGTTTCCCAATGTTAGAAAATCTCCTCAAGAATGGCCTTAAAAATACATAAGATACACCAGCTCACCTGTGGTTTGATCATAGGTTCCAGAGCATATCTAATTATTTATGTTTCTATAATTGGCTTTATATCCTGGGATTAAATAATTGGAGTTCCTCTCTTTAGATTTTGTAATTTTTTGGAGATTTCTCCTGAAAAAAAATAATTTCCCAAATTTTTATCAATTGAAAAGTGATTTTATTTTTTAACAAACTTACCAAGAATAAAATATTCTATAATCTTATAAGTTTCTTTCTTGGTATGGAGGGTGGATTAGAAAATTAATAATTATACATAGGGCAACAAAATGTCTAATAATAAAATTAGCAGTAAGAAATTGTGATTTCTCTCTTTCTGTAATTTACAGATGATTACTTTGTAATCTCAGAAGTAAAGCTAGGCTATAATTGTCAAACTAATTGCTATGATTTTGTTTATTATTCATTATTTGGTCAAACATTGTGGCAGAACTGATCTTTGATATTAACTATTTGCCACAGAAGTAATGAAAGAAAAAGAAGAGGACAGTATAATTTGCTATGTTTGGTCATATCTGAAATAACAAAGTGATCTGACAATACAATGCTGCTGACATTTTTTCTAGTATCCAGCTGAATATAGTGACAATAACACAATACAGTTTACCAAATTATTTTAGAATCAATTGATAGAAATTATCATTAAATATTTGCATAAATATGATATTAATTGCCAAGTTAAAATAAAAATTCTTATTTGCTAAATTTTTGTAATATTTACTCACCAATTTGTGAAGAAGAACAATTTTCTGTATACAAACTTTGTTTTTTTCCACATGTGCTGAAAACTAAGGTAAAAGATAAACATCATTTTTTTATCTTTATAACGAATATTTTAATGATTAATTAGTTTTTAAAACATTAAAATAAAAGTCTTTTATATTGCTAGACATACCAATTAAAATTGCATTTTAATTTTAGGAATAGACAAAAAGAAAAAGATGACTAAAAATAATCATTTTACTTCACATCAAAGTACTATCTTCTCTTAGTAAAGGATTATTTTCAATTATCTAGCAATATTGTGATTATAAATTTTGATTGTATCGAGCCATTTTCTAATTAGATTAAATTAAAAAGATTTTTTTTTCTGATTATAGCCTCTTTGTTACAGCTACAAAATTGTTTTAGTGAGGGGTTCTTTGCTTAGCATCATTAATAAAACATAAGCAATAAAAAATATGATGAACAATCTTATGATTGTTCAGCAATTGGAATGTATGTATGAGCAATAAATGTAATTACACAAAGGTTTATTAGTTTTATAGACAATGAAATAATAAACTTGGAGTAATTTTTCTGCAAAATTTAGTTACATAATGATTTTTTAAAAATTAATTACCTTTTTCTCAATTTTTCCATTATTGTAATTCCATAAATTATACATAGAAATTATAAGTTCAAGTCAACATGGAAGAGTAGATAAATGCTGTGCTTGCCCTCTTTCACGACCACATCAAAATTACAACCTAAAGTCTAGCCGAACAGAAGTGCTATAACTAAGGAAATACAGAAGAAACCACATCAAGACTGGTAGGAGGGGCAGAGACACAGAATGAGCTGGTCCTACACCAGAATGTGGTAACAAAAGTCAAGAAGGATATATTGGCTGTGGAGGTGCCCCCTGAGGATCAAGTGGTCTCAGCTCAACACTGGGCTCCCCATCCTAGGGTTCCAATGCTGAGAAGAGAAGTCCCCACAACTTTTGGCTGTGAAAACCAGTGAGATTGTGACTGAATGAGACAAATAGCTGCTGGAGTCCCAGGCATTTCTCTAAAAGTGCCCACTTACTGACTCACCAGCTGATGGACTCATTTGCTCTGAGCTCCAGCTCAAAAGGCATTAGGAACATATATATATAGGAATTGAATTGTCTGGTTTCAGGGTGAGGGCTTGAGGGACAGCTTTCTCCCAGATGGAAGTACTGGCAGAAGCTATTGTTCCTTTGTTGAGCCCTCTCCCAACTCAGAATGCACAGACAGGGGCCACCATATCCAAGTCTCCATCAATCTGGCTTACACAACTCAACTTGCATCACCCAACTTGTGGTCGGTCCCAACCAAGCCACTTCCAGTGGCTTTTCCATATAAACGGCCTGTCTTGGCTCATGCCGCAGATTTTCCCCCAATCTCTCAAAAGTGCACAAACACCCAATCAGAAGAGCAAAATCAGTATATCTGGCCTTGTTGCGCCCTGTATTTCTTGATAAGCAGTCCAAACTCCATCAGTAGTGACAGTCAGCCTCGGTTCCTGGCTTAGCTTCTCCCAGGTCCCTCTAAGCCTAGCACAAGAGACAACCACTTGCAAATCACTTTGTAGCTCATACAAAGTGGCCTCAGGTAGAGCGCAGGCAGTGACTAAACTTTGCCTTCAACAGAGTCCCTACCAAGATGCTCCGGAACCAACATACCTGGTGACCAGCTTAAGACCACACCAGATCACCACCAAACCACCTTCACCAATGACACATACAAAAGGCAGACTTGACAGACATCAGAGCCGTGTTAAAGCAAATTGTGCTCCATAGGGTCAGTCCCTTCACAACAGCTTCTCCACTATAGTCACAGGCCAGTCCTTCCAACAAATCAGCCTGAGGGTTAATCCCTCCCATTGACATATCAACAGTAACCAAAGATCAACTACAATAGGAGAGCACACACAACTCATACAGGAAACAAATTTGAAGCACTCAGCTCAGGTGAAAGGAAGCCTATGCCACTGTGCCCCACGAGACATCAACTGTGTAAGGTCTCTCTACTAAGAAAAAGACGCATAGCAGTTCTATATAATACATCAGAACAAATACAGGGAAGCAGCTAAAATGGGGAGACAAGGAAACATGGCCCAAATGAAGGAACAGAACTCCAGAAAAAGAACTAAGCAAAATAGACACAAGCAATCAACCAGATGCAAAGTGTAGAACACAGGTTATAAGGATGCTCAATGATCTCAGTGAGAACTTCAACAAAGAGGAAACATAAAAATGAAGATAGAAAACATAAAAAAGAATCAGTCAGAAATCAAGAATGAAATAACTAAAATAAAGAATACATTAGAGGAACTCAATAGTAAGTTAGATGAAGCAGATAATTAAATCAGCAATTTAAAAGATAAGGTAGCAGAAAACACCCAATCAGAAGAGCAAAAAGAAAAAAGAATCCAAAAGAATGAGAATAGTTTAAGGGCCTTTGGAACAAAATCAAGTATACCAACATTTGTTCATTGGGGTACCAGAAGAGAAGAAAGAGAGAGAAAAATTGAAAACTTATTTGAAGAAATAATGACTGAAAATTTCCCTAACCTGGCAAAGAAGATAAACATACAAGCCTAGGAAATACAGAGTTCCAAACAAGATGAACCCAAAGTGGTCTACACTAATAGATATCATAATTAAAGTGCCAAAAGTTAAAGACTAAGAGAGAACCTTAAAAGTAGCAAGAGGAAAGGAATTAGTTACCTACAAGGGAGTTCTCATAATGCTGTCAGATAATTTCTCAACACAAACTTTGCAGATCAGATAATTGGCGCAAAATAGTCAAAGTAATGAAAAGCAGGACCTACGACCAAGATTACTCTATCCAGCAAAGATATAATTTAGAATCAAAGAACAGATAAAGAACTTCTCAGACAAGAAAAAGCTAAAGGAGTTTGTGATCACCAAACCAGTAATACAAGAAATGTTAAAGGGCTTTATTTAAAAAGGAAAACAAAACAAAATAAAACAAAACATAAAACATGAATAATAAAATAACAATAACTACATATCTATCAACAATTACTTTAAATGTAAATGGATTAAATACTCCAATCAAAAGACACTGAGTGGCTGAATTGATAAGGAAACAAAACTTTTACATATACTTCAGACAGAAAGACACACAGACTGAAATTAAAGGGATAGAAAAAGGTATTTCATAAATATAGAAACAAACAAACAACAAAAAATAGCCAGGGTAGCAATACTTATAACAGATAAAATAAACTTTAAAACAAAGGCTATAGGAAGAGACAAAGAAGGACCCAATAACCCCACTTCTGGATAGTTATCCAAAAAAACCCAAAACATTAAGGGATGTGCATCCATCTGTTCATTGCAGCTTTATGTACAATAGCCAAGACATGGAGGCAACCTGGGTGTCCATCAAAGAATGAATGGATAAAAAAGGTGTGGTACAAATATACAATGGAATATTACTCAGCTATAAAAAATAGAATGAAATTGTGTCATCTGCAACAACACGGATGGACCTAAAGGGTATTGTGCTTAGTGGATTAAGTTCAACAGAGAAAGACAAATAACATGTGATTTCACTTATATGTTGAATCTAGAGAACAAGATAAATGAACAAACAAAAACGGAAATAAGCCCATAGACACAGAGAACATTTTGATGGTTGTAGGATTGGGGGGGTGAGGGGAAGAGGGGGGGTCCAGAGGTACAAATTGGTAGTTACAAAATAGTCATATGGATGTAGAGTAAAGTCGGTAGTGTTGTAATAATGGTGTCAAACAGGTACTGGAATTATTAGGGAGATTACTTTGTAAGTTATATAAATGTCTAATCACTGTGGCATACACCTGAAACTAATATAATACTGTATGCCAACTAAAATGAAAGAGAAATATTTTTTTAAATTACACTACAATGGACATAAGTTTCTCTTGACATTCTTTGAAAAAGTCTTTCATAAGAATAGTGTACTAGAGAGGAAAACTACTTCTTGATATTGCATATATTTTTTAAAAAATATATTATTTATAACAAATAATTTTATTTCTTATATTCTTATATTTTCTATTATAAATATGTAAAATTTATATAATATTTTATTTTAAAATATAATGATTCCATCAGAAATTTTTAGAGAGCAATTTTACTGCATGCATTAGGGTGTGTTATAAAAAAATCATCATAACAATACCAGTAAATTAATCCAACATTCTATGCTAATTTTCGAGACTTTGTCTTGTTTTTATATGTATTTTATGAAAATATTAATTATTATTTAAGAGTAAAATATAAAGAAAGCACAATTAAGTAGCTCAAATAAAGTTGTTTTAGGGGTGTCAAAAGAAAAGTCATTGCTCCTCTGTTCACAAAACTAATTGCTGGTTGGCCTAGAGCTGAATAAGTGTGGTTGTACCTAGGCAACTGTCTTCACTAGTGTTAGTATTTGACCTCTTGAGAAAACAAGCAAATCTTTACATGAGCAAATATTAGCAATGACATTATAAAGGCTTCTTTAGGGTAACTAATCTTGTTTGTAGACACAGACATGTTACATCTGAATTTCAAATGAGTACTTTCTTCATTGTGTAGTTTAATTGGAGCTTGACGGTTTCCAGGTGATTACAATTGATATTGTTTTGCCTAACTTTTTTTATTTATTCGAGTAATAACATCATTTTAGGAATGTCCCTTTTTAGAGTTGCACCAGTGAATGTACCTTCTATGTCCAAAGATAAATAAAACTTAGATTATAACTATAAAAAATTATTTGACTTTAAGTTACAAATCACATCTACTTAAAGAAATACTAATTTATTCAAAATTGAACATTCTTTGATTAATTAAATGCTGCTTTATACAATTATTCAAAACGTGTACTAGGAGTCTATTATATGTCAGACAATTCAAATTGGTGGTTGTGAAGATGAAATAATAAACGAGTCTGTTCTATCAAAGTAGTACAACTCATCAAAGAAATGTAGGCATATGAATAAAGTAACATGGCATTATGTGCTAACATGGTGCAGAATAGTGTAATCAGTTCTTTCCAGCAGAGGTAAGTGGTAGCACATAATATATAGTCATGGTTTTGTGAAAATCTGGTCTTGAAAGATCTGTTATCTTAGACATTATTTTGTTTTATTTCATTTTATTTATGTTTTTATTTTATTTTATTTTATTTTATTTTATTATTTTATTTTATTTTATTTATTTTATTATTAGTTTCAGGTATACAGTACATTGGTTAAACATTTATATAGTTAATGAAACGATCCCCCCAGTTGCTCTTTCTCTTTTCTGGCTCTACACCTAGCCATTACATTAATGCTGACTTCATTCCCTATGCTGTGCTCCAATCCCCATGACCATCTATCAACTACTAATTTGTATTTCTTTAATGCTTCATCCCATTCTTCCAGCCCCCAACACTCTTCCTCTCTGGGCATCACCAGATTGTCTTCTATATTTGTGTCTGTTTTCGATTAGTTTGCTCTTTTTGTTCCTTAGAATCCGCATATAAGTGAAATCATATGGTATTTATCTTTCACTGTCTGACTTATTTCACTCAGCATAATAAACTCTAGATCCACCATGTTGTTGCAAATGGTAGGATTTCATTTTTTTAATGGCTGAGTAATATTCCATTGTATATATGAACCATAACTTCTTTATCCAATTGTCTGTTGATGGGTATTTAGGTTGCTTCCATATCTTGGATATTGTAAATTGTGCTGCTTTGAACATAGAAGTGCATAGATATTTACGAATTATTGTTTTGGTTCTCTTGGATAAATGCTCAGAAGTTCAATTGCTGGGTCATAAGATATATACATTTTTTAATTTTTTGAGAAACCTCCAGACTGTTTTCCATAGTGCCTGTTCCAATTTGCAGTCCAACCAAAAGTTCATGAGGGTGCATTCTCGCCAACATTTGTTGCTTTTAGATTTATTGATGATAGCCATTCTGACAGGTGTGAGGTGATATCTCACTGTGGTTTGAATTTGCATTTCTCTGATGATTAGTGACCTTGAGCATCTTTTTATATGTCTATTGGCCATCTGTATTTCCTCTTTGGAGAAATATGCATTCAGGTCTTCTGCTCATTTTTTAGTTATTATCTTGGACATTGTTTTTAAATGAACCAGAGTTATAAATACAGCTTGCAAAGCAGTATATACACACAGAAGCACACATATATGTATACATACACACTTATAATTACTTACAGTTTTATGAAATAAATTTATCCTTATAGCATTTGATGCACTCATACTTGCAATTCTGTTTTATTCAATTCTGAGCCCTAAATTGATTCTACTGCCCCCACTAATGGGTCATGATCCTCTAATCCATTATCTTAAAAACACTGCCCTAGAAGTAATAATATCGGTAATTAGTAGTAGCAGAGTGATTCTAGGCATAGAAATTATAGGGGAAAGAAAGCAAATTTTATATTTACAGTGGAGAAGTGAATGAAATAAGCAATAAAACCAGGAAAAAAAGGCATTTTGTGAGTGTGTGTTTGTGCACATGTGTGTGTGCAAGTGTGTATTTTCCCTCTTATGTTTCCTTCTTTTTATGGCTCCTTAATAGGTCCTTTTAAAGAAATAGTTTGAGATATGGATGAGTCTCACTTTAGCCTAAACATAAGAGGATAAACTAGGTTGAGTTTATATAGTCTAATGGAAAAAGGACAATAATTTAAAGTTATCAGTGCAGCTATATATTACTGACAGAGTAGGAGCTGTATACATTTAGGTTAAACATTTTAAGTTAAAGATCTCCTCACTTTAAAACAGGTTTAGGAAAATTTTGTGATGAATATGGAAATTTTAAAAATAATAAATTCCCAGATAATCTGAAAGAATCATTTTAGGACTGGCAATACTTAATAATAGATTACCAAATAGCTGCTATTAATGAAGTTTCCCAGAATTGTTCCTTGGGAACATTAATTTTTAGTTATAATTATAAGAATAATTCTCTTGAGATTATCTTTATATAACTATCTTTAAGATATTAGGAAATGATGAAATCATCTTCCATTAATATCAGATTTACAATATCTTCTCTAGTTCTGCTGTTTAAATTTTCAGAAATAATTCTGTCAATCACTGAGCACCTAGAGGAGCAAAGATCATAACACTGTCATATTTAATCCAGATATATAAATAATCTACATTCATCTTGTAGCAAGATATAAACACCAGAGCATAATATGTTAGTATTATTCAAAGTTAAATTAAAAATTTTTATTACATGAGTTTGGTTGTTTAACTAAGCAAGAGAGGTCAACTTTGCTCCTATTCTCTTTCCTTGCTTTCTGCCTTATAGTAAGACAAGTAAAGAACCATAGAAATAAGAGTTTTCTTTTCCAAATTTGAATTTCTTGAAAGTAGAGAGTATAGATGGCAGAAATACTTTAAATGTATATCACCATCCTAATACATTTGGGAAGAAGCAATTTCATACCTGAAATTTTATTTCAAGGAAAATGTCCACAAGCAGTGCAGAGAAAACCACATGCAAAAGTGTGATATGATTTGACATAAGCTGAAAATTCAGATGTGCCAGCCTAGACTTGTCTGACCACATAGTGCCCACCTCAAGGGCTTTATGGGAAAAGAGCAAGTGCAAGATGAACAATATTTGCTCTCAGCCACCTGGTGTGATAGCTTGTCGTGACCACAACATTGCCATTAGACCTACTGAGAAGGCATTTACTTAGTTCTCAACATTCAGTGATATGGGGACCAATGTGATTTAATATATAGCCACTCGTTTGTCAATAATGTCCACCATAAGGGTTATTCCAATCCCTTTACTTTATGCCTAAAATGATAACATTATCTATATATTGACTGATTATCTATAGACATATAATGCTATAAGCTTTCTCTCTAGTGGCTTAAATTGACCCTTTCTTCTCTCTTTATATTTTCCCATTGTGTCCTCTGAAACAATAATCATTCCATGATTGATAAACTCTCTACCTCCTGCTTTTAACTGCCAACAGGTTCTCTTTTGAGAATATTTTCTATAGCCTATACATTATCTCCCCTCAACCCCAAGGCAGCTTCCTGAAAATGGCTTTTTCTTTAATAAAAGTCCTGCTTCTTTGAGGCTTATTATACTGAGTTTTATTAGTTTCCACTTTTCTATTTCCTCAGGCCATTTAATCCAGCAACTCTTCTACTTTCTCCCTAGCCTGTACTGTCTTGTCATAGTTTATCTTTCTTATAGTTAAAGCTCCAATCTTTTAAATGTTCTCTTTTGGATCTTCTAAATATCACATTCCACTTCTTTCCTTTTTTACAATCCCAGAACAAAAAACAAGTCTTTATAAATATAAATCCTGGTTATATGTTTATACCAAATCCAGTGATCACTGCTAGGAAAAAAAAAAGTAAAACAGAGCAGGTTTTTTTTTTTCTTTTACTATAATAAATTGAGTCCTCAATATTGCCATGGAGTCAAACACTCTTTCAATGATTTACCTCTAATTTTTTAAGTCATCAACCAGACACATCCTCAACAGAAAATATTTCCTTTGAACAGAGATGTATAGTTGAGAAAGAGCACAGGTTTCCTTTCTGGTGAGAATCTTAATTTTTCGGCACAGTTGGGCTTATTAATGATAATTACGTTTGTGTTCTAAGTGGTAATGGTAGTTTTTGTTTAGAAATATTCTATGCAACACTTGAGGATAAAACTTAAAAATTCCGTGAGCATAAACTTAGATTTAAGCAACTTCTTCTTAGCTCTCATTATTAAAAACAAAATATGAGAAAAATTCCTCCTGAAAATTATGAAAAAATAGAAACTACAAGGAAGATGGATTGAATGCAGGGTGTGACAAGAATTCTGATAGTCTGGTAGCAGGTGCTTTCTTATACTTTCCACAGAGTTTTAATAGACAGGTCAGGAATCTTTAGTTTTTATTATTATTATTATTATTATTATTATTATTATTTTATTTTAAATTAAAATTAAAGTTTAAAAATTTTGTAGTATTTTTCTCTATTATCCACCACAAAATATCTCTGCTTCTATATATAATGTAATTGTTGATTCAATTATTTAATTAGCTATGAAATCATGTTTGCATAGGGAGAAGACCATAGGATTTTATTCTTGGGTCTTCTCATATCAGGAATAAATAATTCAAATTGCCAGTAGATAACAACTTACATATTTATCTGATTGCCATTGGAGCATATTGGACACGTAGAGAAAAAAATTTGCCTGTGAAACAACTGATTTTCTATTGAATTCCTCAATGAAGGGATCTTTGAGTTCATGATGTATGCTTTTTTAAGTGTGTACGATACACAATATGAAGTTAAAAAGGTTAATTTATGACCAACCATTAAGGAATATAAAAACTCCTCCTTGAATAAGTCATTAATATATTCACAATTGTTCTTCAATGTGTTTTAAAATAGATTGGCAAGCTGGACTAAAAAAATAATAATAAAAATGGAAAGAGGGTAAAATTTGTTTAAACTGATTATACTAAGAAGTTTAAAAATATAATCAAAATTAGATATTAATAATTGATAATTTCATAATTACCACTATTAAATATAAAGTTTAGAAAATAAAAAGAACATAAAATAATAATAGCAGTAAACAATCATATATAGTAAAAAAAAAAGGTGACGTGTACAACGAAAGTACTAAAAGAATAAAAAAGAAAATATTCTGACAATCTATAAGTAATATGAAAATTTTAAGTACATGAATATAAAAAGAAACAAAAAAGGTAGTTAAGAAGAAAGACACTAAACATAGAACATTAATCTATAACTCTGTGGCTTGAGCAGAACTTGACTTCCTACACTGGATATTGACAAGAGCTCTCCTCCAGGCTTTCTGTCTGCAACAATCTGAAAGACATAGCACTGGATAAAGAAAAGGTCATCAGGTAAACAGGTCCCAGTTTGTAAAGAATTAAGGTTTTCTGGAGGCTACAAAGAGCATAAAAGTATTTGTTTTCTTTTAAATAAATTTTTAACAAATCATATCTCTGATATTGAAAAGACTACTAATACTTGCCAATCAGAGAACAATGATTCAAATTAACATTTACATTTGAGTAATTCTAAGCAACAAAATATTCACCATTAAGAAAAACCCTGAAAACAAAAAATAACTAAAAAGGGGTCAAATATATGGTGATGGAAAGAAATCTAACTATGGGTGGTGAGCACACAATGAAAAATATATATTAAACGCTGTTGAATTGTACACTTGAAACTTACTGGATTTTGTTGATCAATGTCACCGCAAATAATTGTTAATAATAATAAAAATAATAGCAACACAATAGCAATAAAACCTCAATATGCTCATAACAAACAAATACAAAAATCATGGGATTGGGGAAATGAGGAAGAAATTGACAGAATATGCTTTTATTGTAACTATGTGGAGAATAAATAATGAATAGGAATCAGCTGTTTCTCACATGAGAGCACTCTCCCTTTAAGACTAATCTTGGGTAAAATCTCACCCCAAAGGACATTTCTCATTCTTTAGTCTATGCAAAGGGTCATTACATGTTTCCATAGTAACTCTCTAATATAGTAGTTATTATATTATTGTAATAATCCCTTAATCATTCTTTTTGGTAGACTATAGGTACCTTCAAAAAAAAGTGTCAGATTTAATTTTTTCACAATGTACCTATAGTAGTACTTGGACCATAGTATATCATCAATAAACAGTTCATAAATACAGTGCATGAATCAGCAAACAAAATAGAGAAAGGTTCTCAAATTAATATTTTCAACTGAATCTATCATTTCTTTCCAGACAAAAATTATTAGTTAGCTCTCTTCTTTCTGCATCTGTTAAATATGAGGATCTATATTTTAATTCTGCTCCTACTGTTATTTTCTCATTATATTAATATTTATTCCATTTTCATTTTATTACACTCCATGCTATGCCATTAATTATTATTGTTTTATCTACATTACCTAAAGAAACATTATTTTAAAAGGTCTTTGACATAATTTAAAATGAACTTCCTGCACCTATGTCCAATTAGTGTTATTCTCAATTGATTTAAAATTTGGTACATGAAAAAAGGAGTGAACTCTCTAGAAATGCCAGTATTTGGGGGACTGTGTCAAGACTTTTGAGTTGAGATCAAGAGTAAACTTGGAAAATGAAATATATGAAGAATGAGTAAGTCTTAGTGGCCATAACACAAGGCTTTAAAATTTGATGACATTGTAATATACATGGACTATGCAGTTTGGGAACTTCCAGTCATATGATAGGCTTTAAATGTCAAAGATTGAAAAATAAGTAAATAGTTTCACATTTTATTCTCCATAGATATTTGGTCTTGGAATGTCTTGGGTCTTACTTCACAGGCAACAGCAAATTTTATACTGATAGGTCAAAAATTTTTTTTAATCACAAGCCTTGCTACAGAGGGTCTAGCAAGTGAAAGGATGCCAGACATCAGCCTTAAGAATTTCAATTTACATAACAATCTTGATAAAATTAAAAATGACAATTATATGATTTAGTATTGTTATTATCTATATTATTCTTCTATGAAAACAATTTTTTCACCATTTTTGAATAAAAAGAGGTAAGTGTAAAGCTAAATTCCTCCCTATGACAAAGTTATGTTTACATATAGTTCCTTCTTTATGTTTGAAAACATTTGCTCAGTATAGTATAGGATTCTCTTATCTGAACTGTTCATGATTAGCAAAATTTAATATCTAAATTATTAATTTTAAATAATAATAAAATCAGCTTATATCTCATGAGTAATTCCCTGGTGATAGAGAAGCTTTATAAGCAAGTTAGCAAAGAAAAGTCACATTTTAATGTAAACTGTTTAGGAATATCCATATTATTGATATTATGTATTCTGGCAGTTGAGTTAACTATACTTGAAACAACACTCAAAGAATGGTTTAAAGTTAGATGTGTTTACATTTGGTAATAATAAACAGAGATTTCTATAAATGTGACATGATCAAATGGTTGTAAAAATAATTTTCCATAAAAATCATTCATTTCATTTTAATCACTGTCTGTAAGCTCACTCCGTAGAAAAATATTTGAATATCTATCATCATTCTTTTGCCATTATTTAGAAAATGAATGTATCTCATGGATTTAAGTGCTTCCCAGAAAATGCAATTTTAAAGTATATAAAAAAGCTAATGGCTTTAGAAAAATAAAATGCTTTATACGAACATTAACCAAAAAATACAAACTATTACAATTTTACATGTAAGATTTTCTGTTCTAAATTCTGATTTAAAAAAAAAATCTGTCTTAGAAATATTACAGCATATTTTGGCTGATGTAAAATTTTAAGTCCCACAGGTATATATTTTTTCACATTACTTTTTTATTTATTTAATCACCATGGCTACTTAAATTCAACTCTTTGCACCTGCAAATGAAGCAAAGCCAGCTTCTGAGATGTTTTGGCATCCTTTTCATAGAGGACAAGAGAAAATAAAATTCTGGTTTTTGCTGACCTTAAATTATGTCTTACATGAATAGCAGCAACTATCTATGTCATCTTTTGTTGTTTCCTTTGGTCTGTTTTAATCTCAGTGATGCTTGTCTTCACGAAACCCCACTTATAAAGATAAGTTGGGTACGCATATAAAGGGAAATAATTTTGTTGGTGCTTTAGGATCTATTGGCTGATCTAACTATAATAAATTATAGCATATCTTTTATGATTACTTATACTAGATGACTGAATAATGTGCTCATCATATATTCTTGAACTGTTTAAGTAATCATGTCTGCTGTTGTAAGCTTTATCTGAGACTAATGGACTGCAATGTGAGTTATGACCCTCAATTGAAGCTCTTGCTATAATGATACTTAACTTTCTTGCCACAAAGCTTACATGATATGTGAACATTATAAAAATATAAGTGAATGAACCCATGACAATTGACTAATAATCTTGGCTTCTGATTAAGTATAGAAAAGGGAAAGCACCTCATATATAAATGATCAAATTTGTAAATTTTATCTATCCATAAAAAAAAATTAGAAAATAAATGTGTTTTGATTATATAAAATAAAAAGCTTATAATTTTTGGAATAAATTTATAATTGTGTACAATTTATTTATTCAAGTCCAGAACAATTACCTATTCTTTCTTTTGCATCTCTAGTTTTTAGGTGCCTAAAAAATAGTATTTTTGTCAAATTTTGTATACTACTCAAAAACACATTTATTAAAGTGTGGTTTGAAGCTACAACATCATAGGAGACTTGATTTTTTTTTTTTTTTAATACTAAAACCCAGCTGATGTCAGTAAAGGCATCTGTTTCTAGTAACTACATAACAAAATGAGGTTAAAAAATGGGTAATGAATTTTACTCCCATTATATGTAGTCACTCTGAGAGAAGTCTGTAGTTTTTACTAAGTCTGACCACTTAAATGACCCTATAGAAAACTTTTAGAATGTGTTGTAACTGACTGTAAAGTTCAAATAGCAGAAGAGCCAATCAAAATTGCTAAATCTAATATTATGCTATCCTACAAAACAATATATTTCTTACACAGAAGGCTGCAGTTGAAAAAGATGTAGAGATACTCTGTTTTTAGGAAAGAATATTGGAAAGAAGCAGTAAGAATAATCATTGAGAATGCCAGGATAATAGCATTAGACCTAAGGTCCGGAAGACATTAATAGTGATTTAATCAACTTGTTCCGAAAGTGGCTTTCTATATATTATGTAAAATTTATTGCCACAATAAAGTACCTTTTCTGAACCAAAACAAGATGAATAAATTTGTTAGACAAATGTTGGGGATAAATTTATCATAATCTAAAAATATTCAATTTAAATACTTTTACATATTTAATATATTTTTTCAATTAATTTTAGCATAAAAATAATGCATTTATGTCTTGTAGAGGAAAGGTACTCATGTTGTCTTATAAGGGCAGAAGAAATACTTTAGGTATGTGTAGTCATAGCATGAGCACATCATTATTCACATTTTAAGATGCCTACAAAACATTGTCACTTAACTAAAATTAAAAAAAATGTACTATGACAATTAGCTGATTTGCCTTCCATTCAACTTCTCTAGTGTTCAAAAGATTTTATTTGTTACTGAGGACTATGACTACTAAAGGAAGCTGAAAATATACATCTCCTTTATCTTTAAACTTGAGATTCAACCTATGTTGAGTGCATAAAATTATTAAAAATTTAGATGTCTGGCTTAGCAACAGAACTTAAACATGTGTCTTAGAAGACTGTATCATTCTTAGCAAGGAAATATAGTTGTTAATCTTTAATGTTAACAGAGCTATATTTTAATCCTGTTTAATATCATACTAGATACAGGACTACTCATATTAAATGCCTCTAGATGACAACTTTAAAATCCACTCAATTCTACTAGAAATAAGATTTTTTATTAAATCCATTGAACATTGAATAGACAATTAATACTTATAAAATAACTAAAGGAACTTTTGCTTAAAATGGTAGGTATGGTGCAATTTGGGAGGTTAATATAATATTGCTTGCAGAATTGCCCACAACTACCACTGGATTCACTTAAAACAATAGCTTAGCAGCTCATGCCTTCAATATTTAGGTGATATATTTTAAAGCTATGTAGAGAACTTACTTATGCTTAAAAATTTGTCTAATTTATCGCCTATAACAAAGCAAATAGACGACTGTGGAAACGTCTGAGCTGTATATTAAAAGAATGCATTCACTAATTACCAAACTTATAGGAAAATATGTACCTTACCTCAAATTTTTCAGAAAAATAAAATATGTGGCTACAGGATTCTTAAGAAAAACAGAAAGAAGAGATTCTCAATCTCTCTCTCTCCCCTCTCTCTCTCTTTCTCTCTCTTTCTATATACACATATATGTGTGTGTGTATATATATATATATATGTATATATGTAATAAAAATCCTAATCTATTTTTATAATATTCAAGAACAAATAAGCCTAAATCAAAATTAACATGATAGAAAAAATAAGATCATATATTAAGAAAAATAGATCCAGATTGCTTAGAAAAAAGATAAATATTTAAGTTTTTACCTATGATGTTACTCAAAACAATGAATAGAAGAGAAACAAGAAACTGTAGGGATCACTTGAAGGACTCCCTCTTTTAGTTATAACCTCAACTGTCATAACTGCTCTTGGGAAATGAAGAAGCATTTATCCAAATACCATTGAGAAATGTCTTACAAAAAGTAAATATAAGGCTAACATACAAACAGAAAAATTAAAAAATGTTTCACATTGACAATGAAAATTAGCACAGCTAGATCAAGAAATGCTCTCATGTTTTTAAGTTTTCTTTGTAAGTTTCACTAATTTTTAATTATAAGTGTAAAATTACTTATTTAGGTATTAGTCATGAATCTTTTGTCCTCATTACAAATTTTATTTTACTCTAATTCAATTCTATCTTCTTTAATTCTCCATGATTTCTGTTTTTTGTTTTATTAGTACTGCTATTCTGTCTCTTTGGTTATATTTAAGTTTTTTACGTTTTTTTTGTTTCAAATATTACTTATTAATACCACACATTTGAATTTGAGTTTTTATGTAATCTTCAAATCTTTCTGTTTTATTATGTTGGTTTAACTCATTCATATTAATTGTAATAAATAGTTAAGTTGGGTCTATTTCTCTCATCTATTTTGTGCGTTTTATATTTTTATGCCAAATTAGTTTTATCCCTTTAACAATGGTAGATTTTGTTATATTTGATGAATTCTTTTTTCTAAAGATATTTAAGATAGGTGTTATTTTCATTTTAAACACACACACACAAATTTTTCACGCTAATAATGTCAAGGCAATAAGATGATGCATTTATTTATTATTTCTACTCCATTATTTATTCAGTTGTTGTAACTATAATATGTAATTTCAAATATGTCATTATTAATTGCAGATTATGCTCATTTCCTTTTTATGGTTTATGATTCCTCACTTTCATTATCATAGTAGAAAGAAATATTTCTTAGTAAACATAAGTTTTTTATAGTTTTGTTGATATATTTGTTCTCTTGTCTTTCATTCTTGATGTGTTTAAAAAATAAAATAAAATAATTTCTTAGTAGATTAAATTTTGACTAAATTTTTCAGATGATCTTATAGAAACTTTATTTCCTCTATCCATATTTATCTGCTATTTTATTTCTTCTGCTCTTACACAGGAATAATAAAATACTTAGTTAAAATTCTTGAACCAAAGTATGTTTTTCATAAAATTCTGTTTACTCAATAATTTTTTTATCACTTGAA
Organism: Pteropus medius; assembly: GCF_902729225.1. Lineage (NCBI taxonomy): Eukaryota > Metazoa > Chordata > Mammalia > Chiroptera > Pteropodidae > Pteropus > Pteropus medius. Next base: position 12,385,349 of record NW_024344240.1, on the reverse strand, counting down.
AATAATGCTAAGTCCCTACCCTACTCCATTATGACAATCTTTTTTTTTCACATTATTTATATGTTCCACATTATCTGTTCTCAAAATACCCTTAAAATGTCAGGCTATATCTTGAGAGAGGTAAAATTTTATGGATTTTGCCTGCTATTTAGACAGTGAAACTTAAGAAAAATTTTCCTCTCTTTTCTTTGATTATTGTATATTATATCTTACCCAGTTCTCTAATTCTAGAATATTTGTTTATAGTGTTCTTTATTCTACTTTAAATTATTTACATTTTCTATAACTTTGCTATCATTTTACCTTTGGCTAAAGGACACTAATATTATAATTTAATTTGAAATGACAAGGTGTTATTGAGATGATACATGTAAACATGTGAAAAGCAAGAATTTGGCCACAGGAACGTACTTGATAGGAAACTTTGAACAGCTCTTTAGAATTGATAAAATTCTTGTCTAGCAACCAGAGAAAGAAGCAACAGTGCAGTGGAAGAAAGCTTTGCCATGAGTCAGGAAACCTAGGCACCCGTGCCACCCTTTAAACTACATGACCCCAAAAATGTTATTTAAGTTTTCTGTATCTTTGTTTATTCAGCTATGAGTGGATATAATAGAACTGCTTACAGAAAGAATAAAAAGATCTCAGGTTAATATTTTACATATAAAGAAAAGTATATAAGTTTTCCATGAAGATAGACATATTTCTTAGTGAATATTTATTACTGTTCTATGATATTCATTTCCTTATTGAATTACTTCAGATTCTTATTTAATATTCTTACACCAATATCACATATTGAAGCACCTTGCTTGTTAAATGTATTTTTCTCTGAATACTTCTTCTGAACATTATTTTTTCTGAATATTATTTTTTCTCTGAAGGATTCTTGTCCTGTCTAAAAGTGCTGATGCTCAAAGGAAAGAAACCTCCTTCTAATTTAATCTAATAAGAAATTTACATTAAGTTCCATTAAATTAAATTTATCTTAAGGTATTTTAAAATAATTGCATAAGCAACAAATACATGATTATAAAGATTAAAGATGACTCACATATGTATTAGATGAGGTGAATGAAATAGTAGCAAACATTAGTAAGCATTTTTCAACTAATATTTTTTTTAATGATATATTTTCATTTCTATAATTATGTTAAACTAGAAAATGTCATTTCTACCAGTCATAGACGTAATGTAAATCAGATCTTGCAAATATTTCTGCTTTCCTTCTTCATCTTAGGAAATTATTTGCAAGAATTTTTTTTATAAAAAGCTTCAAGCAGAATTCCTCATCTCAATTTGACGATTAATATCATTTCATAAAAATATTTTGCATCAGTAAAAATACAACATACAATAGCTAAAACTACCTAAACTTTAGGGTTTCCCAAGTGCAAAACTCATCAGTATGTGGAATAGAGACTTGAGCTTTTGTTTTTCTGAAGAATTGATCTAAACTCCACATCCTTAGCTGGATTCATGCAATATTTTCTTTGGCATTCATGTTTTAAAATGTGGCAAAGCAGTTTTAAAGTCTACATCTGATGGAAACTGAAGAAAGCCAAAGAACAAACAATTTTACTTGACAAAGATCCCACTAAAGAAATTGAGTTAAAATTTCATATATTTCTTTTTATAAAAGAGATTGATAAGATAATCAGTCAAAATTTATATGGGAAAGAAAATAATAAATATAGTGAAATTAAGTTTAGGAAGTGGTAAGTGGGAAAAGGATTCTCTTTGATGACTTTGTAGTTAGTAACTTTATTCTTTAGTGGAAAAGTTTGGGCAGTAGATAACAATGTAAGGCACATTTTTTATCCCCTTTTGAAATTTTTTCTTTTTTCTTGTATCTCCTTTTTTGAAAACAGCTGCCAATTTTCCTCATATTTTCTTCTCCAATGTTCTATTAATTCTGGGGTCTAAATAATCAATTTAGAATGTTTCCAGGTTAAGTTAAAACTTTATTTTAGGAATTTGCTAAAAATAATTTGATAAAGGATATAATAATGAGTTTAAAATATTAAATAAATTTGCAAGAAATGTCAGTCTAATGATATAATTACTGAGAATTGACATTATGATTATTTTGCAATACAAAATAATAATTTTATTGCACTATAATTGTTTTGTATATTTTTCAATGAGGTTATGTAGATTTTGAGGTTAGATAACATATACTGTGAGTGTGATGTATTTTCACATATTTAATGATTTAAATTTTTTCTCTTTAATTTTATACCTCAAATCAGTTACTGCTATATACATGGCTCATGTGGATAAATTATTTTATTATAAAAGCATTAATAAAAATTATCCACTTAATGAAAAGAGATATTTTTAAATTGGATAAATCATATTTTTGATTTAGTAAAAATGTTCCTTCTTTAAATCTTAATTGAAAATAAAATGAAATGACAAGCATGGGCAGAGGGTGGTGGTGATTGAACAGTCTATTTAGTATGCCACTTATTTTCTCAGCATGTTATTTCCATCCTAATTTTCATATTGCTTGCCTGAATAATCCAAGATCTCAACATTTATAAAGATTAGCCAAAAGAAACTACTTCATAAATTAGATGCCCCAAAATGTTAACTCTTTCAGAGTTGAGATGTCATTAATTTTGAAACAAAGAAGGAACTCTTTAACAATTAGAAATATTTTTTTTTCTTTTTAAATTTTGATTCACAATTCTTTTGATTCCAATGTTGAGGAAGTATTGTCATAAAAACAGTCTATTCAAATTTTTTTCTAAATCCTGGAAAGATTACATCCTAAACAGAAATTAATGTGTAACTGAGGTTTAAATTAACTGCTTCCCCACAAACCTTGTCTCCCATGTTATGGTATCTTTCAGTTGTGCTTCTCAAAGTTAGGCTTCCTCTCATTTCCCTATTGCCATATTTTATTTATTGTGTTATGTGGTAACGGACTGAAAGTAAATGAAATAAAACCTCAAATTCTTTTTGCTCTTTAATAATCCTCCAATCCATATTTTATTTAAATTATTTCATGATGAGGAAATAATTTATGAAGAATGATGAATAATTTATGATGAAATAATAATGAACATCTCTATTATAAAGGATTTGTCTATCAATTCAAATGATATATTTCTTCAGCTATTTTTTTACACAAGAAGAACTGTATGGAATATGCTGATTGAAAATTTCAGTGAGAAAACTACGATTTTTATACACAGTGTGACAAATTACAGAATCTTTCCAACTGTAACAGTTAGCTTATAAGTTAAAGATGAAAAAAATTATAATGGTTTTGCTGCTGTTCACAAGAAAAAAAACAAAAAAAAATGTATTCAGTTGTTGAACATTCATAGAAAGTTACTCCGTAAAGCTAACCAAAGATTTTCCTACCTATATTTTTATATTTATGTTATAAGCATAGTAGTAGTAACTCTTTTCATAATAGTTATTTTAATTTTATTTTTAGTCTAAAATAAAACCGATATGGAGAAATTATTAAATAGTTTTCTCTATCAGTTTCCTAATTTTTTTTAAAAAAGCTCTTTAAAATATTGTTTCTTGTCTAATAAATATTAGTTATACCTTATAATTGATGATATTTTGGGAAAAACTAAAAAGCAAAAGTAAATAATAAAAATAATAGTAGTAATAGTAATAGTAGTAATTCCACAGCACAGAGAAAATAATCAGTTTGTGTTACAAACTTTGTTCTCTTGCAATAATTTTGTATATAGTTAACATTATTCTGTATATGTCATTTTTATCCTGCTTTATTAATGGAAGATCCTTCCTATTTATTCTATTTTTTTTTCTCTTATTCTGCATTAGAGAGGAGGTTATCATGTTGCTTATTATATATATATATTTTACTTGTGAAATCACGAACTATAATAAATTATCAGTCTAGTCTACGGCCATGCCACCCTGAACAAGCCCAATTCCATTTGATCTCAGAACCTAGGCAGAGTCGGGCCTGGTTAGTACTTGAATGGGAAACCACCTAGGAAGACCAGGAGCTGCAGGTGTAAAAAATAAAAAATAAAGGATTGTAAACTGACAAGGTTTTTGCAATCTGTGAGGTCAACTAAGGAAGGGTTGCCTCGCCTAAAAACATTATAATAAAATGAAATGAAATGAAATGAAATGAAATGAAATACAGAAAAAATATTAAAAAATAAATTATAGGTCTCGTGATAACACCAGGGGTTATGAAATCAAATTCCTGCAATTTGAATTTGAACTAAATAATTTATTAGCCGTGTTACCTGGGCAATTACTATAACACCATTTAAGGTTTTCCATCTATTAAATTACACAAAATGGCATTACTTACTGCATATCAGTTTTTGAAGATTAAAGTGAATAATCTGTTCTAAGTCCTTAGTACATAGCAAATGTTTAATAATTTTTAACTATGTCTCTTTTACTTTCTCTTTTTTTCTCTTTTGTCAACTACTACTACTGCTACTAGTATGACTATTCTGAGGTCTAATAGTACCAATAGTACCAATATTAATAGTACCAATATTAATACTATCTTCTAATACTATCTCTATTACTATGTTTTAATGAGCCAAAAGAATTAGATTTTACTTGGCATAATGGCCTCTAGCTTCATTCATGTTGTCACAAATGTGATTTCCTGCCTTTGTTTATGGCAGAATAATATTCCATTGTGTGTATATACCACATTTTATTTATTTTATTTTATTTATCTATTTGTGTTTCAGTGGACATTTAGTTTGCTTCCATGTCTTAGTTATCATGAATATTTGCTGAAATGAACATGGAAGTGTAGATTTTTCAATATTCTGATTTTAATTACTTTGGCTGTATACCCATAAATGGGATTGCTGGATCATATGGTAGTTCTATTTTTAATTTTCTGAGGACTTTCCATACTTTTTTCCATAGTGGCTACACAAATTTCATTCCTACCAGCAATAAACAAGAGTTTATTGCTCCACATACTCACCAATACTTACCTTTTTTTTTCTGTTTTTTTTTTTTTTTTTTTGGATAATAGTTATTTTATATGGTGGGAAGTACTAGTCAAAGGGCAGAAAGTTTCAGTTATGTAACATGAATAACTCCTAGAGATTAACTGTACTCTGCAGTGCCTATAGTTAACAATACTGTATTGTATACTTAAATTGTGCTAAGAGAATAGATCTTATGTCAATTGTTCTTATAATAATTATTATGATTATATATAAGGTCCAAATATAATAATAATGATAATAAAGAGAGCAAGAAAAATCTTTTGTAGGTAATAGATATGTTTCTGGCATAGATTGTGGTGATAGTTTCACCGATGTGGATATGTACTTATCTTCAAATTCATTTAATTGTACACATAAAATCTGTACACATTTTTATATGTTAATCATATTTCCATAAACAGTTGTAAAAAATAAATTATTTAAAATCTCCATTAAAGAAAACAAAAGAGTCAGATTTTTGGAATCAGATAAATTTAAGATAAAATCTTTACTAGGTTTTTACTAACTGTATGGGTTAGGAAAATTATTTAATCTATCTGAATACAAAACTTCTCATTTCTAAACATGGGGATAATTGATTCAGCTACAAAGTTGTCATTTTTGATACATGTTATTTTGGCCTTGCAAAACTCCTGGCACATATTAGGCATCAGGTAAATATTAGTCCCTGTTTCTTCTCCCATTCTCTCCTTGTATAATTCAATTACTGAAGTATGACTTTGTTGCAAATTTATGTAGTGATCATAAATATTTGTCATAATTTATTTTACAATCTAGCAAGAAAAAAGAAATTGCTGAAAGTCCAAATATTTAGAAGAGTAAAACAAAGAAAAGAAGGGAACACTGAAAATATTGAAGATGTGTGAAATTATTTTCAACATTTCTATTTCTAGAATTCTTTTAAATAGCTGGAATGGGGCAATTTAAAAACATAGAAAAATATTCATGTTTAACTTAGTTTATTGCAGTTTTTGTCTATATTTCTTTTAAGAAAATGCATTATCAATTGATGAGATAGTAATCTCTGATTATTTTAAGTTGCATAAGTTTGAACTTTGTGTAGAGTTGCAACTGATATATTTCAAAATAAGCTCTTAAAGAGATGTTAGATGTTAACTTAAAAAATGAATTCCTTTCCAGGGAATTAAAGATGTCACTATCAAGAGTTATAATAAATTTTAATATTGTAGTACTAAACTAGACCATTTATTTGGACTCGTTAACACTAAAAAATAAACAAACAAACAACAAAAAAACTCTTTATTTGGAGAGTACACTTTTTAAAATGAAAATATTTATAATTACTCTGAAGGTGCTGGAAATGTATGTATGTGTAGAAACCTGGAGGCAAAGGAGACAAGAAAAACTTTAAACATCTGTTCAAATAAAAGCCATTGGCAATGTTTGAAAAGCAGCTCTCACATAGAATCTGTATATAGAATTCTCCTTTACAAAGGTTTTCATATCTGATAGCCAGAAGATCAATGTAGTGACATTAAATATGTGTGAGTTAAGAAAAAAAGATCCAGTGATCACACTCATTAGTTCGTGATGAAATGAATCTTTTAAAAAATAATTTTCATGAAGTATTATCAACTACTATTTTGTTCAATGTCATTATATATTTTCCTATGCACTTAAATAAATGTCAGTCCATTAACTTTCAAACATTTGGTAGTTATATATATTTTATAATATAAGCTCTTTTTTTTTTTATAATTCAGTATATGCTATTGCAGAATTATAGTAACTCTGACTAGTCCCTGTATCTTTGTATTTTATACATCAATGACAGAAATGTAAAATATGTTTTAAAATTTTAGGTTGGTAAAACTAATACCTTAACAGAGAAGGAAAAACAGCTACTAGAAAATTATTTAGAATTAAAAAGACAAACATAAAGAAGGGAGATAATGTAATTAAGGCATAAGCTGACAGGTAAAATTAACACAGCTTTTTCTCTATTGTTTGATAGTTTACATAGTTTTCAAAATAGTTGCTTATTTAAAATAACATAAAGAGTGACTGAAATTCCAGTTATATATAATAGAAGTAGTTATATAATGAAAAGATGAGCAAAGTGTTTAGGAGTTAGAAAAGATTTATTTTCCATTTAGAAAGAAAATATACTTTCCCAAGATAATTAAGTGAATCCGTCATTTTGAAGAAAGAGAAAATAACATTGGAGTTCAAATCGAACAGAGTTTGATAATCTACTTAATAAAATTGGAACCCTTAAGAATTATATATAAAATCCCTATGTTTATGAGATAGTCATTCCCAGTTTCAAATATTCAGACTCTTGGTGCTTTTAATGTACACGGTTTCTCAACTTAGATACTATGATATTTTGCACTGGATAATTATTTCTTATAAAGTGGTTCTTCTGTGCACTGTAGGATGTTTAACAACATCTCTGGCCTCTATTCACTATCCACCCGAATCATGACAGTCAAAACTGCACTTTAATGATATTTTCCAGAAGGACAACATTGCCCCACCTGAGAACTCGTTAATCTATAGTGGGAACATAAAGCATTGTCTATCTATTATTTTAGGATATTTAAGTTTTTTCCAGTTTTTGGTTGTTATAAGTAAGATCAAAACCCTTGTCCGGCCTCAGCTTCTTCTCACCCACAATGCTGTTGAGTGGACATTGGAATGCACTATAGAGAGTCTCATATTATACTAAACTTGATTGCCAGAAGTGACAGCCAAGGCCCCCAGGAAAATGATTTACATGCCACTTTTCTAAGTCTTGAACTAGTACATCTAAGTGTTAAGGCTCCAAAGGAGTCTCAAAAATATATATTTTAATTTTTCTAATTTCTCTTAATGGGAGAGAGAAGTATATTAGAATCAATTCAAATATCCCCATACTGAGGGAGATTTATAATTTAGCTAGTTAAACTCTCACTTGTACACATTTTAATTAATGCTAGAGTTTCGGGGTTTGTGGAGTGTTCTAAGAAGGCAGGCCAGTCAGGTTGCCAACAGAAAGTAAAGGCTGGGAGCATTTATGTTAAAATGCCAAAAGACGTCTCAGAAGAAAACGGCGTGAATATCTACAGCACCTGTGGGGGAATCACTTTTATGCCAAATATTCTGTTTATAATTTATACTATTATTCTTAAAGTTCCTCCTACTTATAAGTTTAGGTCTTATGAAATCTGTTTTTGCTCTTGCCTTGTACAGATTCCAGTAGGGATGCTGAAATAAGCAAATGCTTGGAGTAAAGAATATGTGTATGGGCTGGTGATATATATCAGCATATAGAAGAAATGTAAGTGTCGGAGCCAGCCGACAAAGTAATTGAGGGTACCTGAAAGGGGGAGCATGGACTGAGGAAAAGAAAGAAGACAGACAGAATTGCAGGAGGGATCACAGAATCAAGCTGTGTCCCCGAGTTTATTTAGAACACACTATTTATAACATTACAATAAGAAAGACAGTAGTCAAGAATCAAGGTTAGCCAGATTACTGTATCTAGTAGAACAATGAGATTTTCACAACTCAGAACTCTCTGCTAAACTGTTGCAAGGAATGTGCAGTGACTGCTATGTGAACAGTTACCTCCCGGTTTTTCCCAGCGCTTTACGATCTCAACTTCTTACATTGTTGCCAAGTACACAAATATCCTTGTTCCTTGTTATATGATTTCACATGTCCATAAGTGACTCCCCACATGTAAGCCATGACTGAGTCTGTGTGATGTCACCAAGGAAGTGAGTGTAGATAGAAAAGAGGTCCAAAGGGTGATTTCTAAGGCAAACCCAACATTTAGAGGCCCTGGGGAATGCGATGTTAGAGGCACTGCTGCAAGATGAAAAAGAGCCAGTAAAGGATACTGAAAAAGTCAGCGAAATAGGAGAATTAAGAAATGTAGTGGTTTAGACACCAAATTAAAATAAGTATTTCTAAGAGGAAGTGATCAGCCATGCCACATGATGGCTAATGTCATTAAAATCAAAGATCAAGATAATAATATCGACAAAAACAAAAGCTAACACACATCACATTTACCTTATTCCAAGCAGTGTTCTAGCACTTTAGATCTATTAAAACTCAATCTCAAAATTCCACAAGGCAAGTATTATTATATTTCCAATTTTGCAAATGAGAACTCTGAGGCCAACAAAATTTAAGTGCCATGTCCAACATTACATAATTAGTAAGTAGAGGAGTTAGGATTTGCACCCAGGCTCTAGAGTTTATACCCTTTTATAAAACTGTATCTTTATCAGAGTTTGAAAATAAGTAAAAGTATTTGTGTGAGTTTTCGACAATGGCTGTTTCAGAATTGAACGTGTTCATTATTGATGGAATCTGCTTATTTTGTATAATTATGAGTAATTTATGAGTAATTTATTTTCCTCTTACAAATGAATAATTTATATGAACTCATAACAGGACCCTATCATATGAGTTTTTCAATCCAAGACTTTCTTCCTGAGAATTATTTTTTTCCTCACTACATCTTCTCTTCAATTATATTCATATATCTGCATTTTTCATCTAGTTGTCAAACACTGAACCATACCACTAAACATTTTACATACTACTAAAACGTAAAGAAGAGTAGAAATTGAGCTGTTGGTGAAAGATTGAGTGTACCTGTTTCTAATTAAGACATGGCTGTGGCTGCTAAACCCTTCCTTTATATATCTGGATGGAAGCTCTTGAGACCATGTCATCTATTTATCCTCTGACTTACTCCAGAATGAGTCCAGCAGGGACAGTCTTCATCCCTGTTGCAAGAGATTCTCTGGAGGGAGTCAGATCCTCCAGCAGAGCCCCCAAACATAATTGAGATTTCCCGGCAAATTTCACGTGTGAAGAATCAACCCCTGAGAAACCTTCCAGGAGAGAATTTCCATTGATTTCAGCTGTGTCTAATTCACCATAAAACTTTAGAGAAGGCAGTACATTGGTTAGTGTTTTGAGACAGATTCTCCTACTATAGGGGACACACAGACACACACAAAGGAGATGAACAGATGCAGTACATTTTCTTTGAAGAGGAAAGAAAAACTCTGCCCTTTATATCACTTCAGATATCCATGACTAAACAGGAATGGACATGTCAAAGGGGTGGGTGTAATTCGTGTTTGTTGTGAATTTTATTTCAGTGTAATAAAGCTGATCGTCTTTAGCTTATAAAAACAGTCACAGAAAGAATGAGCAGCAGATATCCTAAAATTATTCAGTAGAAACTGTGTGATGTGGTAAGACTGTCACTTATACCTATGGTGAAATCTGTATTTATGAACAGAGTTTGCTACTTGTCACAAATCCAGAAAACAAATGCATTTGTTGTACTGTGATACCCTTAGGAAGAATTGCATTTGATCATCTACCTTGGTCTTCTCTGAATGATTTTAACTGAAACAAAAGAACTACAGTATATTTGAACTAAAGCTCTCACTGGATTAATAAAAGAGTGTTCAAAACCTATTTATTTGAAAATTGGAAAGATCTCCAGTGGGGTTCGGTGGTATGTGGAAATCCTGCCTCCAACAAAATGAGGGAGAAATTTCACACTCACCAGGAACAAGAAAAGCAAGAATAACTGCAGTAAAATGAAATATAGAGTGTATGAAAGAACATTCTATAATGCCATAAGGAGATTAATAAAATAATAATGCCATAAGGAGATTAATCTAATTTTATAAAAAATAGAGTAGAGCGTCGGGCTGCTGTAATTTTGGTGTTTACATTCTGAGAAAGGCTTCTACTGTCATCAATTTTGCTGAGTACAGTGGTGCCTATAATTGTATCAAATTCATGAGGAATCCTTTTCTGAGGTTGAAAATACTCTGTTTCTTTAAATTATTTGATAAATATTTAGACACTTCCACAATTTAGAGAACTACTTATTTCCCAAAAAAAGAGTATGGCAAATTTTATTTAGAAATAACCTATATTCTTAGCCTTCTAATTATATTCATGACTATGACTACCCTGGTTTTTTAACTAATGGTGTGGAATATTGGAGTAATAAAACATTCGAAGTTACAAATATTCTAAAGACGGAACAACTGGCGAGGGTGGGTAGGATAATAGTTTTGTTTTGTTTTCTTTGTTGGATTTATACTATATATAAAATATATATTTTTATATGTATATATTTTATATCTTTTATATGTGTAGATGTGTATATATATGTGTGTGTGTGTATATATATATATATATATATAGTAATTTAAGTATTATGGATGGAGGAGAAAAGATTTGAAAATGGGACTTCATGGATTGATAAAATCTTATCAGCTAAAAGCTGTTACCTGCTTTATGTCTTTATTTCCTGGCTGTGGAGTCAAGCCTGCCTGCATTTGCATTTGGACTCTCTTCCTCGCTAGTTGAGTAACTTTGGGCTTGTTAAGCTACTTGGTTCCCAGTAGCCTTATGTGTATAATTAGGATACTAATATAATTTACTTAATATAGGAGTTATTAGTCAAAACACAGTAATACATATGAAGAGCAAAGGAAAATATCTGCTTCATAATAAGTACTCAATATATTGTAGTTATATACTTTTCTTTCTCCTCTTATTAATAATATGTTAATATATAGAAAACAATAATTTCCCTATGTACATACATTGTAGGAGTTTATTAAGACTCTGTTAATCTTTTTTTTTCATTTTTCTATAAGTGTACTAGTTTTTAACTGAGTCGAATAACCCTGGTAATTAAATATCTGTACCGAGTCTCATATGTAGAACTAATATTGGCTATCAAAAACAAGCATTCCCCAAATTATCCAAGCTTTTAGAAATGCCTTGGCCAACAGATAGTTATCATATACAGTTTTGAACTGGCTTTGATGTTGCATTGTGTGTTCACCACTCAAAGTTAAATTTCCTTTTGTCACCAAACATCATGTTTAAAAACACTTTATTTGATACACTTTATTGATCCATTAATATCAAACTTAATGAACTAAATGGAAGTCAATTGATTTCCCTATAACTCCTGCCTGAATGAAGCTTATAGAACATATCAGTTTTCTCAGTAAGGCTCTTCACGGCCTGCTTTGTGCTTAGAAACAGGAGACCCACTTAAACACTATACTTTGTTTAATTTTAAACAGCAAAACTATCGACTAAAAACACACACACAGGAAATGTGGCACTAAACAGACCATAAAAAGAACACTAATTTACAGTATAAGCTGAAACAAAAAGATAGTCATCCTGTTCAACCTCAGGCAGGAGCATGTATGTCAAGTAACTCAAATTTTTTGCTTTTCCACTCATGTTTATAAAAGACCATGGAAATTACAGGAGTATTGATTTGTAAATTTTAGTGAGTATGTAAAATTTCAAATACAGAATCCACAAATAAAGATTGACTGACTGTATTTACAGTGAAATTCTGTCTCCAATGGATAGTCTAATGGAAATAGATACTACTTTTCAAGTTCTCATATAGTAACTATAAACTTCATATTCTAGAAAGAATGTGAATAGCCAAGTGCAAAAAAAATTATCTCCTTTTTTGTCTTCACGTGAGAGTTGGGAAAATTTTGTGTAATAATGAACATAGACCAATTCTGATGCATCTAGAAAGAAATATAGTCTAGAAAACCTGTTATTTACCATAAAAATGATTTTCCATATAACGCAATACCCTACATTTCTGAAAAACAGCAAAGACAAAAATAATAGTAACAAAAGAGTAGCTTTTCTTTTTGAATTTTCTTGATTCAGAATGCAAATTACTACCCTAAAAGTTTATATACATTCTAGAAGGAAATACAATTAGATATATTCTTGTGGCTTGACAAGTCTCATTGCTTAGTCTCTGGTTTAACTCCAGGGAACAATGGTGTGTATGTGACACCACATTTTACAGCTCTTTCAGTAATGGAGGAAAAATAGCACAGATGTTGCCAAATTCAAAAATAAAGACAGAAGCTTCTCTGCAAGATGAGGGAATATGTGCCCCAAGAGGAAACATCGACTCACCAAACACCTTTTGTTTGCTGATTAATTCAACTTTTTAAAAATATGGTTTAAAATGGGCATTTCAATCATAATCCAATCAATCCATGGATTTTATCTGGCTTTATTCTGTCTTCTAAATGCTATCTGAAATGAGAAATTGATCGAGCACATAGATTTTGACATTTCCTAAATTCAGTGAAAGATAATGGATAGTGACTAGAAATTTCTAAAGAGCACTTTTAATTTTATAAAAATCATGATCCCTAAAATATTATTAATTCAAACTTGAATAATCAAACAGTAAAATATCTTTTGAAGCTGTGGTTCATTACTTCTTTTACAATATGAAACTAAACAAAAGTACTTCTTTATCAGTAATCATATTATTAAATTAATGACTTTTCTGTATCTACAAAAAATATATTTAAAGAAAAATATAATTTCAACTTAAACATGGAGGAAAAAAAGATGACTGTTGCTAAATGTACAAAGTTTAGGTGATATCCAGTAATGTACTGGCTAACTTTTAACAAACAATCCTCTAAACACACACAAAACACATACACACAAAACAAAACCTTAATTTGTAGCGCTTGCTAATTTTCACTGTGTAAATATGCCCACCAGGCTTATTTCAAACTACTAACACATCACTGAATATAGAACGTAAAGGTGGAAATTAACAGAAATATTCAGCTCTTCAAGCTGAAAAAAGCTTACTCCAGCAAGCAACTGGTTATATCTCTAAATAATTTTTTTCATGAATCTGAATTTTTCACCAACCAACTGATAAAATTATATTCTTAAAGAATTTGGTTTATCTTGCATCATATGCACTTTTAAGGCAAAAAAAAAGTGCCAATTTTGTTAAAACTTGCTGTCGATTTTCCTGATTTTTCTCTAAAGTTTTATACATTATTAAAATATTGTTAGTAGCATTTCTTTTAAAAGATAGAAGTTACATTTATAAATACTTACTTTATATATGAATAATTGCTACTTATAAGATTATAGTTCTTCATCAAATATTTAGATTGCAGTGGTTGGGTTTAAAATCAATCTCGTCTTTCTTCTGGCATCCTTCTTTTTCTTTTACTTTTTCATCATTTCTTTGTGGAAACTATCAGTGATGAATTAATGGATATTTCCAAGAGTGAACCCAAACTATTCTAACCATTGACTGTAAATCACGAGGGAGATAAATATGTACTTAAGTATGTGTAGGTGTTTGTAAACATTTCTTCCCCAAATCCAACCTCTCTAAGGTTGGAAAAATAAAGAAAAAGAGCACAACAGCTTAGTCCCATCAATCACGTGAGGTGGTTAGCACTCCTAAAAATGTTGTAAAATATTATATCTTTTCTCCTTCCCTTCCTTTTCCTTCTATACTTAAATATTTATTGTATAGCTTCTATGAGACAAGCACTGAATATAGGAGACAACGATTAATTTGAAAGATGTAAAGGATAATGAAAGTTATAAAGCCAATTCTGAGGATCTGCCAAATGTCATCAGATTAAAGGCTTCTTATTACACAGCAAAAGGATAACTTGAGCTTTTAGTCATGTGAGACTGTATGACTATCTGTATATTTGAATTTAGATAGAATAATGTACAAAAAGATTTCAAATTTATTTCAGGAAAAAATAATATGAGTTTATGTTAAAGAAGGATAATACTTTTCTGAAAACTTTTTCCCAAACATATTTGATGAAAGTGGAGAATTTTTTTCCAGGATATTTATAACATGTAGTCTGAAATCCTATTGAATAAATCTCTTAAAGTGCTTGCTTTTCTTACTTTTATTTCTAAAATGTTAATGTGTTCCTTAAAAAGACGAGAAAAAAATAATTGTTTTTATAAAAAGACGTATTTAGTAATTATTATGAAGTGCTCAAATTTTGATGAGAAAATATATAGAGATATATAAAATGTTTGAAATTAAATAAAAAGTGATGAAAAAAGTCTCGAGTATTATTTACCAGCCTTTATTTATTTATATTTTTACTATAAAGCACCAACACCATTTCCCTCCCATCCCCCGCCACACACACTCACTGGATTTTTTCAAAACTTAATACATTAAAAAGATGTTTTGTTAATTTTTAAAAAACGTGGTTTGTCAAAGGACTGGAGATAACATTTAGCAAGTTTTTAATGATAAATATCTGTTACATTACGTGCATTAATAGTGTCTTATATGGTACTTGTACTGAGACCAACGACTATTTGAAAAGTCTATTCTCACCTTCTTAAAGAGTATCCTTCTTAAAGAGCGATGCATGGGTGTATGTGCTTGTGAGTGTGGGTAATATTGTGGTTGACTATGTAGATGAATGTGTTGGTCATCAAAAAGAAAAAGAGAGGATGGAGAAAGAAAGAGAATTATCTTTCATAAGTACTGTTATGACATTACTAACAAACTTAGTCATCAAGAAAACATAATTAACTGGGTGGATAAGAAATGATTTATGACAAGGTATAATAAAAATAATCAATAACATATTAAAAGGATTGAGGTTTTTCAGTTAAATTCACATTCTGGCTTTTGTTTTTCACTTCGTTTTACATTTTCTTTTTACTGTGTAGTTATGATTCCAAAGGAGATTTTTTTTTCTTCTTTTGTTTGATATTTGTAATAAAGTTTGAATTTTCAGTGTGTTTTCACATGTTTGAAAAAGTAGTAGATGAGAAAATGGGAATCACAATTTTGGAGGACTAATATAAATTTCTGTTCGAATGGGTATATGTAAACTTTTTATTTTAGACTATAATTGTAGAATTTCTCATAAGCTTGTTTTTGTTTTATTTATTTTAATTTAATGTAAAACTATGAATTATTATTATTCTAATGCTTTAGCTAATTTCTAAGCATGTTAGAAACACATCTGTTGACCAAATCAAGATAAACCTGTTTTGAATGAGCAAAGCCAAAATTATGTCGAATGAATTTTTCTGATTTAAAAATATATTTTGTTGAAGTATGCTAGTTTGTGGTATATAATGTAGTGATTTAATACCGAAATATCTTACTAAATGTCACCACATTGAGTCTAGTAACTATTCTTCACCATACAAAGTTATTACTATGTTATTGAGTATATTTATTTCGGTTACAAAAAAAATATTTATTTTGGTTACAAAATAAATAAGTATAGCATAGGTGATATTTCCTTGACTTATTTATTTTGTAACTAAAAATTTGCACCTCTTAATCCTCTTTATCTATTATGCCCATCCCTCACCCCTTCTCTTCTAGCAATCATCAGTTTATTCTATGTATCTATGTACCCAGAAGTGGAATTGCTGGATCACATAATAGTTTTACTTTTAATTTTTTGAGGCGCCTCCATATTTTTTTTTTCCCCGTAGTGGCTGCACCAATTTAGAGTCCCACCAACAGTACACAGAGGTTTCCTTTTCTCTGCATCCTTGCCAATACTTATTCATTGTCTTTCTGATAACAAACATTCTGACAAGTTTGAGGTGATACCTTATTGTGGTATTGGGTTGCATTTCCCTGATGATTAGTGATGTTAAGTCTCTTTTCATATGTCTGTTGGCCATCCATATGTCTTCTTTGGAAAAAATGTGTATTTAGATCCTCTGCCCATTTTCTAATCAGATTTTTTTTTTTTAATATGGAATCTTTTGAGTTATTTATATCTTATGGATAGTAACCCCTTCCCAGATATGTCATTTACAAATATCTTCTCCCATTTAGCAGGTTCCTTTTTAATTTTGTTGATAATTTCCATTGCTGTGCAAAAGCTTTTTAGTTTGATGTAGTCTCATTTGTTTATTTTTAAATAACAATATATATATTGCTAAGACCAATGTCAAAGACTTTATTAATTTTGTCTTCTGCTAGATGTTATGGTTTCAGGTCTTACATTATCTGTTTAATCCATTTTTAGTTTATTTTTGTATATAGTGTAAGAAAGTGATCCAGTTTCATTCTTTTGCATGTAGCTGTCTAATTTTCCCAACACCACTGATTGAATAGACTGTCTTTTCCTCATTGAATATTTTTCCCCTTGTCACAGATTGACTACATAAGCATAGGTTTATTTATGGGCTTTCTATTCTGTCCCTTTGATCTGTGTGTCTATTTTTATGCCACTACCATACTGTTTTGATTGCTGTAGCTTTGCAGTAAGTTTAAAATCAGGGAATGTGATACCCCAGGTTTGTTCTTCTTTCTCAAGATTGTTTTGGCTATTTGGCATCTTTTGTGGTTCCATACAAATTTTAGAATTATTTGTCATATTTCTGAGAAAAATCCTACTGGTATTTTGATGGGAATTACATTGAATCTATAAATTCCTTTGGCATTTACAATATGAAAATTTTAACAATATTAGTTCTTCTAATCCATGAGTATTTATTTGTGTCCTTATTAATTTCTTTCATCACTGTCTAATAGTTTTCAGAGTACAGGTCTTTTACCTCCTTTGTTCAATTTAGTCCTAGGTATTTTTTTTTTTTTGATGCAATTGTAAATAGGATTGTGTTCTTAATTGCTCTTTCTGATAGTTTGTTATTAGTGTATAAAAACAATAGATTTTTGTATATTAATTTTGTCTCTTAAAACTTTACTGAATTCATTTATTAATTTTATTAATTTTTAATGTGATCATTAGGGTTTTCTATATATAATAAATATTATGTCATCTGCAAATATTGACAGTTTTACATCTTCTTTTTTAATTTAGATATTTATCTTTTATTTGTTTTTCTTGTCTGATTATCGTGTTTAAGACTTCCAATGCTGTGTTGAAAAAAGTGGTCAGGTAGGCGTCCTTGTCTCTTTCTTGATCTTAGAAGGTCTTCAGCTTTTCATCACTGAGTATAATGTTAGCTATGTGTTTATTAGATATGGCCTTTATTATGCCGAGGTATGTTCTTTCTATACCCATTATGTCATAATTTTTTGGCAAATGTCATATTAAATATTGTAAAATGTTTTTTCTGCATCAATTGAGATGACAATATGATTTTCATCCTTTGTTTTGTTAATACGATTATTGTGTTGATTGAATTGCAGATATTAAAACATCCTTGCGTCCCTGGATTCATCCCACAATGCCATTTAATCATGGTGTATGATCCTTTAAATGTATTATGGAATGCAATTTGCTAATATTTTCTTGATTTTTTACAATATGTTCATCAGAGATATTAGCCTGTTTTTTTTTTGTTATTGTGTTTTGTTTTGTTTTGTTTAGTAGTGTGTATGTCTGGTCTGGTGTCAGAGTAATGTTGGCCCTTTAAAATGAATTTCAAAGAGTTCGTTTCTCTTCATTCTTTGGAATAGTACTCTTCTTGGTAGATGCTTGGTAGAATTCCTGATAAGCAATCTGGTCCTGGACTTTTGTTTGTTGAAAGTTTTTTGATTACCAATTTAATTTCATTACCCATAATTGGTCTGTTCAGATTTTCTCTTTTCTCCTGATTTGGTCTTGGAAGATTGTATGTTTTTAAAGATGTATCCATTTCTTCTAGATTTGCTAATTTGTTGGCATATAATTGTTCAAAGTAGTCTCTTATGATCCTTTGTATTTCTGTGGTGTTGGTTGTAACTTCTCTTTCATTTCTGATTTATTTATTAAGGACCCCTCTTCTTTCTGTCTTGATGAGTCTGGCTAAAGATTCATCAATTTTCTTTATCTTTTTAAAGAACAAGCTATTGATTTCATTAATCTTTTCCACTGTTTCTTTAGTTTCTATTCTGTTTTTTCTTTTCTTTCTTTTTTTTTTTTTCTGCTCTGATATTTATTGTTTTTGTCCTTCTACTAACTTTGGGTTTTGTTTCTTCTTTTCTGGTTTGTTTATGTGTAAGGTTAGATTGTTCGTTTGAGATTTTTTGTGTTTCTTGAAGCAGACCTGTATTGCTACAAACTTCTTTCTTAGAACTGCTTAAATTTTGGAACATTGTGTCTTCATTTTCATTTGCAGCAATGTATTTTTTGATTTCCTTTTGATTTCTGGGTTAACTAATTGCTTCGTTGTTGTTTTTGCTTTTCTTAATAGCATGTTGTTTAGCCTCCACGTATTTGTGTTTTTTTTTCCAGTTTTTTTTTTCCTTGTAATTAATTTCTAGTTTCAGATTGTTGTGTTTGGAAAAGATGCTTGATATATTTTTAATTTTCTTACATTTATTGAGACTAACATTGGAACTATCTAAAGTTTTTGCACTGGTTTCTGGGTTAAGTGAGTCTGTACTTAAGAATGAGTTTTCCTTTTCCTCCATTTCTATAGTTTTTCTAGATGTATTCCCTATTTGTTTTCAAAGCCAGGTGTTTTGGCAGCTCATCTCACCTGGGTAGTTTCTAAGGGCTAGGGAGCCTGATTTGGAGCTCGAATTTCTCATTCCTCAGGGAAAATTTTCTAACCTTTGGAATCCCTCTGACCATGGAATGTGAGCAGAGTGTGTGGCTTCATCCTCAGTGAGACCATGTCTCTACCTTGCCTACCCTTCATAATGATGTTTCTTGTTGCGGAGACTGTGTTTATCCAGTTTCCAGGTCCCCATAAGGGGGAATTCTTTTAGAGTTGTAATTGCAGATTTGCTGTGTCTATGGGAGGAGATGAGCTCAGGATCTTCCTACCCCATAGCTTGAACCTCTCTTGCATAAGCTTATATTTAAAACAGATTTAAATTCTACTCACTATCAAATCAATGCAGTAGTTTACACAACTACTTTATTGCAAACATTGTTTTCAAGTTAAAACTATAAGGTTTTTACTTGACTTTATTTCATATTTGATTTTATTTTTTCTTATTCTAACTGAATTAAGGTCAGATATACTCTTAACCATTACTATTTTTTGGTAATGCTTATTTAACACATTAAATTTGCTAAAGTCTAATTTCAAAAGATAAAACTATGATTCCCATGAAAATATAAAGTAAATATCTGCTAAATATTTTATTAAACTCATTATTTAATTAGGGAACAATAAGGTGCCAAAACTAGGTCAAAGAGCATTGTATGATTTCATATTTACAGATACATTCTCATTAATGAATAGAAGTTAGGTTTTAATTGCTATTAGATTCTAATTCAGTTATATATTAAAGGGCAACAACCATAAACATCTACTGAAGGAACATTATTTGTATCTTTATGTGCAATTATCTCCATTTATATTGTGAAATTGTTGTGGCGCAATCAATTCTAAGACCCACGGAGCCAATTGAGATGAATTATAAGCCTTTATTAGCCGGCCGGCGACTGACTCTCTACCACGCAGGATTTTCCCATTCAAAAGCAAAGATGGGCTGTCTACCCACCCAGTAGATTCCTCTTTGCCTCCCAGCTTGTTGCATAGTTCAATTTCCCCTGAAGTGTAGGTAGGGGTGTCTGTTAGCACCCTGGGCGGTAGAGCTGGCAGAATGTCAATTGGCCCCATTGGTTTTCGGGCAGCCTCCTTTGCTGTCTGATCAGAGCCCAAGTTCTGGTGCCCTGGGCAGTGGATGATTGCCACTTTCTTTGGCAGCCAAATTGCCTAAAGCAGGGCTTGTATTTCTTCTTTATTCTTGATTTCTTTTCCTCCTGAGGTCAGTAGCTCCCTTTCCTTATATAACGCCCCATGTACATGTGCCATGGCAAAGGCGTACTTGCTGTCCGTATAGATATTAACAGTTTTGTTTTTACCCCACCGCAGAGCTTGAGTCACTGCTACTAGTTCAGCCCGCTGAGCTGAAGTTCCATGGCTTAGGGCTTGTGCCCAGATGAGTCTTGGTGGTAACCACTGCAGCCCCGGCATACCTGACTCTGTCTGAAACGAAGCTATCTGTAAATAGAGTAGCGTCTGGGTTCGGCCAAGGGCTGTCTGTCAGGTCTGGTCTGGTGCAGGTGATGTTCTTTAGGACCTCAAGACAGTCATGTAGGGGTTGGCGGGGGGTCATCGTCAGGCAGTAGGGTGGCTGGGTTGAGTGTGGCAGTTTTCAAGAACTGTATGTGGGGTGGGTTGAGAAGCAGGACCTGATACTGGGTGATTCGAGCATTAGAAATCCACCAGTCCCATGGACTGCGAAGCATTGACTCAACTGCATGTGGGGCAATGATCTGGAGGGTCTGCCTAGTGTCAATTTCAGGGCTTCCTTAGTGAGGATTGCAGTGGCAGTGATCGCCCTCAAACAGTTGGGCCATCCTGCTGCCACGAAGTCCAATCTTGCAACTGATCGCTTCCAGTGTTCTAGGGTCTGTGTCAGGACCCCTTTGTTACCAAGGTGCAATTCCCTGCACCTTGGTAACAAAGAGCTGGAATGGCTTTTCCAGGTTGGGCAGAGCTAATGCAAGGGCTGTGGTTAGGCTGCTGCCTTCAGGGCTTCAAATGCCTTCCTTTCTTCTTTTCCCCAGGCTAGGTCCTCTTCTTTCTCTCCAGTACTAGTGTACAGGGGCTTAGTTATTTCTGCGAAGCCTGGAATCCAAAGCCTGCAGTAACCTACTACTCCCAGGAACTCTCGGACCTGTCGCTTGGTGCGCGGCTGAGGTATCCTCTGAATAGCCTTGATCCAACTAGAGGACAGAGTCCTTTTTCCTTTCTGTAGATTGTACCCTAGGTACATCACTTGGGGAGTGCAAAGTTGAGCCTTCTTAGCAGATACCCGATACCCATTCTTGTCTACCTCCTGGAGTAGGTCCTCAATAGCCTGTTTACACTCTAATTCTATTTCAGTCACTAGCAAAAGATCATCAACATATTGTAGAAGTACTACCTCAGGGTGCCTCTGGCGGAATTCGACTAAGTCCTGACTTAGGGCTTCATCGAACAGGGTTGGGGAGTTTTTGAAGCCCTGAGGCAGTCGAGTCCAAGTCAACTGTCTTGAGTAAAGTCTATCTGGGTCTTCCCATTCAAAAGCAAAGATGGGCTGGCTAGCCTTGGCCAGTGGCAGTGTGAAGAAGGCATCCTTCAGATCTAGGACAGTATATACTTGATGACTTGGGGGTAGTTGGCTGAGAAGAGTGTAAAGGTTGGGGACCATTGGGTGGATGGTCTCAACTTGCTTATTAACCTCCCTGAGATCCTGGACAGGTCAGTAGTCATTGGTGCCGGGCTTCTGTGCTGGGAGCAAGAGAGTATTCCAGGGGGAGTGGCAGGGAACTAAGATTCCTGCCTTCCTCAACCTTCGAATATGAACAGCAATATACATTCAGGCCTTCTAACTGATAGGGTATTGACATACCTGGGCTGGAGTAGCCGAGCTGGACAGAGTCACTATAATAGGAGGATAATGTGCTGCCAGACCGGGGGGATTTGCCTCTGCCCAGACACCAGGAATCCTTTGTTGGAATTCAGTTAACAGAAGGTTTTTAGGCAAGACCCTTGGCGAGTTTGCTAAGGGCTCCTCTAGCAAAAGGTATTCCTCAGACGATGGGAAGGTGAGTAGAATGGCCGGTGGGCCTGACCTGACAATCAGTTCAGTATGCCCTTCCCTGAAGGAGATTGTGGCCTGTAACTTCTGTAGTAAGTCCCTACCCAGCAGCAGGTAAGGGCATTCTGGCATAACTAGAAATGAATGGGTAATTGTTCCTTTTCTCAGATCTGTTATCCTGGCTTGGGTCCAAGGATAAGATTTCCCTTGTCCAGTGGCCTCTTGTATAAGTGTCTTTTTCTTTGAGAGTGGGCCCTGGGCACTCTGTAGGACAGAGTAGGTAGCTCCTGTGTCCACCAAGAAGTTCACAGGCTTGCCCCTGACTGGTAAAATTACTCTGGGCTCCTGGGGGCTCATAATGTAGGAGCCCTGACCTCTTCATTCTGTGTCCTCAAAGAGGATGAGAGGGGCCTTCTTTTTGGGGACTTGTCCTTTTTCGGGGCACTCATTCTTCCAATGTCCCTTTTTTTTTTTGCAATATGCACATTGGTCCTTCTCTAACCCGACTCTCCTGGGTCCATTGTTCACCTTGGGTGCCTGTTCTCAGTCTCTGCCTTTTCCTGGTGGTCCCTTTAGCTGGGCTCCTTGCATGGTTGCAAGCAGGACCTTGGTTATCTTCTTAGTCTGTGCTATATCTACCTCATCTCTATTGTTGAATACTCGTTGGGCTATCTCGACCAGCTCAGACAGGTTCTTTCCTTCAAACCCTTCCATCCTCTGCAATTTCTTTCTGATATCTGGGGCCAGTTGACTGACAAAGGCTAAATTCACAGCCCTCCTATTATTAGGGTCCTCTGGGTCAATAGGGGTATACAACCGGTACGACTCTAAGAGTTGTTCCAGGAACAGCGCCGGTGATTCATCCTTAGTTTGGATGACTCGCTTATCTTAGATAAGTTAGTGGGTCGTCGGGTGGCAGACCAGAGGCCCTGAAGCAGAAGCTGGCGATACCATTGGAGAGCCTCCTTACCTTTGTCAGTGTTGGGGTCCTAAGGCGGATGGGTGTTCGGGAGAATATGTTGGACGCGGGTCGGATCAGTGGAAGGCTGCTTGTTGGGCTCTAATACCATCCTTGCAGCCTCCCTCACCTTTACCTCTGCTCCCACTCCTGAGGTAAACGGGACTTGGAGGAGTTGCTGATAATCATCCCAGGTCGGCTGGTGGGTAAAGAAAATAGTCTCTAGGAGAGAGGTTAATCCCTGGGGTTTCTCTGAGAACAAGGGGTTCTGGTGTTTCCAATTGTACAGATCACTGGTGGAGAAAGGGACATAGACCATGAATAGCCTCTGAGTTTCTCCCCTAACTGGGGGAGCCAATTGCCGGAGTGAGGCCAGGACAGCTGCCTGGTTCGACGAGTCAGGGACAGGATCAGGGTCTTGTGGGGGCCGGTACACAACCCCGTGCGGATGTGGGGAGGACTCTGGAGGGGTTCTACCTCCCTGTTAGATGGAGATAGGAACGGGTCACGAGAGGAGTAAGGGGAAGGATTAGTAATCTCAGGGTCCTCGGGGGTACCTGTAAAACAGGGTAAAGAGAGTTAGGTGTCTGTCTGGACGGTTTCTCTTCTGGCCCCTTTGGTGTGGAGAGAAAAACAGACTTGGAAGTCACCTTTGACTCTTGGCTGCAATGGCAGTCCTTCAAGTACTTGGGGGCATCAGAAACAATATTGATCCACACGTCGATATATGGAGCCTGATCAGAGTGGCCAGGATTTCCGTAGATAATACCCCACACCTGAAAGACTGTTTGCAGGTCAAGTGACCCCTCTGATGGCCGCCCTGTTCCAAATGTGGGCCAATCTAACTGGCAGAACCTCTGAAGGTCAAAGGGAGCAACACTAGCTCCGTAGGCTTGGGCTCGTCTCCTGAAATCTTTAAAATGGTTAAGGAGGCACTGAAGGGGGGTAGGACAATTCGAGGAAGAAGCCTGACCCATGTTAGTAAAAACAGGCAAGATCCACACAAAAGCCAAATAAGCCAGGGCTAAGATCAGCCCCTGACCTAGCGTCCAGTTGGAAGGGGCCACGGAGGCCAGACCTAAGGAAAAAATTAAAATACCACACATTGATATATGGAGTAAACTTATGAAGACCAAGGCAATAGGAGGGTAACAGTACATTTGACCAGTCCAGACAGACAGACACAATACAGACAGACAAGACAAACTACAGGTAGCACAAAATGCTAGTGTACCCAAAAACCTGAATACCTGAGCCAGAAACCTGAATACCTGAAGTCAAATCTGACGTCTCAGACCTTGACCGAACTAGGGAAGTATTGCTGCGTCCAGCCTTCCACTAGTTTTTTTAGGGCCCACTGACAGACAGATCCAAGTGCAGTCTGACTCACAGGTGAAGCTGCTCCAGATGGCTCGTGCCCAGTTGTTACAGAATTGAACAACTGGCGTGATCAATTCTAAGACCCACGGAGCCAATTGAGATGAATTATGAGCTTTTATTAGCCCTCCAGCGACGGACTCTCTACCACATAGGGTTCAAGGAGATCAGCCTCAAGCTCCCAAAAGAGGCAGTTTATAAAGCCTAGCCACACTCTAGTTAACATCAAACAAGCAAGCAGATTAACCACACCCTAGTTAATCATCAAACAAGCAAGCAGATTACAGAAGCAGAAGTTGACCATTAGCATATCTTTGCCTAGAACCACACCCTTAACAAAACCACTAAGAGTATGGCCTTTAATCAATAGACTTAACAGGGCAGATTCCGGATTTTCTTTGGATTTTTCCAATATTATTAAAGAATTTGTCCTAAATTATATCTATTTTTCAAAATTTTAGCATAATTTGAAGTGTTTAACATTTAAAAGGATGAGATCTAAAATGTTTTGAATTATTCAATTCCTCTCATAAATATCATTATATTTTCAACAAATATTTATTTATTCTCAGCTTTTTGTCAGATATTGTTCTATATGATAAAAGCAAAAATCCTTGTCCTCATAAAACTCAAATTGTAGGGGTGAGAGAAAACAGGCAGTAAAACTAATTAGAATATATAAGTAAATTCTATAACATTTTTGAAGTGTGGTAAGAAAAAGGGAACAAACTATAAAAAGGTAATAAAAAATTTGAAATGGGAATTGGGGATGGGAAGATTTCAGTATCAAATAAGTCAGTCATGATAGTCTCATTAAAATGGTGAGATTTATCCAGTAGAAATGAGCATATCTAGCACAGAGATCTTGGATTCTATATACCATTCGCCAATAAAAGGAAAAGGAGATCTTCAGAAAAATGGCTGATTTTAGGCCTGGAACTAAAAAAAAAAAGTATGGGGCACATCAGAAGAACACAGGAAACAACTTCAAAGTGCTTTCAATGGCCAAAGCTAGAACAATGTGAGCAACAAAATAATGTAGAATTGGATTATAAAGTCTAAAATATTCATAGGTTCATACCAATATAAATGAATTACTAAATAAATAAATAGAATAAAGAAATCTTTCTTACAAAATAATTTTAAATAATATATATAGATAACACTTTCCCATTAGATGGAGTTTAATTCTGATCTCCCTTAGGGGTAGGATGGACTTAGTGATTTGCTTTCAAATAAGAGTATAGAAAAGAAAGATGGTAACTTTATAATAGAAAAACCTTAACCAAGTGATCAACAGTAAACTTCTCAGTGAAGTCACGTGGATATTACCTTCTAAGATGATGTGAAGAGAAGGGCACTTCATCTATGTGTAATACTTTCCAAAAACCCATAACCCCAGTCTAATCATGAGGGAATGAAAAGAAAAAAGAAAACCCCAAGTTAAGGAACATTTTATAAAATACCTAAACCATTCTCTTCAAAACTGTCAAAGTCATGAAAAACAAAGACAGAGAAACTGTTATAAGAGGAAAAGTAGGACCCATGGCAATTACATGCTATGTAATATCCTGACTTGGATCTCCAAAAAGAAAAAAAGGCTCTAATGGAAATCTAAATAATATCTGGAGTTTAGTTAACAATAATGTATTGGTATTGTTTTTTACTTTTGGCAAATGTACCATACAGTACTATAAAATGAAAACATCAGAAAAAATTATTTAGCTGAGGAATACACAGAAACTCTATATATTATCTGTGAAAGTTTTCTGTAAAACTAAAATTATTCCAAAATAAAATGTTTATTTTATACAAAAGATGAGGTTTAAGCAAATATTTGACTGAAGCAAGAAAGTGAGCCTTAGGAATATTGGAGCTGGGGCCACAGGTAGTATTTCAGGTAAAGGAAACAATCAAAGGCTGGTGAGTACCTGGATTGTTAAAAAACCAGCAAGGAGACAAGTGTGTCTTCCTAAAAATGAGCGAGTGAGAGATCAATAAAAGAAGGGAAGCTTTTTCTCAGGGAAAGTAAGGAGTGTGTGTGTGTGTGTGTGTGTGCGTGTGTGTGTGTGTGTGTGTTCTGGTGTTTGTAGCATGCTCTGCCTTCATTTGCAAAATTCCACATTTTTTTTACAGATTATGTCAGCTACTATTTTTGTTATTTTTCCATCTGCTAACTACAAACACATTGTCAACTTTATCTCTTGAACGGAGGCTTTTTTTTCTCAGTGGAATCAAGGACAGAATATAGTACAAGAAGAAAACATAGTACAAGAAGAAAACATAGTACAAGTATTTTCACACATATTTTATGTGGAATATTTAATTTATTGTTTCTACAAAATATAAAATAAAAAAATATTTCACTGTGCTTTTTAAAATGTCCCAGACCTGACTTCTCTACATTAATATTAATAATTTTCTTGGTTCTGATTACAAATTAAACTAAATATGACTATTTACTTACCAATTAATATAATTTGTTTTGTTTGTATCTGCCTCGTGTATAATAAAATCTTCACTTCTTTACTATCTTCAAAGTAGGCTAAGGTACCCTTCTGTTGCATTAAAAATGTTTGGCAACTGTGACATTCTACGCTATGTTGTCAGGCAGCAATACCAATCTATGCATCACAAAACCGTAATTAGAATCTGAATATATTTTTAGAGTTGCAGGTTCTTTTAAGGTTTTCTGTTTTCTTGGTATTTGTGATACAATTATTTTTCTACTTGTACTGATGTTGTAATAGCATATTGCTCAATTCATTTTTTTTTTTTAGGCAAAGCAATCTTTGATTGACCTCACAGATTGCAAGGACTTTGTCAGCTTACAATCTCTTATTTTTTTTTATTTTTTACACCTATATTGCCTAGTCTTCCTAGGTAGTCTCCCATCCAAGTACTAACCAGACTCAACCCTGCTTAGCTTCTGAGATCAGACGGAATCAGACTTGTTCAGGGTAGCATGGCTGTAGACCTCAATTCATTTTAGAGGTTTGTTCTCCAACTGAAGATCTGTATTAGCTAGATGGAGGTAGTATAACTTTATACTATACTGAAAAGCTACAATTAAATATCTTGCTAAATCAAAAAAAAATACATTCATGTAATCTGTTTCTTACCATCCATATACTATGTTTTTACACTAACAGATTATTGTTTTATCCATAAATTGTGCATCTCTAGAGAGAAAATTTTTTTAAAAAATCAAATTTTGAATGCCAGTTTATACACATTTCATTATATATAGACCGAAATATAATTAGAAAATAAAATACTTATTTGAATTTTTGTCAAAATTAAAAAAAAAATAGACTGGAGATTTTCTGGTCTAAATTTCTTTGCAAATGTAATATAACTTTTTCAGTAACTATGAGAAGTTGTCAGTTTGTTCTTCGCTCAGTCATGTGTAAAATAAAAGATTCACTATTTTATGAGGTAGACAGAATATTTAATGTTGGTATACATATGCAGTGCATGTGTGTGTGTGTGTGTGTGTGTGTGTGTGTGTGTGTGTATGCACGCGATGCCTTAAGAGTGTTATTGAGTCAGCTCTGACTCCTGGC
The DNA here is from genome assembly GCF_902729225.1 of Pteropus medius. NCBI lineage: Eukaryota > Metazoa > Chordata > Mammalia > Chiroptera > Pteropodidae > Pteropus > Pteropus medius. Next base: position 12,357,125 of record NW_024344240.1, on the reverse strand, counting down.
CATACTATGAATGAATGATATTCACAATAATCTGTCCGCAACAGTCCTTGGCTTATGTAGTTTCATGCCTATGGCTTCTGATGTAGTCAAACCCGTCTCATATTTGGTCTTCCTCTTTTCCTGCTGCCTTGTATTTTTCCAAGATTATTATCTTTTCCAAAGAACCATGATGTGCCTGAAATAGAACAGCTTCAGTTTTGTCATTTTTGCCTCCAGCAATGTTTCAGACTTACTTTGCTCTAGAACCCATTTGTTAATCTTTCTGGGGCAACAGGATATCCATAGGGCTCTTCTCCATCACCATATTTTAAATGAATCACTTTTTTTCTATCAATCTTTTTCACTGTCCAAATTTTGCAAACATACACAGCACAATAATTGGGAATAAAGAGCGTGGATGATCTTAGCCTTTTTCTCTATTGATGCATCATTGCTTTTGGTGATCTTTCCTAATTCCATTGTTACAGTTTTGAATCTCAGCCTTCTCTTTGATTTCGTGGCTTCAGTCTTTTATTCAAATTGATGACTAAGTCAAAGGAAGCAAAACCTTAACAATTTTTGTTTTTATTCTCTATGTTAAAGTCGTATATTTCTTCTCTAGTCATAATTTTTTGTGTTTTTGATGTTCAAATGCAATCCTGCTTTGGCGTTTTCTTCTTTTACTTTCTTCAGAAGTCATTTTAAAACATTTCTACATTCTGCTAGTAAGATGGTGTCATATGCATGTCTTAAGTTATTGATATTTCTTCCACCAATTTTCACTTCTTTTTCCTCTGAGTCTAGCCCAATTTTTTGTCTATTGTTTTGTGTACAGATTAAATAAATAAAGAGGTAAAATATACCCTTGTCTCATACCTTTGCCAATAGGAAACCATTCTGTCTCTCCATATTCTGTCCTTTTAGTGATTTCCTGCCCCCAATAGAGGTTACGTGCCAGGAAAATCAAGTGCTGAGGTGAGTCTATTTCTTTGATAGCAGCTTATAGCTTTTCATGGTTGATGAAGTAAAAGGCTTTACCGTAGTCTATAAAACATAGACTGCACCTCTTCTGAAATTCTTTAGAGCACTCTAGTATCCAACAAATGCTCGCAATTAGGTCTTGAGTCTCTTCCTTGTATGAATCTAATTTAAATACTCAGCATATCTTGCTCCATATAAGGCAGAAGCCTTTGTTGCATCACCTTAAGAATCACTTTACTTGCTTGGGAAATTAGAGCAACTGTCCTATAATTGCTACATTCCTTGGTGTCTTTTCTTTCTTGAAGATTGGAATGTATATTGAATGTTTTCAGTCTATAAACTATTAATTTCTTTTCCATATTTGTTGACATAATCTTGTTAGGATTTTGACAGAATCTGTCTCTGTGGCTTGAAATAATTCTATGCATATCTCATCTACTCTTGTAATTTATTTCTTCCCAATACTTTCGGAGAAAGTTTTACTTTGTTTTCTAAATTGCAGATTCTTTCTCATAAGAATTTTCTTCAAAGGTATCTGTTACCATTTTGGCTCTTTTCTACATCTTTTCATTATACTGTTTCCACCTTCTCATTCTTTTCTGCCGGTCAGATGGTGTACTACCTTGTTGGTCTCTCAGTATTCCTAATCTAAGTTTGAATTTCCCTTTTATTTCTTGAATTTTCTGGTAGAGATCTCTTGTTTTTTTTCTTTTTTTGCGGTTCTGTTTTACCTCCTTACATTGTAACAATACTTTTCTTTATCTCTATGTGATAATCATTGAAAAACTGTGTTAAGGATTCTAACCCTGTTTTTGTCAACTTTTACTTTTGCCTCTCACCCATCTCTAACATTTTTTAGTGTTTCTTCTGTCATTCATAACAATTTTTCTTTCCTTTTTACTTCTGGCATTGTCTTTTCACTTTCTTCCCAAATATTTCCAGTTTCAGTCCACAGTTCTTCTGGTCCTTGATCAATTAAGTTTAACAATGCAAATCTGTTTCTTTTTTAATGTGGACTGTAAATCTTTAAGAAATGTTATGTATGTTATATTTTGGCACTATGATTCTTTTTGTGCTCTTCTTTAGTTTTACTCTGTTTGATGTTAACAGTTCATGGTCAGTACTACAATCTGCTGCTGGTCTTGTTCTGGCAGAGAGAATATAGCTTCTTCATCTCCTGCTTTCAATTACATAGTCTATTTGATTTCGAAAGTGGCCATCTGGTAATGTCCATGTATAGTCATCTGTTCAGTTGTTTGAAGCATGTGTTTGCCATGGACAAGTTGTTGGTTTCACAGAAACTCATGAGCCAATCTCCTACTTTATTTCTGATCTCTAGTCCAAATTTTCCAATGACATGTGATACTGCTTTATTTCCTACTTTTGTGTTCCAGTTGCCTAAATCATCAGCATGTCTTGCTTTGGTGTGTGATCAATTTCTTCTTAGATACTTGTATAAAAGCTTTTAATTTTATCTTAAAAGCTGAAAAGATAGTTGGAGCATAGGCTTGAGTAGTGGTTATGTTAATAGATTTCCTAGAGGTCTGATTGCTATTATTTGGTCAAAACTCACATTGTAGCCACTATCTGTTACACCTTGCCTCAGAATTAAAGCCATTCCATTTTTTCTGTTACACCTTGCCTCAGAATTAAAGCCATTCCATTTTTTCTGAGTTTGTCATTTCCAGAGTAGGACACTTTGTAGTTGCCTCACTGGAAAAGTCCCATTCCAGTTCATTTTATTTTGTCAGCACCAAACACTGCAATGTTTAGACATTCCAACTGCATGGTTTATAATTTCCAATGTACCTTTGTTCATGTTTCTTACATTTCATATTCTGGTTGCATGTTTTGTGTAGCATCATACCTTTCTTTCACCTTCATGCACCTCAGCCACTAGACGTCGTCGTTTCAGCTTTGGTCTAGTAGTGCCCTTAGCAGCAATGTTATTCATGCTTGTTCTCTTCCCCTGTAACTGTTTGTGTGCTTTCCCAGCTGGGAGTGTCATCTTTCAGCACTATCTCATATTTCATTTAGGACCATCTTATTACAATTTTCAAGGTAAAATAATAATTTTAAAAAATAAAAAGAAGAAAAGAAAATGCAGTGGCTTACCATTGCCTCCTGCTGTGCAGTGTGTAGATCCAAATGGAAGTAGGTGTACCTGTATCTATAAAATTCTGCTTCATTGACTAAAAATATGCATCACAAACATTTTCCTAATTGTTGGAGTTCTGTACTTTTCAGCTACATAATTCAAATTCTTGTATCCCAAGACATGCTTTTAAACATTGACAACACATTTTCTCCTGTCTTTTCTAAATTATTTTTTTTTATGAGTTAAATATTCTTTCACTTTCCTCTAAGACTAATTTAAACTACTGCCTGAGGAAAACACATGTCATAAAGCTGCAGTTTTCTGGGATTTCCCAAGTACCTGATGTGTCATGATTATCTGAGGTACAAGTTTAATATTTTTTGCTATGTGTTATAGTACTTTCTTTAAAATCGACCTTGCGTCAGTTCAAACTTATGACACAGACTCTTCGCAAAACTTTATTTTATCGATCTCAAACATAAATTCAAGGTAGCTGCATATAAAATTTTTTGGAGATTTTCGAGCCTCTAATAAGGGTTTATCACTATGAAGACATTGTACAGGAAGCATCTTTGTTCTCAGCCTCAGCAGGAATGTCCTCACTGTTAGTAACACCCAACATATCAACCAGCCTAATGCTATCTTGTACATTTTTCATTCTATTCACTACCATCTTTTTCTTCATTTCCACATGTCTTCTCTTCCTTAAGGATTGCATTAGTTCCCACTTGTGGGACCAGATCTGGGACCATATATGCTTACTGAACACTCATCTAGTCACTCAGCTAAATAAAAAGTCATTTCTTTAACATGATCCACCATTTTTAGAATGAGGAATGTGTAAATTTATGTGTGTGTATCAGTGTTTATGTGTGTCTTACTGAAATATAATTATCTTAACATGTCAACTATCTGATCAGTTTCTAATGTTTAAAGATAGCATTTTTTAAAATTAACTGATTCATGTGCACCTACTACTTAATTCTATTATATTATTTGTCTCACTACCCCATAATGTTAGGTTATTTTAAAATTCCCATATAAATGAGGAAACTGAGGTACTGGGAAGGTAGGTCACTCTTCGGTAAGTGAAAACTCAAGCTTTTAACTGCAAAGTATAATATGCAAACCCTAGAGGGTAATCTAATGACAACAGCTCATCAAATTGACTATAAAAAGCTTCCTTAAGGAAAAAATTAGTCTTGCTATACTCATGATTGTCAGTAGAACAGTTACAGGTTTATATAAACTGTTGCCACTGATCTGAAGGACAAGGTTCAGTAAGAAACATAGTAGAATAAAACCCAGGGTAGAGTTGAATACATTAATTCTATAAGGGTCTGCAATAATTCTCAAGAGCTCTAATTGGAGACCATCCAATTTGCTTCTTCTTTGCTCCTGTGCATTTTATCAACTTATTAGACAAATGAGACATTTGCCTAGAAGGGTTATCCCATACTATTTACTTTGATCTTAAAGGGTGGCAAAAACCTTAGAACAAAACTTTAACCCATATTTAAATGAATACTACATTTTAGAAACACATTTCATGTGAGACTATGAAGTTATTCACATTCTGAATAAAAACATTAAATATTATTAAATATAATTATCATTAAATATTGTTTCAAGATATAGTTTGTTATTAAAAGCAGATTTATTCTATGCAATTTAGTTTGTTTTAGATTGGGGTTTCAAACACAAATGGCTGCAGAGACTCGGCAGGTGATATGCAAGGGTGAAAAAGACCAGGAGCGTTTGCAGCAGATAGGACAGCCATAGCTTATTTAAAGGTAATAATTGCCACCAGTTTCTAGTTAGTCATGACTATGAGAAAATTTAGGGCTCATGTTGTTAAATCTCTCAGTTTTTGAAGCTAAGTCAACACTTTCTATAAGTGTTCAAGTTGCATTGAGCTTTTGAGCTGTTAGCTTTCAAATTGTTTCAAAAGTATATTTTATCCTATTCTCTATTTCCCATATTGTGCCTGCACTTTTACCATCAGTTCTATAATCTTAATAAAATTACTAATATTTATCTTGTATCTTCTATATGCATGGCATGTTCAAAGCATTTTATACTGTGTTAATTCAATTTTTTTTTTTTAGTTTATCTTCATTTTACAGAGAAGTAAATTGTCCCTTAGGCAGGAAGCAGCAGATCAAGTATTCAAATACCATTAGTTAAACTCTATACAACACCCGCTGATTCATTACACCATGCTGCTTCTTCACTAATATGCCAATCACAAAGTCGACTAACCATCAATAAAACTAGATATTCCTGCTAACTTGTCACCTAATGCAAGACTTTAAACCTATGCACACTCTAGCACTTAATTGTCAAATGATTTCAACCCATTGACATTGATTTTTTTGCTAGTTAATGGTGTTGACTATGATTCAGATGTTTGCAGTATAATGTTTATTGGTGTTTTAACTTAAAATGGTTGTCAATTATATTGGCATTATTTGGCTCTGAGGATATGGATAGAGCAATGTCAGAATGACATTTAGGCAATAATTTTGAATTCCCAATTTTTATATTTTAATAGATGTTATTATTATTATTATTAATATTATTATTATTATTTTGTAGTTTCAGGTTCACAGCAAAATTGAGTAGAAAATACAGAAATTTCCCATAAGTCCCCTACTCCCACACATTCACAGCCTCTCCCATTCTTGCCACAGAGAGTTACATTTGTTAAAATCAATGAGCCTACATCAACACATCATTATCGCCCAAAGTTCACAGTTTACATTAGGGTTCATTCTTGATGTTATACATTCAATATATTTTGAAAAATATATAATGGCATGTATCCACCATTGCAGTATCATACAGAATAGTTTCACTTCACTAAAAAATATCTCTGTGCTTTTTTGATTTATTCTTCCTACCCTCACCCTCTGGCAACCACTGATCTTTTGTCTGTCTCCACAGTTTTGCTTTTTCCAGAATGTCATGTAGTTGGAATTATACAGCATGTAGCCTTCTCAGATTAGCTTCTTTCACTTAGTATCATGAATTTAAGCTCTCTGTCTTTTCATGACTTCATAGCTCATTTCTTTTTGGCGATGAAAAATATTCCATTTTCTGTATGTACTACAGTTTATTTATCCACTCACCTACTGAAGGACAACATGACTGCATCAAGTTTTGACAATTATAAATGAAGCTGCTATAACCATCCATGTGCAGGGTTTTGTGTAAACATAAATTTTCAAATTATTTGGGAGCACAATTGTTGGCTCATATTTACAAGTATGTTTAGTTTTTAAGAAACCGTCACACAGTTTTTTAAATGGTTGTACCAATTTGCATCCTCCGGCAATGAATAAGAGTTCCTGTTGATGTTCATCCTCATCAGCACTTGGTATTGTCAGTATTTTGGATTTTAGCAATTCTAATAGGTGTGTAGTGGTATCTCATTGTTGTTTTAGCTTGCGGTTCCCTAATGGCATGTGAATGCTGTGCAGAGCATCTTTGCATATGCTTATATTTTGTCATTATGTCTTCTTTGATAAAGTATCTATTCAGATATTTTGCTCGTTTTTAAATGGAATTTAAATTGTTTGCTTTCTTATTGTTGAGTTTTAGAGTTTTTTGTATATTTTGGAATACAGCACTTTATTAGATTTGCCTTTGCAAATGATTCCTTTCGGTCTGGGACTAGTCTCATTTTCTTGACAGTATCTTTTGCAGAGCAGAAGTTTTTAATTTTAATGGAGTCCAACATATCAATTATTTCTTCCATGGATCACACCTTGGGGATTGTATCCAAATAGTCATTCCCAAACCCAAGGCGATATCGATTTTTTCCTATCTTCTATGAAGTTTTATATTTTTCTATTTTAGATTTAGCTTTACAAACATTTTGATTTTTTTTTTCATGAGCGATGTAAGTTCTACATCTAGATTATTACCATTTTTTTTGCATGTGAATGTCTAGTTGTTCTAGTGTCATTTGTTGAAAAGATAGTCTTTGTTCTTTGTCAAAGATCAGTTGACTATTTCTGGGTTCTATTTTGTTCCATTGATCTATTTGTCTATTCTTCACCAATACCACACTGTTTTGATTATTTTTGTAGTAAGTCTTGAAGTCAAATAGTGTCAGTCATCTAAATTGATTTTTTACATTTTATTGGTTATTCTGTTCTCTTTCTTTTTCTTTTTTTTTTTTCTTTTTTTGGCCTTGTCACATAAGATTTAGAATCAGTTTTTCAATGTCTACAAATTTCTTGCTGGGATTTTGATTTTGATTGAATTAAATTTATTGATCAAGTTGAGAATAACCACCATCTTGACAATGCTGTCTTCCTATCCATAAACATGGATAAGCTCTCCATTTATTTAGTCTTTTCTTTGTTTCATCAGGGTTTTTTAGTTTTCTTCACATAGGCCTTATGTATATTTTGTTAGATTTATGCCTAAGTATTTCACCTTGTGGATGTTAATGTAAATGATATTCTTTTTTTTTTTTTTTTAATTTTAAATTTTCTAATTATAGTTGTTGGTAATATAGGAAGAGGTTGACTTTGTATATAATAATCTTACTGCTTTTGCAACTTTTGCTATAATTGCTTATTAGTTTTAAAAGAAGTGTGTGACTTATTTTTTTATACACCATAAAGTTTAATGACACTGGAAACAACAAAAGCACTCCATGTGCCCAGTGATAATAAAACAATAAAGGGGAGAAGCACTACCCATGGTTAAATCATCTCACTATCAACAAAATTTCATGTGTATTATTCCCTGGTTCCCAATACTCTATTCTTTTCAAATTGCATCTCCTCCCTCACTACTTCATGGTATCTTATGACCCCATTGCCATTCTGGTCAGTGAGAAAAAATACGGATGACCCTGTGAAGGAATGACAATTTTCATTAAAATTTATTACTAAGCTCTAAGGCGACGGAAATAACTCACTAAAGCAGAAAGAAATGTGTAGTATTCAGGTCCCAGCTATGTGTGTGAATTATGGACAACTACAGACCTTCACTACCCTGACTTATATGTCCCCCCCAAAATGTGTATTATTTAAAAAAAAAATTATACCTTAGTCCATGTTTTCTTTGGGATGTTTGTATATTCTTACTTGTAACATATTGACTTGTAATTATGATGATAAATACTTTTAAAGTTCAACTTTGTCACAGGACAATTTCTCCAGAAAATAGATTCTGAGATTGAGATTTGAATGCAAAAATTACATTAGAAAATGCTCTTAGAACTACAACTGTGAGGGATTTGCATCACTGGAGCTGTAACAGAGTTGAGGGCTGAAAATAGAATGTGAGGCCTTCATGTTTTCACTGATACCTCAACTTTCCTCTGCCATTCTCTAATAAGAAACTTCCATTGTTACTATAACTTCCTAAAATTTAGCTGTATGATGACAAGATGAGGCACTGGGGTCAGTGTCTAATCCTAACTCTACCATTAACTAGCCATGTGATATATAAAATTATGTCCCTTGGATTGAATTCTGTCATCTGTAAAATTAAAGGATGTAAATAATTTCATGGAATCTAAAATGCTCTGAGCATGCTTAATTAATCACAGACAAAATGAAGTGATGATATGACACTGATTAATATAATATTGGGGAGGATAAAGTAAATAGGCACATATATAGAATAATGTTTAAGATAGGGGATGGATTCACAGAAGTTCATTGTTAAGTTACCTTTATTTTAGTTCATGTTTGAAACATTCTCTACTAAAAAGTACATAAAAATGATGTGCTTCTAAAAGTCTAATTTCTACATTTTGTTTACAAAATTAAAAGATAAGGGATCATTTTAGTAGTCTACTCTATTAAACCATATCCATATTTTCTGTCATGTGAGCATGTATGCACACTCAAAAACACACATCAAAATTTCAAAATTTTCAAGAATTTTATGATTACTAATACTAAAAGTTCAGAATATTTTTCCCATTGGAAAAAAGTAATATTGTTCCATTTTGTCACTTCCTGAAAAATAGCACTACATATTCACAGGTGAGGACACTCTTTCCAGGTCATTAAATTATATTGAAATCTATGTCAAGTCTAGTAATTTAGGATTACCTCAAACCTAAACCTTCTAATAAATGTAGTGCTATGTTTAAATGCAAATTAAAATAAGAAAGTACATGTTCATTTTGGTATCTCTTAAAAGATGTTCCTGTCATCTTTTACTCTGGTATCTACTCCATAAAATATTTTATTTTCATTATCAATATTATTATTCCCAATTTTCTCTATTACATTATACATTTGTTGAGAATCAGCATCTTAACATATATTTTTAATTATGTATTTTTAGCAATTAACATAGTGTCTGACAGAATAAATGCAAAGTAAATTTTTATTATAATGAATTTAATTCTTTTTTGCTCCTTTTTCTTTTTCTCCTATTCTTTTTTTTTTTCACCTACCTTTTCTTCTGGCCACTTATTTTTATTATTAAAAAAAACTACTGTTGTGCTATTTAGTCATCTAAAAAATGGCACCCATGGCTTTGTAAACACAAGTTTGAAAACTCTTTTCAGTACATTAAGATTTTATTGACTTATAGGTCTAAATTAGTAAGTTATGATGGCCTTAAATCATTATCTTTCTCCTGTGCTCATCTTCATTGATGGTTTACTTTTGGTTTTCCTTTTTTATTTTTTTTTCCAAGGTGGCCATTTATCATTACTTGACAGCAATGCTTAATACATAACAGAGAACAATTTCTTTTTTAATACTTAGAAAATGGAAAGCTTACTGGTGATTATTTTAAAAAATGACATGTTTTAAATTAGAAAACAAGTTAATGAAGTAAGAAATAAAAATAGGTTTATCTTCCATGAGATATTTTATGTAAATATTATCTAATATATTAAAAGTAAAATTGATGATCTCCTTCTTAGATGTGTGCTGAATATAGTGTCTACTCTTTCCAATCACTTTTCCAGACTATAAATTAATTTCTCAAAAAGATGTGTAGATTATTGTGGAATTTAACAAGAATATTCAAAAGAAATATATTTTCATCTCATTAATGAATTATTATTGGAATCAGTTATTCAGTAAAATAATGGCATATCATAAAATTACAAAAATGTCTATGAAGTGTGAAGGAACAATAAAAATAAATGGTCTCTATGGCATAATGAATAGCACTGGGTCACATATACTATGTATCCTTCTCGCATACACTATTAGTCCATTAGGTTCTTGAAACAGAGTACCATAGATTGGATGACTCATAAATAATAGAAATTTATTTCTCACCGTTCTGAAGGCTGGGAAGTCCATGATGAAGCCACTGGCAGATTCAGTATGCAGTGAGAGACTGCTTCCTGGTTCATAGACTGCCATCTTCTGTCTGTGTTCTCACATGGCAGAGGGGACAAGGGAGCTTTCTGGAGTATCTTTCATAAGGGCATTTAATCTCATACATGAGGGCTCCTTTCTCATGACCTAATCAGCTCCCAATGACTCCACATTCTAATACCACCACAGTAGGGGTTTAAGATTTAATATATAATTTTTTGTGGGGACAGAAACATTGAGTCCATAGCACTTATATGTGAAACAAGGGGACAGCAGTGTGCTTTTGTTCTTCCCCTGAGAAAAACATCAAACCAACTGAAATGTAAATGTAACTAGGGCAGGAGACTGGATTTAAAAAAGCTTTCAATATTTATCTTTGATGATAAAGCTAGTTCATATCCTGTCAAGTTCCTCATTTCCTATCATTTTTGTTTTAACTGGGGGGAGAGGGAGCCTGTTCTCTAATAAGTAGTAACAAGAGTTTAAATAATGTTTATTACAGAATAGTATTTATAAATGAAATGCCACAACACATTTTTCTAAGCCTCATCATAAAGAAAATGCATATAAATTGGAGAAAAATATTAATTTCTCAGATATATCTTTTCAGGTGGACAGGCAAACACAATCTACTAGAAATATTTCTGAAACTTCAAAGGTATAAGAATTTTCTAAAGTAAAAAGCCTTGTGTACATATAATATTCAAAGAGGAAATTATCCTTAGAATGAGGGTAGAGAGTTGATTGCTTACGATTTGAATACTTGTGGATAAAACATACTAAGAACAGTGATCTAAACTTCATCCTTAGGTACTTTTTAAAAAAGGGAAATTGTATATTCATATTTAAGAGTTATCAGTAATTGTTATTTTTGCACTGACTTTCAGTGCAATTTCTCTGGAAAATAGAAATTGGGATTTTCTTGTTTAAGCTTTATTATTTGGATAGATACCTCATTTTGACAGTGACTCAAATACTAATTCCTTTATAAAGCACATACATAGTATGTATAAAGCACCGTGTTGGATGAAGGACACTTAAGTTTATACACAAACATGCACTTTCTCTGTTTTTGAAGAATATGCAAACTGAAAGTAAGTGCAGACAAAACCCAATATTGTGACAAAAGATACAAAATAACATATGACAGGATACAGATATTGCTCCAGGGCTATCGGAATTTAGAAGAAGACTAGATAAATTCTGGCTGGAGAAAAAATTTCATGCTGGCAGAGGTATTTGAGTTGGAAATATGAGTTTAAGGAGAATTGATATCCTGGGAGAAATGGATTATTAAGGTCCAAAACACTAAATCAGGAAGATGAAAGATATATGTGGGAAATTTTGTTCAGGTTGCTTAAAACTAAAATTTAGTGAGAAGGAAGAATGATAGCTAATTTAGAGTTGCGGAGAGATTTCAACAGGCAAGTTATGAATTTCTGGTTTAATCATTGAGATTAGTAATGTTACTGTTTATGATGATAAATAATTATAGTTAAATAGACATTTCTTTGATGTATAAGAATAGAAAAGCAGATTTTGTTTGTGTCAAAGATTAAGATTTTCATTTCATATATTTAAATCTAATTTTTTGACTGTCGCCCTACATGAAAATTCACCTGATTTCTTTGCTGCAGGTTTGAATCTTTTGACAAAGCTACTGAAAATATTTGACTAGTTCTTGTGTTGTATTAGACTTGATCATTTTGTTGGCATTTAAAACAAATCTTTAGAACTTGGAGGCATTAAGATAGTTTGACTACAGAAGGAATTCACTTTGATCTTCTCCATTAGAACATTTCTGTGTCAATTGCAATATACGTCCTCAGGATGTGGTTTAGGAGAATCCCATGAAAAATTTCTATGAAGAGTAACTGCTAATATACTTCAGAAAAAAATCGATGGGGTTATCAAAACAGAAACACAGGGTATAGCAATTTTTCTGGTATAATCACACTGGGAATTCATTTCACTGGCATCACCCTAAAACCCAATGAGTCATCTCTCTTAGTTGTTACCAGACTACCAGACTACTTCTAAAAGAATCTTTCTGGAAGTTCTGCCTTTTTTTTTTTTTTTAACAATTTCTATGACTTTATAACACAGTCATCTTAGAAAAAGAATACAAGTGTTTTGTTCTTAAGTGATAATGTGTTTGTATATGTTTTCTAAACAAACAAACAAAAAATTAAACAAAATTTTACATCTCATGAACTTGGTAAGATATAGCCTAAAGGGTCTTCCTATATCCTTTTATTTCTGAGGATGCTATAAGTAGGAACATCATTAAAAGTTCCAAAAAAGCAATGCAAACTAGATCCTTGGTCCACTGGAATTATTTTTAAGGCAAACATGAAGAAAAGAAGTTTATAATATTCTTTAGTATTTCAAAAAAATACATGCATCTATGCGTGAGAAAGTATGATGAATAATAATATTTAAAATATCACTGGAAAAAATAAAACACTTTATGCATTAATTATGAGAAAGTATGATGAATAATATTTAAAATATCACTGGAAAAAATAAAACACTTTACGTATTAATTATAAACATTAAATAGTCAATAGTATGCAGAAAGATATTCTGTCATTACTCACACTACCCTTCTATTAATGAGCATAATCTTAAAGTAACATAATTAATTCTCAACTTCAGGTGTCACTCTTATGTCACTTTTGCTTTCATCCTCATATATCTACTTTTTAAAGAATAAAATGACAAATAAATATATTATTTTTGATAAACAAACTACAGAGAGATATATATTATTATTTATTTATAACTGGAGAATAGAACCATGGTTATATTACTGAATCAAATATTTTATTTACTTTTTTTTTTTTTTTTACTTTGGTTCATGTGGTATGAGCCTGAGTGCAGAAAGCGGGAGAGTCAAAGTAAGTACATAAATTCAAGAGGTAAAAAAAGATATTAGTACTTAAAAAAATGATTATTGTAAATGTGATTATTTTCACTAGATAGAATCTTAATGACAACTGGAATTTTGCTTTGAAATACATTCTATCCAAAATTTAAAACAAAAAGAAAACTGTAAAATAAAAAATCTTATTTAAAGAACAGTATGATTTGAGTTGATAAAAAGAGAAATATGAATTTGAAGTGTTCAAAATATACATCAACTTATTATCTTCATAATAGGTTAGAAATGAACTGACACATTATTTGACTTTTTCTTAAGTTTTTCTTCTTTTAAATACTTTCTAAATTTTTAATTACACTTGGCAAATGCTATTATGTTGGTTTCAGGTGTACAACACAGTGATTAAACATTTATATATATATTAACAAAGTGATTGCCCTGATAAATCTACTAACCATGTGTGAACCTGTACATAGTTATTACAACATTATTGACAATATTCCTTATGCTATACTTTACACCCCATGACTATTTTATAACTATCAATTTGTACTTCTTAATCCCTTCCCCTCTTTCACCCACCCACCAAACCCCCTCCCATCTCATAACCATCAAAATGTTCTCTGTATCTATGAGTTTGTTTCTGTTTTGTTTGTGTATTTTGTTCTTTAGATTCCACATTAAAAGAAATCATATGGCATTTGTCATTCTCTGTCTGACTTACTCCGCTCAGCACAATACCCTCTAGGTCAATCAATGATGTTGCAGATAGCAAGATTTCATTCTTTTTCTTTTTTAATGGCCCAGTATATATGTACTACTTCTTCTTTACCCATTCATCCATTGATGGACACCCAGGTAGCTGACATATCTTGACTATTGTAAATGATGCAGCAGTGAACATATGATTCTCATGTCCCTTCAAAGTAGTATTTTGGGTTTCTTTGGATAAATACCCAGAAGTGGGATAACTGGGTCTTTTTTTGTCACCTTTTATAGCCTTTCTTTTAAAGTCTATTTTGTCTGGTATTAGTATTGCTACCCTAGTTTTTTGATTGTTTCCATGTTTATGAAACATCTTTTTCCATCTTATTACTTTCAGTCTATGTGTGAGTACTGTTACTTTCAATGTGAAGTTGAGTTTCCTATAGGTAACATATGTAAAGTTCTTATTTTCTTAACGATTTAGCCACTCTATCTTTTGATTGGAGCTATGACTCTATTTATATTTAAAGTAGTCGTTGATAGCTATGTAGTTATTGCCATTTTATTATTCATTTTTTTTGTGTCTTTTTTTTCATCTTCTTAAAGAAGTAGCTCCACATTTCCTGTAATAGTGACTTGGTGGTGATGAACTGTAAGTTGGTTCCCACAAAAAAAGGCTTTCAATGCTTTTCCATACAAATGCCCTGATTTTGTTTATGCTGCAGGCTTTCTTAAAATCTCTTAAAGATTCAGAAAACCAAAACAAGCAGCATCTGGCCTCAGCATGCCCTGTATCTCTTGCTGAGCATCTCCAAGATCAGCACTAGCAGCAGCCAGTCTTGGTTCACAGCATGGCCTTTTGAGTCACCTCCAAGGCCAGTATGGGAAGTAGCCATCTGTGAATTGCTTGGTGGTTTATGCCAAGTGGCCTCAGGCAGGGCACAGGCTTCCACTAAACTTGGCCTGAATTGGAGCCCCACCCAGAAGTCCCTGGGGCCAGCCTGCCAGTGGCCAGCTTGAACTGAGCCTGAGCACCACCCACGGCCACATCTGAGGACCACATCCAGAGTGCAGTCTGGCTGGCACCAGAGCCTTGCTAAAGCACATACTGCTCCACAGGGTTAGCCACTGCATAACTGCTCTTCTACTGTAGTCAACAGCCAGTTCTCATAACCAATTAGCCCCACTGATGTGCAAACAACAACCAAGTCTCAACTACAACAGGAGGGTATACACAACTCTCACAAATGATATACCTGGAGCACATACCTCAGGTGACCAGGAGACCTACTTCTTCTCCTCCCCCTCTTCCTTCTTCTTCTTCTAGAATTCCCTCTAATATTTCTTATAATACTGGTTTGGTGTTGATGAACTACTTTGACCTTTTTCTGTCATACTACACAAGGTCACTCTACTAAGACTCAGAGACATAGCAGCTCTTCTTAATACAGAGACAAACACAGGGAGAGAGCTAAAATAGGGAGACAAAGAAACATATACCAATGAAAGAACAGTATTTTTTGTTGAGTTCTATGATGAAAATTGTTATATATTAACTCTAACTTATGAGTGCCATTATTAACTGACATTCAGGGGATTTTTCTTATATATGGCTAGAGCTCTTACCTAGTTAAAACTATATAATTCAAGTCGATTCATATTAAATATAAGCCTAGTTACTAGAAACAGCTAGTTAGATTATCTTATCTATCATTTGGCATAGGTAAGCATAGTACATTTAGCAATTTGGCTGGGTCAGAAAAATATTTTGGCACAGAAGTATAAGGGTCAACTTAATGAAAGTCTGCAACAGTCCTATCTAGGCTTAAATGACACTGACACTCACAATACATAATTAAATTCTCTCTTTGATGGTCTTTCATTAGAGTATTGTAGCTTTTTGTAAATGATGCACTTAACAGTGTACATTTAGAAAATAACTTCAAATTTTGTCTCTTAGAAGGGCATGGCAGTCACCTATTAAAATGAAATAATTCTTATATTAAATGCACTTCAGCGCAATAGCAGTTAGACTAACAAATAGTTTAATTCATATTAAAACGATTTACTTAAAAAACACTCAACAGTTGCAAAAATTACATGGAGATTAAAAAAGATATGAGTTTTTTTAATGAATGGGTCAAAATTAAAGAGAAACTAATTGTGATAAGTGTATTCATAGGTGAGAATTCAAAAGCAGACTTCAAAAAATTTACTTTAGTTAATTTTTAAAAACAACAATTTTTATATTGTAATTTTTTAATGGTTTTTGACTTCTCTTAGTTCAAAACACCCAAGTACTAGGAAATAGAAAGTTCCATTATTTACACCTAACTGTAAATACAAATGGCTAATGTCCTCAGGAGTCATACTACCTTTTGCTTCTGATTTATTTTTTTCTTTTAATGAAGAGAAGGCCAAGTTTAACTCTTTAAATTATTTTACTGATTTTGCAACGTCCCATTTTAAGAAAGGAAGGTATCAGAACTATTCCCCAAGAGTGACTCCATCACTTCACTCATGTCTAAACTATTTTTATAGCTTGGCCATAGCCCAGACACCTAACAGCAAGAATACTGACAAAACTCTGTATATTTAGAACAGCCTGGCTGCATTCGAACCTTTAAATTTCACTAACGGGTGAGTTGATAATGCGGAAAAAATAGTGGTGCTTTGAGTCATCAGGCCACTCAATGTTTCATGTGTTCTGGTTTCAATAAGATGTCAAAGATTTCTAAAACTTTTAAAGTGTTACTTTAAAAAGTGTACACACATACACACATATACACCCAAAGTAACATAATGTGAATTTCTGAATCATCAATATGGAAAGCAATAAACTATACAGTATTTTGGCAAAATGCAGGGAAAGATATTTGAAATTGCTTTAAAAATGGCCACAGCAGCTAACTATATAAAGAGTTTACAACGGGCAAGGAGCATGCATTCTCTCATAAAATATTCCAATATCTTTGTGAGACATGTTAAAGATTATTGCATTATAATTCAGAATATATAAATAGAAAATGGAAATATTAATACTGTAGAATCATTTGACAATTTATAATGTATATCATAGGTAAGGAAACAGACATAGAAAAATTAAGTAATCCAAAGTCACCAAAATAGTGAGTAGACAGACAAGCAACTATTTGAACTCAAGCGGTGTAATTCCAGAAACTGCACTTTTAGCTACAATGTTATGACACCTTCCTTTTCTAAACCATCAAGCTATTTGTTAACAAATATTTTGTATCTTCTAAGAAAAATCATAGATGTCAGTGATTCTAATGTCTGATAATGTCAACACACAGGTATTTTACTCTATTTATTTTCAAAACTATTTTATTTCCTTACTAAAGAGTAAATGTATTGCCAAGCTATATATGTATAATTATTCTCATTATGTGTCTTACTAAGGTTTTTTTTTTTTACTCATATGATTACTAAAATTATCTTAAAATCTAGATACACATGGACCACAAGATGAAAACAGAAAACTGGCTGACTGTGTCAGGAAAATTATTGTATATTTTTACAGAAATAAGTTTTTTTAATTTAAATATTCAAATTTTTCAGTAAAAATGTTTGCACCAGGTAGATTTTATAGTTAAAGAGACTTCATAGAGCTCATCCAATTTCGAAAATTTAATGTTATGATTCATTTTATAAATTGTGCTTTTATGGGTAGATGGAAGTTTTTGCTCAATACAGACTAAATTTAACTTAGAGGGCCTAAACGTTCATATTAATTTTATTAAGCTGGTTTTAGTTACAAAATTAACACAGGACTGCAGGCCCATTTCAAAGTATTTTACCTCCAACATCATCACAGTGTGGTTTATCATTTGTCATATGTGTTTACGTGTCTAGTAGGATTATTTTATGTACTGCATTTCATGTTTACTGAAGAGGAGATTTAATTTGTGTTATCATTATTATTTTTTAAATCTGAGCTATGCTTTACTGTGGTTGTGTCACTGTAGTGTTACCTTTACATACCTGATATCTGCTATCACCTTTGGTAGTAAACTCAGAAAGCTAAGATTAAAAGAATATGGTTGGTCTTAAAAGTCTTCCTGTAATTACCACAGAATTCAAAAGTCAATTAAAAGAAGAATAAAGGTATCTCTTTAAGAAAGATATTAAAATCACAGTGATCTGCTTCTGGAAGATGGAAAAAGAAATCATCTATGTACTACTAATAGTAGTTTTCAGAAATACTAAGTAACCCCTAGCAAGTATTGAGACTCACAGAATATGTCAGCTTCTGTAAGATTGATAGAGGAGTAATATCTGAAATTATACAAAAGGGTCAATTTTTACACACTGATGATGACTCAAAAACTGTTGTTCTCGTCTTTGAAACGATTATGCTTATATGCTAGTGTGGGAACAATTGTATATTAATTATATTTTTGTAGAACCCTTAGAGTTAATCAAATTTATATTAATGTGTACTCATATTAGTGTTAAATATGTAAATGTTCTGAAGAAACTAGAAATTAATTGGAGTTGAGTTAGAAGTTATTGATCATATTGCAATTTTGATTCTGTCTGTATCATTTTAGGCAAGTCATTAAATTACTTTGAAAAATAATTTCTTTTCTCAGACACATTAGAGAAATTAATGTATATGTGTTAATATTAAAATCTGCCATTTGACCTAAATATTTAAAAAGATTGAAAAAGTAGATTAAAAATGACCCAATTATATGACTATGAGAAACTTACCTCATATTCAACTTATATAGGTAAGTAAAAAGGAAAAATATGGAAAAATATATACTATGCAAACATTTTTTAAGATGTGTCTATATGAATATCTAATAGAGTACGCTTTAGAGCAAAGAAAATTACTAGAGATAGACACTACAAAATGGTAACAGAATCAATCCACCAGGCAGACATAATAGAGTTTTTCTTTTTTTTTGAAGTACACTTTAGCACTTTTGCTTAGTTAGGAATTCTAAGTTAGACAGTTTTTTTTCCCCTTCCACTACTTTAAAAATGCCTCCCTCTATCTTTCAGTTTGCATTATTCCTGACAAAAATTCAAATGTCTTTAATGTTGTTTCCTATCTGTTTCTGTGTCTTTTATCACTGGGAGCATTTAGGATTTTCCTCTTTATATTTGGTTTTCTGCCATTACTTCAAAATGTCTAGGTGTTCTCTTATTGTATTTACTCTGGGGTTTTCTGTGGTTCTAGGATATGTAGAATGATGGTTTTCATGGAAAAATTTTGATCATTTTTCTTCTTATATAGTTTTGTTTTTTTGCTCTGTTTTCTCTCTTCAATTAGTTTTCTAGTTAAACATATGTTAAATTTCAAGTCATTGATAACTGTCTAAACTCACTAACCCTTAACCCCAAATTATTCATTTCTAGGATTTCAATTTCATTGCTTTTACACGTGTGTGTGTGTTTGTATGTGTGTGTTTTAAGACTTTTTAAAGACTGAATTATTTAAGAAAGTTTTAAGTTTACAACAAAATTGAGAGGAAAGTAAACCTCTGCCCCAACACATGCAGAGACTCCCCATTATCAACATCACTCACTATAATGTTACATTTTTTACCAATGATGAACCTACTTTGACACATCATAAACACCCAAAGTTTGTAATTTACCTTAGGGTTTACTATTGGTACTATACATTTTGAGGTTTTGGACAAATATACAATGATATATTCATCATAATATCATGCAGCATATTTTTGCTGCCCTAAAATAACTTTTTTTAATAGACTAATTCTCTGACAATCATCTGCTCATTCATTATTTTTATATTTTTCCTAGATTTTTATCTGCTAATTACAATATCAGAGTCTTTAGTGGTTCTGCATTTATTTGTTTTGATTATGAGTTCCATTTTTTGCTTTTCATTGTTTTCTAAGTATGTTTACCAGAAATTATGAATACATTAACAGTGGAAATTGATATATACTATTATTTTGCTTTCTTCATTTTGCTTTTGCCTGAAAAGCATTTTTCTTCTTATGTCTGCTGGCTAAAGTGAGAACACGATCAGTCTCATTTTACCAAGTTGGAGTGGGCTACAGATTTTGATGATTGGTCATGCTTGCTATGCTGTTGCTACAGCTGCTAGAACTAGTGCCTTGATCTAATTAATGTTGAATCCTGGGGGGTTGGAATGTTATTTGCCTTTAGATTCATTAGTAGCATGTCTTCTAGTTTCAGAGACTGTTCCAAAACACAAACGCTATGATAATTTTTCTCACTTTCAGTCTCATATTCATTGAATTAACAATCAAAAAGGAAAAGGCAGAAAAAGTCGAAAAGCTTGAGGGATTACATAAAGACAGCTTAAGAAAACTCCTAAAGCAATTGTAAAATATCAAAATTATCCCTAACTATAACAACATCTCAATATAAAAAGCATTTTGTTGTTTTAATAGTAGTTTTCCAGGTAAAGTGGTACTTTGCAATTGAAATTATAAAGTTAGATAAATATGAATTATATATAGATATTTATCTAATATAACTAAAATGTTATAGAGTGAAATTGTGTTTTCTCAAAAGGTTTTGATTTTTAGGAACAGTAACTCTTTGCATTGCCCTCTGGAGAATAATAGTTCATATTTTTAATGTTAAGGGAACAATATTTGCCTTTTAAAAAATTTTTTTCTTATAAAAACTAACAAGTTAAGTTTGTATCTGAAATCCAGTTTAGTCATGGTACTTCATTTTTGTCAGTAATTTTTTCCTATTTGGTTTGTTTTTTCTTGGACAATGTTTAGTTTCCTCACATAAAATAATAAATCTTTAAATTCATGAACCCTGTAATTCTGTTTAAAGAGAAAACTCCATTGAGCATAATGCCAAGTCATGAGGTTAATTTTATTCTCATTGATTATATCAAGTATAGATGATTTTATATTTTTCAAAAAATTATTTTCATATATTTTATTATTACTTCTATTTTCCCAAATATATTTTGAAGACTCTGTAAGCTAGAAAGCTAGTGTTGAAACAGTTTGATTATAATAATATAAAGATGACATATATCTCCCGAGTTAAGGACAGAAACAGTATTAATGACAGTCTTTATATTTCCAATTCCTCCTATTTCTACCAAAACAAATGACATAAATTTACATATATAGAGATAAATATATATATATATATAACTTATATATATATATTTATATATATATATATAAGTATGTACAAGATACTGGGTTTAGTTTTAGAAATTTTATCATAAATTAAGGTTATTGCAATATTTCATATAATCTACATGCACAAAACCATGTTTTCCAATACATAATAAAATGTATCTATATTTTGGAGAAACCTGACATTTGTCATTTAAGAAAATGAACACATTCAGGAATACATATATTAAAAGTACAATTTTTGTTCTGGAATTGATTTTTTGTCTGCCCCTCAGCTTCTCCTTGACAACTCTGGAAATATTCAACTAGAGTTTTCATGTGAATTAACCAGGAGGTGGTTTTACACTACTTTATTAAGTTTATTCAGGTGATGAGTCCCTTATCTTACTAAGAAAATAAATGTTATTTTCATTTAAGAAACCACATCACACATAGTCTCCACAGGTATTTGAGCTATTTACCTGTAATAGTAAATTATTTATTCTGTTTCATCTACACAGCTGACACTTCTTATATCCAGCAATACTCATATCTGAGAGTAGATTTCAACGAGTAACCACAGAACATAAAATAGAAAAAAAACCTTGCAGTTTTTTCTGTGAGTCAAACTGTTTGAAAGCTTCCCTTGTTCTTATTTTTAAAAAGGGATTTTCTTTCATTAATCTAGTTTATAGTATGTGCACATTTTATTGAAACAGAGTGCACTACTCATGCACACATCTATTAGGCAAACAAATTACTTTTTGCACTAGGAAAATTGAGGGAGGGTAAGAATTCATTATACAGGCTACTATGGAAAGGACCCTGTAATTAGAAGAAATGTAAGGTGGCTTATAATAGTTAGATGGAAAACTAGAAATGTAATTTTTTTTTAATTTACCAGAACAATTGATGCATCCTAATGCTACAAAACCAGATATGACAAGGTCTATGACTTTTATGTCATTCTGTTTATTTACATTATAGGAAGAGTTTAAAAAATAAAATGTTACATGTTTCTTTGCTGCTATATTGTCATATATCTAGAGAAATTCCTGTCTTATTTGGGTCAAAGATAGTAAGAGCTAATAATTTACATGTTTTTACCAAAGCAATCCCTCACTATTTGGTTCGTTTTTCATCAGTTGAATTCTACTGAGGAAAACCTAGAGTCCACTTTTTCTTAACCATCCCTTTTATCACATCTTGGAGCAATTTATCCTGCTTAACTATTTCTTAGTGGGTAGCTCATTAATTTTTATGACATCTTCTTTCATTGCTGAATAGCTTTCACTTAAAACACAACAGAACAAAACCATCAATTATTTTTTAATTTTTCCAAAGCAAATTTCCCTGTCACTTTTTTCTGAAACTATTTATCTATGTATTTATCATTTATCATCTATCTAAAGATAAATAACTATAGCTATATAGAGATATCTATATCTGTATTTATGTATGCATATTTATATATTAGTGTCTTTAACTACATCTAATATGATTTTGAAGCTGCCATATTACCTACAGGAGAATTTATAGACAGAAGAGGAGGGCAAAATTCTGTGGCCAATGAATGAATATTTGTCTGAATGAGTGACTTCTGAGGCAATAGATAAATTAGATTTGACAAATTTATGAGAGATGCTTGCTAAGTTTCCTGTTGTTTAACTGTGGTGGATCATGGAACTAGCTAAAAATAATATTGGCAAGAAAAGTAGTACTTATATGATCTTAAGAATCTAATAGTAAAATTGATGATTTCTGTTAAGTAGAAACCTGTGTGTGGTATGGTATCAGAGACTCTGAACTGACTCTACCTATTAACAGAGTCAATGTTTCCATATTGTCTGGTTGTCTTCCAGGTTAAATTGGCTGAGCCTGGACTATATTAGTGGTTCTATAGTAGCAAAATTGCATCTGGGGACCATACACACACTTTCTTTCTTACCAATTTTCACTTGGTTGTATTTATTGAACTTATAGAAGTGCTGAGTGAGTCATGGCAAGTTGCCTGTCAAGTGAAAGGTGCCATCCAGCCTAGCGGAAGTCGGAAAAGGGACTGAACATCTTTATATGTTAGTGGTTGGTAGGCAACAACTTTGCTATTTCACGATTGCGTATGTAAGCAATAAAATCACTTTTATTAGAAACACAAAATTCTAGTTAGAGGATTTTAGTCATTTTTATCTAATGTGGGAATGTCTTCCATCCAACATTCCATTGAAATGTCCACTCAGGCTTTCTGCATGTTTCTAATACAAGGCTACATGACTCAAACACTTCCATTATTTAGTTGTTACAATTATTGGCTATTTCTTAACTTTTTAACTCTGGATTTTTAAGAAAATTAGAGAAAAAACAGCCTATCAGCTGAATTTGCAAAGAGGATGTTGAGAAATAACATCTGTGGGTTCCAAGTATAGGTCATTTTATTATGAAATTAGAAGTTGTAGTGAATAAACTCATAGCAAATTTGCAATGTGATCTTGTCTTTTTAAAACAGTATATATATCAATTTCTGAAAAATAAAACTTCCAATTATTTTTTATGTAATCTGTTGTTTGTATTTCTCAAGTATTGATCTTGGTTCTTTATTCTAAAACAGTGACTCCCAATGGAAGGAGGAGCAAAATTGTCCCTCAAGGGACATTTGTCAGTTTCCGAAGATATTTTTGGTTGTCAAAATTGGGTGCTACTGGTATCCAGAAAGTAGAGGCTTGGAAAGTTGCTCAACATTCTACGGTGAACAGCATAGCCCACAACAAATTATCTGACCCAAATTGTCAATCTTATCAAGGTTGAGAAACAGCGATCTAAGATACACAAAATAAATCTAACTTTTAAACACACATACTTTTAACTAGAAGTTACTTTCTACATTTAAGAGAGTGTATGAAGAAACAGAAAAGTGACTTGAGCATGTCATAGAGCTAGAAAATATCCCCCAGTTGAACCCAGATTTGTCTGCTTCCTGCCCTGGTATATAAGACAATGTTTGCTACTGATGTCAAAGTTATGAAATCAGGGGTAAATCATGACTCTCCTTGTTGGTATTTGATTTTAAGATAGTTAACCAAATCCAGAATTTTGGAAAGCCCTTCACCATGTTTTAGCTCTCTAGCTATAGGATATCTGCCTAGGTGTTTTTCTATCTGTAATGGTATTGCCAAAAACGAGTCAATGTTTTCCTCGTACCCCTACATTTTATAGGATGATTGCTAGTGACTTCTGTATATTTGTCTTTTCTATCAGATGGAAGAAGAAAATAAAGAGTAGAAACTATGAGTCTTTTGTAGTTTACTTAAGTCTGTGTCCAGTAAATGTTCATTCCTTGTTTTCAGTATTCCCCCCATAAATGTATTTTTATAGACTATTTGTTACAAATTTGCACAAGGAATATGGCATAGCTCTAGAGGTCTATGGTCAATTTACACTCCTAAGACAAATATTTTTTAACTCAATAAGTAGAGAACATTTTTCTAAAAATTTTTTTACAGCTAAGCAAGGTGACAGTTGTAGCAAAATATCCTGGCCCAGTTAAATGTTGCTGACATCATCTGAGATAGTAAAGAAACATTGGAGGTAAAAGTGGGACCCATATCAGCCTTTCTAGAGGGCTTGGAAACCTCTGTAGGACAAAGCTGAAAGGAACTTGAAATCAAATGCAAATTGTGAAACACAATCTACCATTATATTTGGTTTGTCGGAGTAGTATAAAAAATAGTGGTTTTGTTTGTTTGCTATTTTTTGTTTGTTTTTTAAAAGAAAAGCTATCCATGAGAAGTTTGATATAGTCCACTTAGTGATTCCTTAATTGTACCTTCTCCACCAGTTTGATGTTCTACTTGTACACACATTTATCAAAGTTTTAAAAGTCCTATTGTAAACATGTATTTCTTACTCTTCAATATTTGATACTTTATTCATGAGATTGAAAGGTTTTATTAAAATATTTTTATATCTTTAAGTATATTGACCAAAATTTATTATAAATTCTTTCATGTTTGTAAAAATTCATTTTTGAAGAAAGATGTAACTCTTCGGGTATTTCCAACTAGTCTATGTCATCCACACTCAGGAAATAATTTTTCATTTTTTCATGCAGGTAACGAAAGTGAAAACAAAAAGCAGCTGAGGTGAAAAATATAGGGCAGCAAATACAAGAAATTTAACATGCTTCTAGGGAAACAGAGGGACCTTGTGACAAGAATGATAGCTATTCTAGAGCAGAGAGTAATAGGATTATCCTGAAGAAGGCCTGAGCACAGAATTAAGTCTCCTAAATTTGCTCTACATAAATTTGTACCTCTAGGCTGCTGTAGTTGAGGAAATTGAGTTCCTTTGTCTTGGCATCATTTCTTTTATTTATAACAAAAAACTTTTCTAAATTTATCTCAAAATATCCTAATTTTAGATACATTCCTAACACATTTCTAATCTTTAATATAGTTTTGGCTACTTATGAATTGTTTCATTTTTGTAAAAAAGTAATTTTAACATGTTCCCTTTAAAGTTATTTTTAAATTTATATCTTATCCTCGAGTAGTTTATAAAAAAGTACTCAGTGCTACAACAAAAACACAATTAGAACCTACATTTGCTTTAAATTGAGAGATCAGGTAACTACTTATTGAGCATATCCAAATGCCCATGGATGTGGTAAGAACAGAAGATAGATAATACAATTTGGCTGCACTAGAGAGATTACACTCTCATAGAAAAGACCCAAACCAATTACAACACAATGCCTACACAGACTTATTATGCAGAAAATATTCTGTGAGCACAAAAAAAAAAGGGGGGGGTATAATTTTGGCTGGGTGTGAAAAGAAAGGCTTTATAAGTGCAGCATAAACTTTTTTTCCTAGAAAAATCTTAAACTACCCTAAAATTCACCATTTTTATGTTCTTGGTTTAATAACAACTTTGATACTATTACATAGCATGTTAAACTAAAATTATAATTATTTGAGTAGGTAATATATCATTGCTGGATTCTGGTGCTCAGAAAATAAATCAAAAACATATTGACTAAATAGAAAATATGTTTTCAATCATTTTAATGACAAAGTCAATAAAAAACACATCAATGTAACCAGCTCTTTCCTCGTATGTATGTGGTTATTATATCGGAAACTCTTTAAAATATAAATACAGAATTCACTATTACTTTCCCGTACAGAATATTATCTTCCAAAACAACAATGTCAATTTGTGGTAGCTGTAACTTCCATCCCAGAAGCTTTTACTATTTAACTAAACTGCAACATGATGGGTCCAAATAAACAGAGGTTGCAACTTAATTATTTTTGGATAAAACTTAACAGATCCCAAAATAAGTTTAGATGGCATACAATTTCTATGATCTTTCATGTAATAGTTTATTCATACTTGTGTCTATTCAGACCTTATTTACTATCTAGCCAAAATCAGACTTTAGATATATGGTTATTTAAGCTTTTGTATTTTCTGAATAAATAAAGTGGGCATTTCAAGCAAACTACAATTTATAATGAAAAATGTTAGACTCGAGGGTTATATTTATGCATATAATTTTAAATTAAAAATGCATAAGAAACGACTTTTGTCATTTGAATTTTATGAAAAGAAACCCATAGTCTAGGATTGCTGCACAATTTGTTTATACTTTTTAAAAATTTTCTTCTGTAATTAAACAGACTCCTCTTTATCTATTGCATCAATGTGTTCATTGGCTTTTCAAACTAATAGAAGGTTTCAAAATGCAGTGATTACTTGATATTAATGGACTCCTTTATCTTGTGTAAATCAGAAATTAATTTTGTAATGTATAACCAGTGAATGGAATCTGAAATATTTCAACATAATTTGAAATAAAATATGTTTCTTAGTTTTATTGCCACAATTATTGAGCAATTATCTTGACGTCACAATCATTTCTTTCAAATGCAAAGAAGAATTTTTTAAAAAATTTATTTCAAGTGACTAAAAGTTACAATGAAAAAAAATTAAAAGGCTTTCGTAGTCTTTTATTAACATTTATCCTTAAATGCAATATTGATGCATCTAAAGTGAAATAACATCTCTAAGATCAGAAACATGACAAAGCAATCCTGGCTAAAAAATTTTTTAAAAATTTAAAAAAACAAGGCTGAAATTATCTCTCTTCCCAACTTTAAGTTATGCTACAAAATGTCAATAATCAAAACAACACGGTATTGGCAGAAAAACAGACACATGGATCAGTGGAACAGAATCAAGAGTCTAGAAGTAAACCCATATTTATATGGGCAAATAATTTTTGACAAAGAAGCCAAAAACAGTGGATAAAGGAAAGCCTCTTCAATAAATGGTGCTGGGAAAACTAGAAAGCCACTTGCAAAAGAATGAAACTAGACTGTTGTCTATCACCATACACCAAAATTAACTCAAAATGGATTAAGGACCTGAATATAAGACCTGAAACAATAAAATGCATAGAAGAAAATGTAGGAATGAAACTCAAGGACCTTGGACTTAAAGAGGATTTTATGAATTTGACTTCATACCAAGGGAAGTAAAAGCAAAAATAAATGAATAGGACTACATCAAACTAAAAAGATTCTGCACAGCAGAAGAAACCATCAACCAGATAAAGAGAGAATCGTCCGAATGGGAAAATATATTTATAAGCAACACCTCCAACAAGGACCTAATATCCAAAATATACAAAGAACTCATACAACTCAATAACAACAACAACAACAACAAAAACAAACAATCCAGTCAAAAAATGGGCAGAGGACCTGAACAAACAGTTCTCCCTAGAGGACATACAAATAGCCAACAAATATATGAAAAGATGTTCAACATCACTAGCTATTTGGGAAATACAAATCAAAACCACAATGAGATACCATCTCACATTTGTTAGAATTGCTGTAATCAACAGGACAAGTAATAACAAATGTTAGAGAGGATGAGGAGGAAAAGGAACCCTCATACACTGCTAGTGTGACTGCAAATTGGTACAGCCACTGCGGAAAACAGTAGGGAGGTTCCTCAAAAATCTAAGAATTGGTCTACCATATGATCCAGCAATCACTCTGCTGAGTATTTATCCCAAGGACTTGAAAACTCATATCCAAAAAGATATTTGCACACTGATGTTCATAGCAGCATTATTCATGGTGGCCAGGACATGGAAGCAACCAAAGTGTCCTAAGATAGATGATTAGCTAAAGAAGCTGTAATCCATATATACAATGGACTATTACTCAGCCATAAGAAGGGATGAAATACTGCCATTTGCAACAACTTGGATGGACCTAGAGATAATCATGCTAAGTGAAATAAGCCAGACAGAAAAAGTTGAAAATCACATGATATCGCTTATTGTGGGATATAAATCTAAAAGCAACAAATGAACAGGGCAAACAAAGCCTCATGGACATGGAAAATAAACTAGTGGTTACTAGAGAGTAGGGAGGAGAGGGGATAGGGGAAGTAAACAGGATAAAAGGGGTTAAATATATGATAATAGAAAGAAATCTAATTATGAGTGGTGAACATACAATGTAAATATATATATGCCTTACTGTTAAAATTTACAGCTGAAACTTATTGGATTTCGTTAACCAATGTCACCATAAAAATAAATTAATTAATTTAAAAAATAAAATAAAATAAAGACAAGTAATATATACACATATATAGTTGTATATTGTTTTTATTTGAAGACTTGGGTTTTACTTTAAGAATAATTTGTTGGATTGTTTCTGGTACTATTATCTAATCATTTTTTTCTAATCTTTTTCTACACAGTTCCATTAGTTGGAATTTGGTTGTCCTGAATTGCTTAAATATCTATTAAACTACCTTCTCTATTTTTTTCTGGTTATGATTTTTGGTTTTTCTATTTAGTTTATGTATTTTTTTCAATTCTCTGAATGTCATATTTTTATTTCTAGGGAAAATTTTTGTTTTGTTTAAAAATTACGTATTTGATTATACTAAGAATGAAGCAAAAGAGAGAGAGACTAAGTGTTCTTCATTCATCAGTGAAACTTGTTAACTGATATGCTTCATTTTAGGATGAGTTGGTGAAATTCTTCCATTTTACTGAGAATTCCCAAATAGCAAAACGCAGATGATTTATTCTGGAAAAATTCTAGTCCTTCCTAGTCACAAAATTACATTTTTTACATGTATTTACCTATGAGGCAGATACTTCCTTTCTAATCATCTTATGAGCAGAAACAGGAGAAGATGAATGCTGTGAAATTATCTTCCCTTACATATCAGGGCACCCTCCATCTCAGTCTATAGATCCCTTGAGGTTCAGCATTGACAAGTCAGCTCTCTCCTTTTTCTTCAGTCTTCTCTGAGTATGTCTTGTGCTATGGTTTCCAGTGCCCTGCTTTATCACCCAGCATACTTCTAATTGTTCTTCTTCTAGGTATTTATGAAAACCATTTTTCCATTAATGGCCCCCTATCACTTTTCTGTTTATTGATGCCAGTTTATATGTCTTTTAAGTAATTTTAATGAGGTTCCAGGGGAGTAAGCAGATTAATTTAGTGCAAAACCTTGAACCAGAATCCCCAGTTACCTTTTTAATATTTGATATTTTGATTAATTGGAATCCTTGGCAAGAGGTGCTATCTTACTCATATGTCCTTTCTTAGTTCTTGGCATAGTGTTTGGTTCAGAGTTGGCATCTAGTGATGTTCATTTGAGAAATTAATGTTTCTTTGCAAAATGTTCCTTTTTCAACATTCTTACTGTTCTTAAGACCTTGAAAGCAAGAGATTCTCTATCCACAGGTGTGTGTATACTTTCTTGTTCTTCTGTAATTCTCCAACAGGGCATCTCAGAAAATAACGATGAACTTCTATCTCATCCCAGTTTTGTTAAACACATATCACACCATAAACTTTGGAAGGGGAGTGAATTCTAAACACTAAAATTAAAGTATTTTAATGTGACTGAATTATTAAATGCTACTAAATAAATTATGTCATTGATCAAGAAACCTATTAACTAACTTAGATATTCAAACATATTTGAAAAAGGTTCAAAAGGAATTGGGTTATTGTGGATGAAATAAACATGTCAAAATTAAGTTTACTGCAAAACCATCATTAGTCCAATCTATATTTGTGATTAAAAATGTATTAATATATGTTTTATTTGTCTCTTCTAAACTCCAAATATAATAAGATAGTGGTCCAATATACCATTTTATTGTAACATATTTTTAATAACAGAATTCTACTAAACATCATGTATAGTAATCAAATATTTCAGGAGGAGTCTTAAATATATTAATATTATAAAGAAAATTAAAGATAAAACAAAGACATCTCAGGATCTGCTATTCATGAAAGATAATTCCTGCAACTCTAAAATGATTATAAAAATATGCACTCATAACTTCTTGTTTAAGATTAAGCTGGACTTCTAAACTGCAAAACTGGGCAACATACCGTGAATCACTCTCGGAAATTATTAAAAATAAAACTAATAAACAAGTTAAAAGTAAAACAAACCATGAAAACAATAACATAGCAATTGTTTTATGTTATAGAGGTGGCTATTGTGCTTATGTCCCTCAATAATATTTTTAAGTACTATAATCCTTGTTGGCCATTTACTGATGGAAACTAACTATGCTATGCACTGTATTTTCGAACTATACTTATCTTAAAACTTGCTGCTCACTATACTTCTTTCTTCTACTATAAAGATTAACATTTCCTCTATTAAACTTCTCCCATTTTGTTAGAAAGCCAAGACTATATTTATCTCTGTTCCTTGGGAGGTATCAACTATCTCAGCCTCTTTCAACAGAATCGGGAATTTGTGAGCCAACTGAGCAATAACATTTAATACGAGATGTTCAGCAATGTTAATATCCAGGAGTGTTTTAAAATAAACTTTGCCGTTGTTTTTCTTTCAATTGTATTCAGTTACATTAAGTACTATTGTATGACAAAAGGTATATAGTTTATGGAAGCAAATGGTCCTGAATTTCAACCCTTGCTCCATAATTTCTATTATCTTGGAAAATTTACTTGATTTACCTTTGAGGTTTTAGTTTCTACTTCTGTGAAAGACTTTCGTGATAATTAAATAATAGTAAAGGATTTAGCACAGTGATTGGTATACGAGGCTTATAATACATGTTATTTCTTTCCACAATTTCTAAAGACAGGATCAAAAAAAGATGCTATGTTTGAATAGTCATGGTCTCAGCTCATGTAAGAAGTATACCTTTTCAGAAAGGCATTTTGTAATGTCATATATTTGCCACTTATGCATATGCCACTTAAAACTCTTTTTTTTACTTCTTTACATAAATGACGTACTTTTGGCCTCAAAGTAGGCTGAGCTTTCATTAGTTTAGATCTGTGGGAAAATAATCCTGAATACAATAAAACCAGAAAGTATCTTGGCTATGGAGTTAGATATCGAGAAAATTAGTCATTAAGACTTTCTAAAGGACTTGGTTTAAACTAATTGGAAAATTAAGACTATGTGAGAAAAAACATTTGCTCTATAGTACAGACACCCAGTTTTTGCTAACGAATAATTGGGCAAATTACTTAACATTTCTAAAGCATAATTATGGGGAGAATATATATATACACACACACACACACACATATAATTAAATTATGTAAATGTATAATACATATAATATGGGAAATATATGTACAAATAGTCTCTCTAAAGATATTTATTATATTGGGAAAAGATTATACTTGACAGAGATGGGGAGATTTTATTGTCCTATTGATGATTTATTCCAAGACTGATGGACCTGAAAATCTTTGGGAATATTAAAATATCCTTGTAATCCTTGCATGAAATAATTTAAATATGGCTCTTATTCTAAGTGTAAAGGAGTGTAACTGCACATTATGTGCACAAGAAGACCCATCATTTGCTAAAATCCCAGGAATGTTATTAGAATGTTAATTAAGAGCAATAGGAGCATTATATCACTAGCAAACTTCATTAAAGTTAGGCCATTCTCTGTCAAATATTCCATAAGTACTATGTACAGTGTAAATAAAGTAGTAAGTTATTCAACCATGGAATCATAATGAATCTGCTAAAACAGGTCTACATGGTCTTATTCTTGGTGTCAGTCCAAGTTATTAAGGCATACCACAGGAAACAATGAAAGAAGCATTTATTAAACAGCCATTATTTGTCAGCTACTGTGGTAGGAACTTTATAAATATTGTCTCCTTCTAAAGATTCTAGTGCTCATCTTTTAAAAAGAATGTTCCCTTTCCCCTCCAAAGGTTTAACTAGAGATTAAATCTCATCACTCTTTTAATAAGTGTATTCTTTACAGCTAGACGTAGTCATTTTAGTCAATGACATCTGAGCTTAAATGATGTTCACAATTTTCAAATCATGTTTTTGTAAAATAATTTGCCTTACACTTCTTTTTAATTTTTCCAGTGTGGTGAAATGAGGTCATGGTGTTGTGAGCGGCAATATCAGGTATATGAGACTAACAATAGAGGCTGCGAAAAAACAAGAGAAGGAATCTGGATTCCTGAACGACTATAGAATAGTATGAATTCAACTCTCAATCACTTGCTTATCTCTAGACATCTACTATGAGACAAAATAAACTTTAACCTTGATTAAAGCAATTTATTTTAGGAGTTTTTAATAGTTAAGTTCTATATTCCAATTACCTGAAAAGTTGGTTAATCTCTGTTGCTAAAAAAATAATAATCTCTAAAAGTGCTGGCTTAGAACTTTGGAGGACAGGCAATATTGCAGTCTAAAAAGCTGATGATTCTCAATATGGTATGGCAAACAGTTGGTTAAATTGCTGTTGTTTGCTAACTTAGAAAGCAGACTACATATCTACCAAGTCTATAACTATAGGGGAACTGGATGAGAATATAATAATTTAAGATCTCTTATAAATTTGGAAAATCTATTCAAATGCAATTAGCAGGAGATATTATTCTTGTTCAGAAATTTTCTATGAGGCATCTCATTAAGAATTTCAGCCACATATTGTGTCAGACTAGCAAAAATTAGTCTTAGGGAGGTATTTCAGATAGCTTATTGCTTCATACAGCTTCATAAAAATGGGAGACAAGTAATTCAAGCACAGAATTCAGCAACCAAAATAGAATTAGTAGGCTTAGATATGATGTTAAGAATAGATCTGTAGGTTTGGTTATTCAGCAGTAGAATTTTGTGGAAATGAACAGAGTAGAAATCTACTATATACTTTTATTGCCAGAGAAACAAACCTGAATTACAAAACTATCTGTTATTGTAACATTCTTATAAAAGCCCTCAGACTCCCAAACCTGCCCTACCAGGAAGCAAATGCCAAAGCTCACCATTTCCTAAACAAGGCACACATTCTAATACTCATTTAAATGTGGCCATGTGAAAAAAAAAAAAAAAAAAAAAAAAAAAAATGATGCATCAATTAATGTAGACTGAATTTTGCAACAAGCTCAAAATCTCTACAATGTAGAACCAAAAAAAAAAAAAAAAGTTTTATTTCCTGGACCTGCAATATTTGATGTGAAATCAGACATCTCTCTGGGGCAGAAGGGCCCCCTTGTCAATATATTTTTCCACCATCATAACGATGCTTCCACATATTTCACTGGCCAAAAAAATGTCATGTGGCCATATGTAACTTCAAAGAAGTATGAAAGAACAATTTCCCTTCTGCCTCTCTATTAGAAGTGAAGGGGAGCTCATTAGTATTAAATATTAATAATATCTACCTTAAATTGCTAAGAAAATATTTCTCAAGAGTGAAACCAAGAGCCATAGACAACAAGGTACAAAAGAGTTTCTTTCAGAGAGAGAGAGACCAGATACACCTGATGGGCTCAAAGAAGAACCTATTCTATTGACAGAACAAGATTCTCCTTAATTTTTGTCTATTAGGAATTATAACTGAATGTGCTTTCATTCAACCTTTTTCCAAATGGGGGTTTTTATTGTATTTAGCCAGTTTTAATTCTGCCATTGTATATTCAATGTGAGAAGATAAATAGCATTTTTTTAAAATTGTATAGATCAGTTGCAGAATGATATATAAACTGAATAGAAAGGACATCATGCTGTTCAGAGATCCTGGATTTTAAACTTGAAGTAACTGCATGGGGTTTTGGAGTTTCTTCATTGGAAGGAGAGTAAATGTGTTCTGTTTATGGGGAAAATAATATGAATAGATTTTTGATGGAATCAAACTGAAGTTGATTACAGAGAAAGCTAAATGTCCCTGGATCCATTATAACCTTCCTCTTGTGTGATTGAACCTCTCAGGTTTTAGTTAAGCACATTACCACCTATGTCATTCTGGGTCCCCTGAGCAGCATATGACAAGGCAGAATTATACGTGAAGGAGATTTAAACTCCAGGTGAAGTAGAAAAGGTTTAAGAACTGGCAAGGAGAATCTTCACATGGGATACAGTGGGGTATCTGTAAAAGGAAGAAGAGAAGGTAAATGATGGGGCAATGAGTTTAAAAATTTAGTGCAGCTTTGAGGCAATATATGCCAGACCAATAAGGAGCTCCAGACAAATAATTGCCTATTAGATGAATTCCAAATTGAGCAGAAATGGTCTTGCTCTAGTACCTCAGCAAGCTCAATCATTGGTTTGGTGTAGGCCAAGGAGAATGTGGACTTGGCTGAAATGCTACAGTGAATTCAAAGGTGCAAAAACTGTGTATTGTCAGCCAATTGCATTCCTCATAGCACCTTCTCTTAAAGAGAGATCTGAGTTGCGCATTTCCACAACTGAAACGTTATTCAACCAGTAACTACCTTTATCAGTCTTTCTTGACTCTAGGTGTGACCATAAAATTAATTATGGTTTATAGAATAAAAACAGAAGTGATTTTTGCTATTTCAGTATAGTATTTTATAAAGTAACTGCTTGTTTTCCATTTCCTCTTTTTCTCTCATTAGAAAGGTTAAACTATGGATGATATTATGTGAAGTAAGACAAGACTCTAGGCGATGATAAATCAAAGTTATAAGAAAATTGAGTCCCTTTATGACCTTTAAGTAGGTTATTTTCCATGCTGGTTTAGCTGCTTTTTTCTAAATCAACTTCTCATCTCTAGATGGTTATTTGAGAGATAATTAAGCTTCTATCTTATTCAGAGCAGAGGTCTTAGGGTCTCTTTGTAGTAGTAATTAAACCTACCCAACACAAACTTTACTCTAAAACATAATACAAACATCACCCCAATAAAAAAGCAGATATAACCTAGATTCAGAAAGTCTTTCTCAAGTTTCCATTGCTGGTAATCAATAGAACTAGTGCTCAAATTCAAATTGTGGAACAAGGCCTAACCAGAATTATGATTAGTACTTAAAAATTCTTCCTAGATTCAGGTAATGATTTCAAATGTTGGCTCCACTATTTACTAGCTATGTGATCTTTGGCTAGTCATTTAACCTCTCTAAACCTCAACTTTCTATATCTACTTTGACATGGCCATTATAATTCATATATTCATAAAATTATGAAGATTAAATAATAAATAAATAGCATATTATTCCCAATAAATGTAGAACTTAAACATTATTATAATTATTTATTCAATGTTATTAGTATTCTTTTTTTATACCCCTTCCATTATTCTCTCACAACTTAGCTCTTCTACCTCCCATATTTATTTGTGTCCCTTTTTCGAAGATGCACAAATACAGTTGCTGATATTATTAATTAACTCACTATAATTCAAAAACTTATCATTTGCATGTTAATTTATATTTTTTATTTTATAAAGTAAAACCAAAAACACAGAAATAACTATTTGATAACAGTATAAACTATGAGTATATTTTACTAATTTAAAATGCATATAAATGACAGAAAAATTGCAAGAGTTTAGAGAGATGTCAAAAAAGAATTTAAAATGTTCAGGGGACAATTAAAAATAGAACTATTAATGAACTACCTATCAATAACTGTACAAATTTGTTGCTAAAATATGACCAGTGACTCAGACAAGCATTTAAGAAATATAAAGAATGTAAACAGTGTGGCAAAGATATGGTCCATGAGGAGAAAAATAGATATAAAGTTAGAAAAAGTAAGGGTTTTTCTTTAAGTGGATGATTGTTCAAACCTATTTTTAAGAATATAAACATGAGGGGAAAATCATAGATAAATTCCATATGGGATAAATTAAATTGTCAAATCTATTAAAATCAACGTGTTTTAAATATATTTATTTAGGTGAAAAACTAGACTATGAGAGTACTGATATAAGAAAGATGAAAAGAAAACATATGTATATATTTTATGGCAATGAGTTTTTGGAAGAACATTTTTGAAAAACCTATAATTTTAATGGGGGCATTGGGCTAAAAGTACATTTGGCTTCTGAAGAAAAAGATCGAGATTGACTAGAGGAGTTTCCATTTAGAGACAGCATGTTCAGGCACAAATCTGCCCATACCATCTGGGATTAAATATGCAAATACCTACTAGCTATGAGAGGTTAACTAGGCTCTCTTGATCTAAATCATGTTTCTCTAAATTGTTGTTCTAGATGTTTATTTTTAACCACTATACATTTAAGCTCATTATTTTTCTTTTCTTTTTGTTTTTCTTATTTGTCTTTTACTAAAGATAAACCTTAAGATATAAACTGGTTCTGGTTTGAACAGAATGTGGCTTTCGTTATCAAAAACATGTATTATTTTTCTATTGGTTATATGAGGTGTTTAAAATATATTAAATTGACTCAACATTTTTACCTCTTTCTATCTGGAAAAATGGAAATATTACTCAGACATGCAAGGATAATCCCATTATCACTATGCTGTGCTCTATCACCTCCTCCCTATGCCTTGTACTATTTCTCATCATTATTTAACCATGTTCTAAGTTTCGGAAAAAAAAAAATCTTTAATTCCACCTGGCTGTTGAATATAATTGTCTCTTTCATTCACACCCAGGAAATCAATTACCTCTTTCATTTCCACTGTCTTGCTTTCAACTTTTCTTCTATTTACTGTACAAACTCATAAGCTGGTATCTACATTTAAGTTTTTACTGAATCAAGCCTGGTTAAATATATATATGATTACTGTGTAGAAAATTGACTTTTGGTTGCTATTTTATTTTTTGATTTCTCTTTGATTTAACACTGTCTACCTCTTTTCTTCTTCACATGCCTTTTGCCTTGACATTTGGGACAATGCACTTCTCCATGTTTCCTCCTACATATATAGCAAATTCTTCATCTCTTTCATGGCCTTTTTTCCTTGGCTCAATTTTTATCTGTTGGTGTTCTCCAATTTTCAACACCCACCACCATATCTTCTAATGACACATTCTTCTTGGTGAAAACATTCATTTCCATGACTTCGCGCATCACTTATATGCTCATGAATGTCCATTTTTTAAAATCTGCCCAAATTTCTGTCTTAAGATCATATTTGCAGATTTAATTCTGTAATATAAATTTTTATTTAGACATTCTATAAGAAATCCTTCACTCAATGTGTCCTCAAATCAATTTATTATCTCCCATATACTACAAAATTTCTCTTTTCTGGTGTTAACAGAAGGACATGGTATAATAGCCAGTGTCTAAAGCCAGAAATCAACTTTTGAATTGTGATTATTTCATCTCTTTCATCCATTCATCTAAACAATAATTGAAGTCGTCTCTGTTCTCTACATCTCTTTTGACACTTTTTATTTCACATGATAGTCACTTCTCATCAGATTAATACACAGCCTATTTTTCTTTTTCTGTATTTGCCTTTCCTCCACTCTTCTGCATTCTCCACAGTGCTGTTCAGAATGTTCTTTCTATCCATATGATTATGTCATACCTTTTCATAGCTCTTTATTGATAGGAGGATCAATAATAATCTAAAATAAACTAGAATTTTTTAGGAAAAGCACATTACCATAGATATTAAATAGCCTTGGTAAATTAATAGTACACATAATTATTTTACATTAAATTGGCCAATTAGATAGAAAAAAAAATTACCCATATGATTCTAGAAGAGCATATTTTGTCTCACATTAGCAACTTCTACCTAAACTGTAGATATATAGTTTTTATGTAATACATTGAGAACTGGGTTGCAGGCATAAATAATTCAATGCAAGCACTAGTCACATTTCTGTTTCAAAGCATTGCTGTAAAGATATAATATGATAAGATAACAATATTTTGCACTCTATATTAATTGTTTTTAAATGTAAATATCATTTTTTTTTATACATATCACTGTTCTCTACCTTCTTTCACTAACTCATTGTGGTTATGTTTTTCTATATGCTTCTTTTATCCCTGCTCTTTGCTGTAATTAAAACCTGATTCTGTCCCCATATCTTCAAATAATATTTTTAAAAATCATTGTTTAGATTTATTTATGGCTTCCTAGAATACAACAACAGCTGTTTCACATTTTCCCTGTCAATCTCCTGCTATTATGTTAGCAACATGACAACACATTCTTTTAACCAT
Source organism: Pteropus medius (assembly GCF_902729225.1). Taxonomy (NCBI): domain Eukaryota; kingdom Metazoa; phylum Chordata; class Mammalia; order Chiroptera; family Pteropodidae; genus Pteropus; species Pteropus medius. The sequence goes on along the minus strand of NW_024344240.1, from coordinate 12,318,568 downwards.
TCAGAACCCTGTACCATATAGCCATTCAATGCCTATGTAGATTCCTTTTTACTTGCTACATTAGAAACTAATATTGTATAACAAACGTCAACTAAGAATCTTTAATTCATGTATAATGTCTGCTTTGCTCGTTATTATTTATTTACATTTACTCAGATCCAGTTTCTATTCTAGAATCAGTTGTCATATTGCATGACACCAAATATGTGTTATTAAATCAATGAAACCAAATCAAGATATACATTGAGTCCCTGTTACATGCTCTGCTTTGTGATGTGTGCTGCAATTAAAATAAAGATAACCAAGTCAGGACTGTCAAGAAGTTAACATAGCAATAAAAAGAATACACATAAATATTTTAAGGAAATTAGCACTAACATGATATAGGATAAGGAGGAGAGTGGTAGTAGGAGAAATTGAAATGAAAGATGGTATTCTACAGAATATAAAACCAGAAGAAAATAAGATTTTTCTATTTTACTAATTGATCTGTTGTGTGTTTGTTTTTATCTTCTGTGGGTAGAAGAGTACCTAACACACAGTGGGCACTATTTTTTTTTTTTTAATAAATTCCTTCGTTTGAGGAGAGAGACAAGATTTCAAAAGCATCTGAAATTTGATATGACCTTTAAAAAGTAACTAAGATTTCAATGACTGGATGTGCAAAATGAGAAAATTCTAGGTTCATAGGAAGTTGATAATTATAGGCCTTCTTCTACAAAGCATTCATCCCACTATGTAAGAAAAGCAACAATAGATAGAGAAGTCCATTTTTTTTCCCCTTCATTAAAGGAGTAAGGATTGTAGGAAAGTCAGAAATATAGTTTGGTTACATATTATAAGAGATTTTGAATGTACATTGAAGAACCTCTGCCTATTTGGACACCGATGATAAAACAGTGATACATTTTGAAGCAAAGTAAGACCATTTAAATTCTAATTTAGCAAGACAATATTTCAGCGATCTGTAGGCTTATTTGAAGGGAGAAATATACAGGGAGAGAGACCATTAGTGAAACATACCAAAATGTGACTCTTCCTATCTTCGAGATGGTTCAGAATCCAAAGACAAGATCCAAATTCTGACACATTCTAAATCAAGTTGCTGAACCATCTATGTGGGATATGCTAAGAGAATACGAAAGTGGTTTTATTAGCATTAGTTTTTCATCCTCCATCAAACAATGTAAGAAAGAAAAATATATATATTGATAGTTTGATGAGACTAGTTTGAGAAGACTTCCTTCATAAAGGAGATCTAAGCATATTATGTTATATACGAATAAGTTTCATCAACTCCAGTCTAGTGAAAAGATGTTAAAGAGAACAAATTTAGAGATATTTTAAATAATGCTTTACAGATGTAGTTAAAGCTATGTCTGTAACTTCTCTACAATCTCACTTTTTTCTTTTCTCTTCAAATCTAAATACAACTGCATCTATGTTTTTATAATTTATTGCCTATGCACATGCCTATATATATCCATATCTACATATATATGTGTGTGTATATATATATATATACACACATATATATATATATGTAGATATGTATATATATATATATGTATATATATATATATATACATATATATATATACACAGTGAAAAAACACTGGTGTATATAATCAACAAATTTGTTGTAATAATATATGTTTGCAACAAAAGTGATTTTAAGATTTATCAATTTTGGTAAATATAAATCAAGTGCATTCATTTTGCCTGCTGTTTGATATTACATTGTATAAATATTTCATAGTTTATTTATACTTCCTAATCTTAAAGTCTATTTTATTTGCTTTCTTTCCTATCACAAATAACATTGAAATGAGTAACATTATATTTCTCTCATCACACAAATATAGAAACATTTCTTTAGAATATATCGGTACCAAGGATTGTTCTAGGTCTTTATATGAGTGCCTCCCTTTTTAAATTAAATTAGTCAAGGTGACATTGAATAATACAAATATATAGATTTCAAGTGTACAATTCAATAATACATCATCAGTATATTGCACTGTGTTCACCACCCAAAATCAAATCTCTTTTCATCATCATATATTTAACCCCTTTCTCTTAGATACCTTCCCTCCCTCCTTTCTCTCTTGATAATCACTAAACTGATGTCTGTGTCTATGAGTTTTTGTCTATTTGTATTGTTCATGTGTTGATTTCAGTTTTATATCCCACATATATGAGCATCTTCTAAGACTTTTTTTTTTGCTTTATTTGATTGTAACTGTGTTATATATATACATTTATCAATGTTTAAGTTCCAGTTCTGAATTTTCTACTTTATTTAATTGATCTACTTGCCTTTCCCTGGACAACACCAAAATTCTTGAATTTAATAGATTTAATTTGTGTTTTAACTTTTATAGCTCATATCTTCTCTTCTTGGTTTCTGTTATATTATCTGGACTATACTTGGCCTTTGAAATTTCATGTGAATTTAAAGAGGAGTTTTTCACTAAATTACAGAACATCCATTATTGAAAACCACTTGCTTTACAGTATTCTTATAACTAAGGCTATAAAGAAGAAGCTGCATTGAGACTGATAGGAGGAGTAGAAATGAGGAATAGATAGATCCCACAACCATAGTGTGGCCTTTAAGAAACAGGAGGAATATCTTCGCTCCAGAGGTTCCCCTTGCAGAGCGAAGGGTCCCAGCCCCATACTAAGCTAGGGCTCCAGTGCTGGGAAGAGAAGTTATGATAACATATGGCTATGTAAACCAGTGGGATTGTGGTTGAATGAGATGGAGGGCTGCTGGAGACCTAGGTGCTACAGATCTTAAAAGGACAGTAAGTCTCACAGACTTACTTGTTCACAAACTCACTCACTCTGAGTTCCAATGCTGAGGAAGCAGTTCACAAAGCACGAGATATATATGGGGAAGAGCTGAATTGACTAGTTTCAGAGTGAGGGCAGAGGGGCAGGGCTCAGGGCAACTCTCTCCATGGATGGAAGTGTTAGCAGAGGCCATTATTTTTTTTGTTGAGCTCTCCTCCAACTCAGCTAGCAGGTGCAGGTTAGCTCCAAATCTGAGCACTTCATTAACTTGGTTAGCACTGTTCAGCACACCCTGGTGATACTCTGAAATCCTGCCGCACTAACTCTCACTCTTTAGCTGAACCTCTTCTACAGCATTTTCACACAAGAGGTTTTCTACAGCTCATGCTGTGGACTTTACTAAAGTCTCTCAAAGGTCCATAAATTCCAAATAACAGTGGCTGGTCTTGAATGCCTCATACCTCTTCCTAAGTAGCTCCAAGCCCAGTACTAGTGGCAACCAGCCTCAGATCACCTTGTAACTTTTATCAGCTGGCCCTAGGCCAGGTAAAGGCAGAACATGACTTTGTCCTGCACCAGAATTCCTCCTAAAAGGCCCCAGAATCAATACATCTTATGGCTGGCTTTACATCACACCAGAGCACCACACAATCAGTACCACAAATGACACACCCAAAGAGTAGACTTGACAGGCACCAGAACCTCCACTAAATTTAATCTTGCTCCTTGGAGTCAGTCCCCTCAAAAGAGCTATTTCACTGTAATCACACAACCAATCAGCCTGAGGGTAAGTCTCACTTCCTGATGTGCCAACAGCAATCAAGTCTCAACTACAACAAGAGGGCACACATGACACACACAAGGGATACCCATAGAGCACCCATCTCAGGTGAACAGGGTGATTGTGCCACTGGGCCCTACAAGACATCTAATCCATAAGATCACTTTTCCAAGACCAGGAGACATAGTGTTACATATACGTAACACATACAAGCAAACAAAGGAAGGCAGCTAAAACAAGGAAAGAAACATGTCCCAAATAAAAGAACAGGACAAAACACCAGAAAGAAAACTAAAGTAAATGGAAACAAGCAATCTACCAGATGTAGAGTTCAAAACACTGGTTATAAGGATGCTCAGTGAACTCAGAAGAAGGAAACATGAACTCAGTGAGAACTACAACAGATAGAAAACATAAAAATGAAGATAGAAAACATAGAAAAGAACTCATAAGAAATAAAGAATATAATAACTGTAATAAAGAATACATTAAAGGTAATCAACAGTAGATTAAATTAAGTAGAGGACTGAATCAGTGATCTAGAAGGCAAGTTAGGGAAAAACACCCAATTGGAACAGCAGAAAGAAAAAAAAAATCAGAAATAATGAGGATAGTTTAAGGGATCACTGAAATATCATCAGTATACTAACCTATGTTTGTTAGGATACCAGAAGGAGAAGAGAGAGAACAAGACATTGAAAATCTATTTCAAGAAATAATGACATAGTCTACGGCCATGCTATCCTGAAAAAGCCCAATCCCGTCTGATCTCGGAAGCTAAACAGGATCGGGTCTGGTTAGTACTTGGATGGGAGACCACCTAGGAAGATCAGGTGCTATAGGCATAAAAATAAAAAAATAAAGGATTGAAGCTGACAAGGTCCTTGCAATCTGTGAGGTCTATCAAGTGTTACCTCGTGAAAGAAAGAAAGAAGAAAGAAAGAAAAGAAAGAGAGAAAGGAAGGAAGGAAGGAAGGAAGGAAGGAAGGAAGGAAATAAATGGTTGAAGGAAGAGAGGGAGAAGGAGAGGAGGAGGGAAAGAAAGAAAGAGAGAGGAGAGAGAGAGAGAAAAAGAAAGGAAAGAAAGAAAGAAAGAAAGAAAGAAAGAAAGAAAGAAAGAAAGAAAGAAAGAAAGAAGTAAAACTTTCCTAATCTGGTGAAGGAAGTAGACATACAAGTCCAAGAAGCATAGAGGGTCCCAAGCAAGATGAACTCAAAGAGGGATATAAACCAAAACATATCATAGTTAAGTGCCAAAGTTTAAAGACAAAAAGAGAATCTTAAAAGTAGCAAGTGAAAAGCAGCTATTAAGTACAAGGGAGCTCTCATAAGACTGTTAGCTGATTTCTCAAGAGATTTTGCAGGCCAGATGTGATTGGCATGAAATATCCAAAGTGATGAAAAGCAAGGACCAGAAACATGACAGAGTGAGGGATCTCCATGGATCTGTCCCCTTGAAATAATAATAAGCTGACCATCTAAAACTGAACAAATAACACTCAACATGCACAAAAGCACATCTGACTGATCTGTACATCAGAATTTCCAAAGTTCGGACTCACTCGAGTCTGTGGGGGTAAGATTGAGAGGAACAAAAAGAGCTGCTATACTCAGCCAAAGCTCCCTGCAGAAGGAAGGGAAAGGAGGAAGGTTTGGCTGGTTCCCTGAACAGTCCTGTCTGAGGGATCAGAGTGTTCCAAACAGCAGAACCCAGGAATAAGGGCAGAAAGTGGAGCAGAAACTAAGTGCAGAGGGGAAATAGTTGCGTCTTAGCAGCCGAGGTTGCCAAGCGGGAATCTGAGATATGAAGTCTGACAGTGGCCTCCCCAACTCCATCAACCCAGAGCATGCCCTCTCAGACTTAGCACTGTGGAACACCGGGAAATTTGTGCAACTAGTACTGAATCATAAAACATGGCTGGTACCACAGACAGGTGCTGGGATTGAAGGAATCTGATCATGGATTGAATATAAAATTTATTAGAGAGAGGGGGAAATAAAAGCACTTTTGGTCTCAAAGCAGTGATCCAAGAGGCTTGGATGCTACCACTGGAAATCAAAAGAAAAACTCTTTCTTATCAACTGGCTAAGAGAGACTTCTATATAAGAAATCTTTTTTTTTGAGGGAAAATAAAGGCAGAGTACACCCCCAGGCAGAATGCCCAGGCAGAAAAATAGTCCTTTAAACACCATGAATGACCAAGGTCATGAGGAAATTCAGGAAAAAAAAAAAAAAGAGAGAGAGAAAAATCTCCAGAAAATAAAGCTCAAAGGCATAGAAATATATGATTTAAATGGAAGAGAATTCAGGAATTCACTTATGAAAAAACTCAATAAGACACAAAATAAATCTGATCAATAATTCCAAGAACTTAGAATCAAAACAGACCAACAAAATAAATTTTTTAGAAAGGAAGTTATAACCTTAAAAAAAGAATGAGGTAGAACTTCTGGAGATGCAGAATGTATTTAAAAAGATGAAGAATGAAATAGAAAGCTTAGGAAATAAAGCTGACCAGATGGAGGAAAAAATCAGTGATATCAAAGACAGAAAGCTGGAAATGATGCAATATAAAGAGAGAACTGAGAATTAAATAAATAAATAAATAAATAAATAAATAAATAAATAAATAATAAAAGAACTAGACAAGTACTATCTGATACCATCAAGAAAAGCAACGTAAGAATAATGATTATACCAGAAGGAAATGAGAAGAAAAATAAAACAAAGAGCATGTTCAACCAAATAATTAACAAGAATTCCCCAAATCTAAGAAAGAACCTGGATCTTCAAATTATCTCAACTCAAAAAGGCCTTCTTTAAGACATTATATTAAAATTGTCAATAATTAATGATATAGAAAAAAACAAACTTAAATAAAATGAATTACCAGTCAAGAATAGTATATCCAGCAAAGCTCTCCTTTAGATAGGAAGGAGAAATAAAGTCCTTTACAGACATAACAAAAGTTGAGAGAATTCTCCTCTACAAGGTCTACATCATATGAAATATTGAAGGGGGTCATCCCACCAGAGACTAAAGGACAAAAAATACATAACTATGAGTAAGACAACCATCAGGCAGAAACAAGATAATGTAATCCTTATTAAGAATAGGCTATTTTAAGTTTAAACATTAAGCGGATAATTACTCCTGCAACTTAGATATGAACATTCAGCATACATAGAGAAAACTGGAAACAACAAAAATAGATAAGAAGACAAGTAAACATCCAAATTCACAAAAGGGAATTGATGTAAGTCACACGCAGAAGAAAATGGACTATTGTATTTGTATAACTATCTTTCATATAATCTTAATGGTAACGACACACCAAAAATCCAGAATTGAGATACATAGCATAAAACAAGAGGGAACAGAGGGAAAATCCACAAAACATCACAACGTTAAAATGACAGACAGAAACACAAGAACAAAGAAACAATGGAAAAAGTGAACTACCAGAAAACAACAATAAAAAAAAACCACTATAGAAAAACCTCATATTTCAATAATCACCCTAAATGTAAATGGACTGAACTCACCAATCAAAAGGCACAGAGTTGCAGATTGGATCAAAAAACAAAACCCAATCATATTCTGCCTACAAGAAATACACCTCAGCTGCAAAGACAAATATGAACTCAAAGTGAAAGGGTGGAAAACAATATTCCAAGCAAATGGCATCCAAAGAAAAGTAGGTGTAGTTATACTTATATTTGACAAAATAGACTTCAAGATAAAATGAAAGGAAAGAGAAATACTGATGGACACTTTATAATGATAAAGGGAACCATACATCAAGGAGACATAACACTTATTAATATCTATTCTCCCAAAAGGGAGCCCTGAAATATATAAAGCAACTACTGACAGAACTAAAAGGAAAAACAGAACAAAACATGATCATATCAGGGGACCTAAATACCCCACTTCCAGATATGAATAGATCATCTAAACAGAAAATCAATAAAGAGATAACATCTTTATATGATCCATTAGACCAACTGGACATAATCGACATTTACAGAGCCTTTCATCCTAATACGACTGCTTATATAATCTTCTCTAGAGCTCATGGAAGATTCTCAAAGATAGATCACATGCTGGGACACAAAACTATCAACAAATATGAGAGGACAGAAATCATACCCAGATTCTTCTCTGATCATAATGCTTTCAAGCTGAGATCAACTATAATAAGAAAGCAAGAAGAACCACAAATATGTGAGGATTAAATAACATGCTACTGTAGAAAATGACTGGCTCATAGAAGAAATAAAATGAGAGATAAAGAGATATAGAAACAAATGAGAATGAAAGTACATCATATCAAAATTTTGGGGACATGGCAAATTCATATCATTACAGGCCTATCTCTAAAAACAAGAACGAGCCCAAATAAACAACCTAACACTGCATCTTAAAACTGAAAAAAAAAAAAAACAATAACAACAAAGCCCAAAGTCAGCAGAAGGAAAGAAACAATCAAAATCAAAACAGAATTAAATGAAATTGAGAACAGAAAGATAATAGAGAAAAATAAATGCAACAAAAAGCTGGTTCTTTGATAAGATTAATAAAATTAACAACTCTCTGACTAGACTTACTAAAGGAAAAAGAGAAAGGAACACAAATAAACAAAATCAGGAATGAAAGAGGATAAGTTATGACAGATACCACTGAAACACAAAGGATTATACAGAAAGACTATGAAAAATCATATGACACAAAATTTAATAACCTAGAAGAAATGAACAAGTTCTTAGAAATATGCAACCTTCCTAGAATGAATTAGGAACAACTGGAAAATCTAATTAGACCAATCAGTAGCATGGAAATTGAAACATTCATTGAAAAACTTCCAAAAAGTAAAAGTTCAGGACCAAATGGCTTCACCAGTGAATTCTACCAAACATTCAAAGAGGATTTAATTCTTACTCTTCTCAAACTCTTTCAAAAAATTGAAGAAGAGCCAGTAGTTCCTAACTCATTTTGAGGCCAACATTACCCTAATACCAAAACTTGATAAAAATGATACAAAACAAAAACTGACAAACCAATATCTCTCATGAACACAAATGCAAAAATCCTAAATTAGATACTAGCTCATCGAATACAACAATATATTTAAAAGATTATACACCATGATCAAGTGGGCTTAATCACAGGGCAGAGTGATGGTTTAACACATGTAAATCGATTAATATGATACATCGCAAAAACAAAAGAAAGAATAAGAATCATATAAACATATCAATAGATGCAGAAAAAGCCTTTGACAAAATACAGTAACCATTTATGATTAAAACATTTAACGAAATAAGTATAAAAGGAAAGTACCTCAACATAATAAAGGCAATATACAGCAAACCCTCAGCTAACATTATACTTAAGAGTAAAAAAATAAAATCCTTTCCTCTAAAATCAGTAACAAGACAAGGCTGTCAACTATTACCACTATTATTCAGTACAATTTTGGAAGTCTTGGCGAGTACAATCAGACAAAAGAAAGATATAAAAGACATCCAAATAGAAAATGAAGAAGTCAAACAGCCATTATTTGTGGATGACATGATCCTCTATATAGAAAAGCCTAAAGACTCCACTAAGAAACTACTAGAAATAATAAACAAATACAGTAAATTTTCAAAATACAAAAATCAATGTTCAAAAATCAATAGCATTCCTATACACTAATAATGAATTTTCAGAGAAAGAAATTAAAAAAAAAATCTCTTTTACAATTGCAACAAAAATAAAATATCTAGGAATAAATCTAATGAAACATGTGAAAAGCCTATATAATGAAACCTATAAGACACTATTAAAAGAGAGTGAAGAATAAACAAAGAAATGCAAAGATATTCTGTGTTCTTAGATTGGAAGAATCAACATAGTTAAAGTGACCTTATTACCTAAAGAAAAATCCCATCAGCATTTTTTAAAGAAATAGAACAAAAAACCATCAGATTTGTATGGAAGCACAAAAGATCTCGAATAACAAAGCAATCTAGGCTAAAAAAGAACAAGGCTGGAAGTATCACTCTTCCCAACTCAAATTATACTACAAAATGTCAGTAATCAAAATAATATAGTATTGGCAGAAAACACACAAACCAGTGGAACAGAATTAAGAGTCCAGAAGTAAACCCTGTTTTTATGAGCAAATAATTTCTGACAAAGGAGCCAAAAACATACAATGGAGAAAGGAAAGCCTCCTCAATAAACGATGCTGGGAAATTTGGAAAGCCACATGCAGAAGAACAAAATTAGACTACCAAAATTAAGTGCAACTGAATCAGGGATTTGAATATAAAACCTGAAACAATAAATTGCATAGAAGAAAACATAGGTACTAAACTCATGGACTTTGGACTTAGTGAGGATTTTATGAATTTTACCTCAAAGACAAGGGAAGTAAAAGAAAAATAAATGAATGGCACTATATCAAACTGAAAAGCCATTCAGCAAAAACAAAACAAAACAAACAAACAAAACAATAACAACAACAACAAAAAAAACCTGTCAACAAGGTAAAGAGACAACCATCTGAATGGGAGAATATATTTGGATATTAGGCCGTCTAATAAGAACTCATACAACTCAGTAACAACAACAACAACAACAACAACAACAACAAAATCCAATTAAAACTGGGCAGAGGACTTGAACAGACATTTCTCCCATGAAGACATACAAATGGCCAAAAGACAAATGAAAAGATCCTCAACTTCACTAGTTATCAGAGAAATGCAAATCAAAACCACAATGAAATATCACCTCACACCTGTTAGAATGGCTATCTTCAACAGAACAAATAATAAAAAGTATTGGAGAGGTTGCAGGGGAAAAGGAACCTTCATACATTGCTAGTGGGACTGCAAAATGAAACAACCACTATGGAAAACAGGATGGAAGTTACTCAAAAACTAAGAATTGAATTACCATATGATCCAGCAATCTCTCTTTTGGGAATTTACCCCCCAAACCTGAAAACATTAATCCATAAAGATATATGCACCCCAATGTTCATAGCAATATTATTCACAGTGGCCAGGACGTGGAAGCAACTAAATTGTCCTTTCATAGATGATTGGCTAAAGAAGCTGTGGTACATATATACAATGGAATATTACTCAGCCATAAAAAGAGATGAAATACTGCCATTTGTGACAACTTGGATAGATCTCGAGATAATTATGCTAAGTGAAATAAGCCAGACAGAAAAAGTTGAAAACCACATGATATCATTCGTATGTGGGATATAAATCTAAAAGCAACAAACAAACATGACAGAGACTCCTGGATATGGACAGTGAATTTGTGGTTACCATAGGAAAAGGGGGAAGGTAGAGGTAAGAGGGGTTAAATATTCGGTGATAGAAGGAAATCTAACTATGAGTGGCAAACACACAAAGCAATATATATATATATATATATATATATATATATATATATATATATATATATATATAAAAATATATATGACATACTGTTGAATTTTACACTTGAAACTTATTGGATTTTGTTGATCAATGTCACTTCAATAATTTTTGAATTAAAGAAAAAAACTTTAAATTTGAAAAAGAAAGAGAAAGAAAGAAAAGCAAGATGTACAACCAAGATTACTTTACCTAGCAAGGCTATCATTTAGAATCGCAAGACAAATAAAGAGTATACCGCGCCCCCCAAGAAAATAAAAGGCTAAAGGAATTCATTACAACCAGACCAGTATTATAAGAAATGTTAAAGGGACTTTTTATCTTTAAGAAGAAAAAAAAAAACAAAAATATGAGTAATAAAATGGCAATAACTACATATCTATCAACAATTACTTTAAATGTAAATGGGCCTACAGCCTTGCCACCCTGAACAAGCTCGATCCTGTCTGATCTTGGACACTAAGCAGGGTCAGGCCTGGTTAGTACTTGGATGGGAGACTGCCTAGGAAGACCAGGTGCTGTAGGCGTAAAAAATAAGAGATCGTAAGCTAACAAGTTCTTTGCAATCTGTGAGGCCTACCAAGGGCTGCCTCACCTAAAAAAAAAAATCTAAATGGACTAAATGCTGCAATCAAAAGACATTGGGTAGCTGAATGGATTTTTTTAAAAACGATCTCTATATATGTCACCTACTAGAGGGCCCTTCAGATCAAACGACACCCACAGACTAAAAGTAAAGAAATGCAAAATAATTTTTCATGCAAATTGAAACAAACAAACAAAAATCTGGGGTACCAACACTTATCTCGGGCAAAATAGACTTTAAAACAAAAGCTGTAATAAGAGAGAAAGAAAGCAATTTCCTAAAGTCAAGAGGATCTATCCAACAAGAAGACATAGCTCTTATGCACAATTACATAGTCTATGTAGGAGGACCAAAATATATAAAGCAAATATTGACAACATAAAGGAAGAGATCAACAGTAATACAAGCATAGTATGGGACTTTAATATTCCATTGACATCAACAGATAGATCATCTAGGCAGAAAATCAACATAGAAACACTGGCTCTAAATAACACATTAAACCACATGGCCTTAATTTATATTTTTAGGATATTTAACCCAAAAGCAGCATAATATACATTTTTCTCAAGTTTACTTGAAACATTATTCAGGACAGACCACATGTTAGGACACAAAATAAGTCATCTCAATAAATTAAAATCATATAAAGCATCTTCTCCAATCGCATTGGTATGAAAACAGAAATCAATTACAAGAAAAAAACTGAAAAACATACAAACATATGGAGGCTTAATAATGTGTTAATAAACAATGAGTGGGTTAACAATAAAATCAAGGAGGAAATCAGAAGATACCTTGAAATGAAGATGTAAATAAAACAATCCAAAAATCTTTGAGACACAGCCAAAGCAATTCCAAGTGGGAAATTTATAGCAATACAGCCTACCTCAAGAAACAGAAAAATCTCAAATGAACAATCTAAATTTACATGTATGAAAACTAAGAAAAGAAAATCAAAGTCCAAAGTGAGTAAAATGAAGAAAATAATAAAAATCAGAGTGGAAATAAATAAATGTTAAAGGGACTTTTTTACTTTAGAGTTAAAAAAGAAAAAAAAACAATAGAAAAGATCAATGAAACCAAGAGCTGGTGCTTCGAAAAAATAAGTGAAATTGATAAACATTTAGCCAGATTCATCAGGAAAATAAGAGAGAGGGCCCTAATAAATACAATCTGAAATGAAAACGGAGAAGTGACAACCAACACCACAGAAATACAATAGATTACAAGGAAATACCACAAACAATTATATGTCAACAAATTGAACAATCTGGAAGAAACTGATAAATTTCTAGAAACATACAATCTTCTAAGGTTAAATTAAGAAGAAACAGAAAAATCTGAGCAGATTGATTACTACTAACAAAATTGCATCAATAATCAGAAAACTTCCAATGAACAAAGGCCCTGGATCAGATGGCTTCACAGGTGAATTTTACCAAACATTCAAAAACAAATTAATACTTATCTTTTTCAAACTATTCCAAAAATTAGAAGTAAAAGCTCCCAAACTTATTTTACAAAGCCAGAATTACCCTGATATGAAAATCGAAAAAAAAAAGAAAATTATAGGCTGATTCCCTGATGAACATAGATGCAAAAATCCTCAACAAAATATTAGCAAATGAAATCTGCAATACATTAAAAAGATCATACTCCATGATCAAGTGAAATTTATTCCCAGAATGCAAAGATGTTTCAATATCTGCAAAGTAATTAATGAGATACACCACATAAATAAAATGAAAGGACAAAAATTATATGATCATATCGATAAATGTAGTAAAAGCATTTGACAAAATCAAACATCCATTTATGGTAAAAACTCTCAGCAAAGTGGGAATAAAGGGAACATACTTCAACATAATAGAGACCATATATGACAAAGGCTAACATCATACTCAACATGGAAGAACTGAAATTTTTTTTCTTTAAGTTTAGAGACAAGACAATCTGAAATGAAAATGTCTACTTTCACCACTTTTATTCAGCATAATATTGGAAGTCCTAGGCACAGCAGTCAGAGAAGATAAAGAAATAAAAGGCATCTGAATTTGAAACAAAGAAGTAAAATTGTCATTATTGCAGATAACATGATACTATATATAGAGAACCCTAAAGAATCCACTAAAAAACTATTAGACCTAATAAATAAATTCAGTAAAGTAGCAAAATACAAAATTAATATTCATAACTTAGTTGCATTTTTATATACCAATAACAAACTATTAGAGAAATTAAGAAAAGAATTCCATTTACAATTGCATCAAAAAGAATGAAATACTTAGGTATAAATTTAATCAAGGAGGTAAATTATAGGTCATTAAAGAAAAAAAATTAATATAAATAAATGGAAGCATATACCATGCTCATAGATATGAAGAATTAACATCGTTAAAATGTCCATATGACCCAAAGCAATCTATAGATTTGATGCAATTTCTATCAAAATACCAATGGTATTTTTCATAGAACTAGAAGAAATAATACCAAAGTTTACATGAGACCACAAAAGATTGTGAATAGCCAAAGCAATCTTGAGAAAGAAGAATAAAGTTGGAGTTGTCATACTATCTGATATTAAACTATTATACTACAGGGCTACAATAATACAAACAGCATGATACTGGAATAAAATAGACACATAGATTAAAGGAACAAAATAGTTTACCCAGAAATAAATCCATGTCTGTAGGTTCAATTAATCTATGACAAAGGAGGCAAAAACATACAATGAGGTAAAAACAGTCTATTCAATAAATGGCATTGGAAAAACTGGAGAGAACAAGAGTAAAATTGGACCACTTTCTTACAGCACATATAAGAATAAATTCAAAATTAATTAGTCTTAAATGTAAGCCCCAAAACTACAAAACTCCTAGAAGGAAACATAGACAGCAAACTCTTTGACATCACTCTTGGTAATATTTTTTTAGATATGTCTTCTCAAGCAAGAGGAATAATAATAAAAAAATAAACAAATGAGACTTCATCAAACTAAAGAGTTTTTACACAGTAAAGGAAACCATCAACAAAACAAAAAGATAACCTACTAAATGAAAGAAGATATTTGCCAAAGGTACATTGGATAAAAGGTTAATATCTAAGATATATAAGGAAATAATATGACAACACCCAAAACATAATAATCCAACTAAAAATTTGGCAGAGAACCTGGATGACATATCTCCAAAGAGGATATAAGGTAGCTAGCGGAATATGAAAAGATGCTCAATATCACTAATCATCAGAGAAATAAATGCAAATTAAAACCACAGTGAAATATCATTTTACACCTGTCAGAGAGGCTATCATCAATAAATCAACAAACAAAAGTGTTGGTGAGGATGTGGAAAAAAGGGAACTCTTATGCATTGTTAAGATTGTAAATTGGTGCATATATTATGAAAAATAATATATGTTTGAATGGGAGAAAAATGGCATAGATGATAGAAGCTTTGCTCGTCCCCTCTTGCGACCACATCAAAGTTGATACAAAAACACAGAGCAAACAGCTAGCAGAGTCACCTGGGGTATAGATAAAGAAAAGCCCTACAACTAGGGAGAGAAATAATTAATCAACCTGCAACAGTAGAAGGTAGGAGAAGGCAAGGATGTGAGGCTGCTGGATCCCAAGCGGCTGAGTTGGACAGAAGCTGTGGTAGCAGCAGGCAGATGCAGATGCCTCTTAAAGGGGCTATGTCCTCAAGCAGACTTTCTCCGTGACGGACCTGCTACGTCTGAGCACCAGCTTCGGGTCAGGCTGCTTGGGAGACACCAAAGACTTCCAGGAAGACACTGAGTTGTCAGAGCAAGGGCAAAAGGCGAGGCTTTCTCTAGGCAGACGTGCTGGCAGTATCCATTGTTCTCTTGCGCTCTCTCCCCTCCCAGTGTGTGGAGGCAGCGCTGTCATAGCTGAGACATCAAACTGGACAACAGAGGTCACCTCGCCCAGAGGGTTACCTGAAAACTCTGCCTCGCCAATTCGAGACCCCACCCAGGCCACATTCAGTTGTGTTCTCTGCGAGTCCTGTGCCACTTACTGAGCATCTACAAGACTCAAATTGTTACCATTGGAGCAATTGGAGTTCTGGTAACACACACCTCTAGGTCCCTTTCACTGCTGAAGGAATTAATTTCAACTCAGTGAATATGGGAAATATTCATTTATTAAAAGCTCATTATGAGGTAGAAAACAGATCAATCCTAAAACTGGCTAGCCATGTGGAAATAAGGTTACGTACCCTTAAGGAGGGGTACGGGTTACAGCCAAGGAAGATGGAGAGCTGTTACCCTGGGGGAGGGGGAGGTCTACGTTATATTTGGGGGCTGTGACAGGGTGATCCGAAAGATCTAGGTGATTGGCAAGTGAGGTCACATTGATTGACACCTGGCTGCTATATAACTTTGCCTAGTGCCCAGGTGCTTACCCAGAATTCAGTCTATTAAAATTAGGTTAATGAACTTCCAGGAATAGTCATGATATTATAATGATGGTATAATAAGGCTGAAGTTAGGGGCAGTACTTTCTGTGCATGCTTTTATAGCTGATTTAGGCCAGCAGCTTTTATGGCCTTTGTGCTCTAGGATTTGGGGTAATTTATAACCCTAACAGGGAGGTATTTCTGAGACATCCTTAAGGAAGGTCTTCAAGGGAAGTTTCTATGGTTACAGAGCTGGGACCCTATTCTTTTGTCCCACTGTCGCTCATGTCTGACTAGCTACCTCACAACACTGGTGGCAGTTGACTTCGGTTTCTGGCATGGCTTCTTGAGGCAACTATAAGCACAGCATCTGGGGATTGCTTGCTGCATCTTAACAAGTGGCTCCAGAGGGGCACAGACTGGGGTTAAACTTGGGCTGCGGCTGACACTCTCTCAGGGCTGTACTGCTGGATGCCTGTTACACAAAGCCACATTAATAAGACTGGGAGATTTAGGAGCTTTGATTATTACATAGAAACAGACATAGAAAGGCAGCCAAAACTGGAAGACAAAGAAGCAAAAACCATGAGAACAAAACAGAAATCAAGAAAAAATGGAATCAAGTACTCTAACAGATGTAAAGTTCAAAACACTTACAAAGATGCTCAATCAAATTAAGAAAAGTGTAGATGAACTCAATGAGAACTTTAACGAAAACATAAAAAACATAAAAATGAAAATGAAAATTATAAAAGAGAATGAGTCAGAAATGAAGAATACATTATCTGAGATGAAGAGTATATTAGAAGGAATCAACAGAGTGAAGAAAAAAGAGTATCAAAACACCAATCTACAGGATGGGGAAGCCAAAGACACCCAATCAGAATGGCAAGAAAAAAGAAGCCAAGACTATAATAATAATTTAAGAAGCCTATGGGACAAAATTATGGGTAACAACATCCATGTCATAGGAGTACCTGAAGAGAGAGAACAAGAAGTTGAATGTATATTTGAAGAAATAATGATGGAAAACTTCCCTAACCTGGTGAAGGAAATAGACATACAACCTCAAGAAGCTCAGAAAGTTCCCCAAAAAATGAACCCAAAGAGGTCCACACCAAGACACATCATAATTAAAATGCCAAAGGTTAAAAACAAAGAATCTTAAAAGGAGCAAGAGAAAAGCAATTAGTTACCTACAAGGGAGCTTCCATAAGACTGGCAGTTGATTTCTCAAAGGAAACTTTGCAGGACAGAAGAGTGTGGCATGAAATATTCAAAGTGTTGAAAATTCAGGATCTACAAACAATACGTTATCCAGCAAAGCTATCATTTAGAGTTGAAGGACCGATAAAGACCTTCTCAGACAAAAAATTAACTAAAAGAATTCATCAACACCAAGCCAGTATTACAAGAATTGTTGGAAGGACTTCTTTAAGAAGAAAAACATGTATTAAAAACATGAATAAAGAATGGTAATAACTGAATATTTATCAACAAATATCTAAAATGGAAAAGAATGAAATGCTCCAACTAAAATATAGGGAAACTGAATAAATAAGAAAACAAGACCCCTACATATGCTGCCTATAAGAGACTCACTTCAGAGTAAAAGACACAGACTAAATGGAAGGGGATCGAAAAAAATATTCCCTTGATAGACCTAGAAGCTATTGCACTGAATGAAGTAAGTCAGATAGAGAAAGACAAATACCACATGATTTCACATACATACAGAATCTAAAGAACAAAATAACAAGAAAAATGGAAACAAATATATATACAGAAAATATTTTGAGGGCTACTAGATGGGAAGGGGGTGGAGGGCATGGTGAAAAAAGCAAAGGGATTAAAACATACAAATGGATAAATGCAAAATTGTCATGGAGATATAATGTGTAGCATAAGGAAAATAGTCAACAATGCTGTAAAAACTCTGTAAGGGGGAAAAGGAGAACTTGATTTAATGGGGTGACCACTTCATGATTTATATAGATCTCTAATCACTATGCCGTATAACTGAAACTAACATATTATTGTATGCCAACTATAATTGGAAAAAAACCTCATTAAATTGTACAAAGTAAATAGGAGCAACTAATTTTCTGTTATACTTCAATAAAGTTGTGGGAAAAAAGAGAAAAAATAGTATACTTTTTCCTCAAAAAAAAGTAGAACTTCCATACGGCCTAGCAATTCCACTTCTGGGTATTTACCCAAAGAATTGTAAAACATTAATTTAAAAATACATATGCACTTCTATATTCATCACAGAATTAGTTAACAATAGCCAAGATATGAAAGCAACTTATGTGTCCATTGATAAATGAATGGATAAAGAAGTGGTACATATATACAATGGAATATTACTCAACCATAAAAAATGAAATCTTACCATTTGTGACAACATGGATAAATCTAGAGGATATTATGCTAGGTGGAATAAGTTAGACAGAGAAACACAAATACCATATGATTTCAAATTTATGTAGAATCTATAAAACAAACAAAACAGAACAAACTCATAGATACAGAGAAGAAATTGATAGTTGCCAGATAGAAGAGGGGTTTGGAGGATGGGCGAAAAAGTAAAGAGATTAAGAAGTACAAATTGCCAGTTATAAAAATAGTCATGGGATGCAAAGTACAGCATAAGGAATATAGTAAATAATATTGTGTACTAGACTTATCGGAATGATCACTTTGTAAGTTATAAATGTCTAATCACTATGTTGAACTAATATATTATTGTATATCAACAGAAATTAAAAAAATTTAAAAAGTTATAATAGAAAATATAGATGTGTTTGTATAAAATTAAAAACTCATCATAAAAGAAAAAAGAGTTTAAATTTTAATGAAAAATATCTTAGGGGTTTTGATTTCATTGCTTTACATTTTTGTATTAATTTATAGAGAATTATTTTGAATATTAGAATATATATAGAGAGATATATTTTGAATATTGAGCATTTACATTCATGAATACATCTTTTCTATTTAATTGTCTTATTTAAAGCATTCATTAAACATTATAAGTATAACTATAAATATCTTGCTTTTTTTGGCTATTCTTATGTGCTGAAAATTCTATTACTATAAAATGTTTTGAAATTATACTTTCTAATTAATCATTGGTAGCATATATCTTTTTATATGAGTATTTATCCATAAAGTTGTTGTGCTCAGGTAATACTTAATAAGTAATTTAAATTTTGTTTATATTTTTTATTAGATAAGTATATTATCCACAAATGAAGAAAAATAATCTTCATTTCTAATATCCGTATCTATATTATTATTAATTATTATTATTTTGCCTAGGATGGCTCATGTAATACCCAAAACAGTAGAATTGATATGATCATTCTCTTTTGATAGTTCTAACCTCAGCAACTTATTTTGAGGGAGAATATTATTAAAATGCAGAAACAACATCCCACATAATCATCTCATTGATTGCAGCAAATTTAAGCTGACAGTCCCAAGCCAATAGTTCTTTAAGATGGATAATTCAACTGAATACTAAAATATCAAAAGTTGTCATGGGTGAAATAATGTAAGGATTTGGGCATGACTATCAAATTTAGAAGGAGATTATTTCATTGACGTGCACATTTGAAAAGCATCACATGAAGTATTCAACATGTGTACATTGTATTCACTGACATTTATATATTGGTTATTTGAAAACAAGCAAGCATATTTCTATTTGCATATAAATTTTGATTTTCAAGATATTCTTGAAAAAATTTTAAACAATAATTAAAACATAATGCATTTATATATTAAAATAAAAATTAAGCAAAATTATTTTAAAAGTTTAAGTGATGAGTTCTAAGAAATAACTTGAGCATTTATGTTTCATGTTAAGCAAAAAATGAGGGTATAAAATGAAAATATGATTTGGAATTCCTTAAAGAATCTTCTAAACACTTTCAAAATTATCAGAAAAATGACCTTGACATTTTCTATCATTTTATTTTTAAAGAAAAGTCATTTTTATATGCTAAAAAACATACTACTGGTGTTGCTTTGATGGATTTTGCAGATTTAATTTTTAGTTATAATAGATATATTATGGAAATTCCAGTCTTATGAAAATTGAAATAAAAAAAGGAAAAGCAATTGAACATAAGAATATTACAAAGACTGAGAGAGCTTTTCATGAATTTAGTGAGCAAATAAGAATACTTATGAAATAAACAAATGATGAAGAAACAACAAGAATGAAAGGTTAAATAGAATAGATGTGATTTCTTTAGGTTAGTTATCCAAGTCATAAATGATAATGAACAAAAGGAATTTTTGGGGATCGTGGAGAATTCATATCCCCATAATAGAAAAGATTTAATATGTTCCGCTTCGACAGGAGTACTTACTATAATCTATCTTTATTTTGCTTTTATCCCATTAGACTATAAGTTTTGTGAGGGTATAGAGTGGGTGCAAGAGTTTCCTTTATTACCCAACAAAGGTAATCGTGAGTCTAAAGAATTTTGTCACTACTCGGGAAGGTAGACAGGAGCAAGACTCTCTTTTTTGCCTAGCCAGAAAGAATAAAGAGTGACCATCTGGATTTTGATATTACTGGAATTCCTTGTGGGGTTTTTGTACCTTTGAATCTACCATGTGCATTGTTTACATTTTCTAATAAAATAGCTTGTTTTTAAAGAATGTGTTATATTCCACAATGGTGACTCTTAATTATGAGGATCTCACTTTAAGAGAAGTATATATCCAAACTGAATGCATTTAAGGAAAGTAAATGATTCTGAAATATATGTTCTAAAAATTTCTTTGACACTGAGTTTGCTAGTGTGGAGATAAAATGATCCAACATGGGAAGTAGTAGAACATGATGGTTGCTTTCAAATATTTACAAAGTAGACTAATGTGAGTGGAATCAGATGCAATGGTCCTCACAGATATAATAATCAGATCTAAACTAAAGGGCTAATGATTTTATGAAAGACAAGGAAATACTTTCCAATTGTTTGCCACAGAAAGTGGTGAATTCCTCTCATTTACAGTCTCAAGGCATAGCCTGACTAAACACTCATTTGCAGAGCAATTAAACATTAGAAAGTTAACATTTTTAAGACCTCATCAAAACTTGATATACTATAAATCTTACTTTGTGGTTAACCTCTGCACATGAAGTCTAGACATCTAAAAGAAAGTTCTATTCTTACTATAAAAATGTTCTGTTCATTCAATGGTGTCAATTATGAAATGAAAGTGTTTCTTTCTTTGTATTACTTGTAAATAAAAT
Organism: Pteropus medius; assembly: GCF_902729225.1. Taxonomy (NCBI): domain Eukaryota; kingdom Metazoa; phylum Chordata; class Mammalia; order Chiroptera; family Pteropodidae; genus Pteropus; species Pteropus medius. The sequence continues at coordinate 12,297,254 of NW_024344240.1, read as the reverse complement.
TTCTTGTGGTTAAAGTTATTCATCTTTTCATCATTGCAATAAATCTGTCATCTCAAAGGGTTCTTTCATTTTGGTAGAATTTGTATTTCATCTGGTACATTGAAAAATGAATTCTCTATCACATTGTGAAATTTGTAGTTTAATAATTCATCAAATGTGAGCCAGCCAATGGATCTTTTGAACCCCCAATTTTGCCTCCACTTAAATGCTTTTGGCCTTTGTTCTATATCATAAAAAGGGTCTTAACATGTGGAAGAAATCATCAGAACCTTAAACAAAATTTCTTTTAGACATATAAACTGAACAATTCTTGACAATGGCAGGTCTATCAAAGGAGTATGGTATCCATCTGGGCAGGTTCTCCTAGAGAGCCCCAGCTGACTGATCCTTCAGCAAGTCACTGGACACGAATATAAGGACGCAGTATCTGGTCAGTCACTTTTCATAGTGCAGTTAGCCACATATCCAGAAGTTGCCACTGCTGCTGTTACTCTTGCTGAAAAAAAAAAAAAAGTGTGTCAATCAAGTAACTGAGACCCACAGCTGTACGATTCCCTAGGCATCCAGTGTACTTTTCATTTTATTTCTAGGGAAAAATTAGAATAAAAAGTCCACAGATTATACACCATGTGGAAAACATTGGGAATTCAGAATTGCTTTGACCTACCAATTACATTTTTTAGCTTAAACCAATATGCCGAGGTTTTGCTAGTGTTCAGTGTATTTGACCAGTGTGCATAAAACTCTTTTAATACTGTGAAAGTCATGGTTTTTCTCCTGTGGCCTTAACAGCATTATCTATCCTGACTTTATACTTAATACTATGCAAAGACATGCCTAATATATTTGGCACATCAAAACAATACATCTTCTTGCTGTACATGATGTTAACACACTTAAGATTTAATCCTCATCAGTAAGATTTTAAAAGTTGATTTGTTATAAGGGTTTGTTAAAATGTGTTCTACCTATTGTGAGCTGCTTAAAAAATTCTGGTGACAAACTTTCAAATGATTAATTTTAAAAATGCATCAAATTTTGCCTGGATATCCGTTCCAGAGTATGATTTTGCTTAATCACATCCAAGAAGATACAAACTAATTCTAGTATATATTTTAATAAGAATGGTTAATCTATTCTATTTTTGGAGAACTAAGTTGTAAATTAATTAAATTTTAAAATTTTATATGTAAATATATATTTTTACACATATGGAATTTACATGTAATCCTGTCAACATTTTTATTTTATTTATTTATTTACTTTCTATATATTTTTAGATGAAGCAATCCTTGGTTGATCTCACAGATTGCAAGGACCTTGTCAGCTTACAATCTCTTATTTTTTATTTATTTTTTACTACGCTTACAGCACCTGGTCTTCCTAGGTGGTCTCCCATCCAAGTACTAACCAGGCCTGACCCTGCTTAGCTTCCGAGATCAGATGGGATCGGGCTTGTTCAGGGTGGCATGGCTGTAAATAATATTTTTATATTATCTAAACAAATTTCATTTTAGTCACCCTTGAAATAAATGGTTTTGTCATAATAGCTATTCTTCAATATTTAAATTTTATTGAATCATTATGTTTATATTTCAATAGCTTTATAAATATTTTAAAAATCAGTTATCTGTAACATGCCTCATAGAAAATCAGTGAGATTTCCAATTCTATTTTTCTTTTTATTTTAAGTTATTTTTGAATTACATTTGAGAAATTTATATTATTAGCATCACATTGAATGTCTATTATGTAGGGGTAAAAAGAGTATCATACTTATTTTTTCTTGTTGAGAAACTAACATTTAATTTTATAAAATATTTTTCATTTAAATTTATTTAAACAACTTTGTTAAATAAAGTTTTTGTTTTTTAATTTTTAAAATTCAAATAGAAACTCTCTGTTTATTCCATGTTGACATTTAACAAATAGCCAGATATTTCTCCAGAAAAATGGGTTTATTTGAAAATAATAAAGAATTGAAATGCTGGGCATGCGGTCTAAGGGCCAACTATGAGTGAGTTCAGAGAAACAAAGGAGAGAAATGCTCTTTTGTGAACTTGGGAGAGGCTGTTGTAAATGAAGAGTCCATTGAAGGAAACCGAGTTCAAAGTATAGTGACTTTTCATTGGCTTTAGTTATGGCAGTTTTCTATTAACTGCGCTGTTACTGGGCAAGGAATAACTTTTGTTTTTTTCTCCTCTTGAGGTACTACTGAAACATCACTACCTGTCAAAGATGCAAGATAGGTCTCTTCCTGTAGAATACATTGAGAGTTCTCCCTTCTAGCTTTTTTACTCCATTTTAAATGAGATTTCTGTTTATTAATTTTCACACCCTAATGGCTATTCATTTCTTCAAGAAGAAAACCGAAAACCCTTTGAAGAATCTTGCTCACTTGATATGAAAAAGGCCTAAAGTTCTATTTTATATAACCAATTCCATCTCCGTGGACTCTTTCTCTTTTAATTCATTTTCTGCCCTGTCATTTCTAAGAGTGTGTCCTGGGTTAAATATAGTTAGTTTAAAAAAATTAAACCAAATTTCTAATACATTAATTCATTTTTGTGAAATTTCCAAGGAGAGAAAAATACAATATACAGTTTTTCCTAAGCTTATTTGATCATAGACACCTTTCTTTGCTGAACATTTCTCTGGAATAATACTTTAAGAAACATCCTGCAAAATGCTTTAATTGCATTTATGGCTTTTTTTAAAAGCACTGTTTGCTGTCATGCCTCTATATATGTTACCTGCAAAACACTTTATACATTTCTTCTGGTAAAACTTTGTATATCCTTCAAGAATTGTTTCCATTGTCACTTCTTTTTAAATATTCCCCTGACTTACACAGACTATACTAATTCATTGCTCTCACCTCATCTTGCATAGCTATTGGTGTTTTCTCTAATTTAATAGTTTTTATATTATATCACTGTTGCCATATTTCATCAAATCTAAGGCATGTTGAGTATATCATATACCAAATTTTTAAATTATCTACAAAACAAAAACTCACCATTAATATAATTAATATATAATGTGTTATTCTACTTAGAATTATCTTACAGTAGTAGAAATAGGTCTTTGAGACTTATTTAAAAAATATTTTATCATATGACACTCATGTGCATATATAAGAAGGAAAATAAAAGTGAAATAAAGAGGGTAAAGTTTTCTAAAACTATTCCAAATTTCTAGTTCAATTTTTGCTAAATTATTTTTACAACTCAGGAGAGTCAATATTTGCTATATAGTATTATTCTCTATTATGAAGAGCTTTAATAGTTTATTTCTTAAGAGAGAGCTCTGGTATCGCATCTGAATTTTTCATCAAAGCTATAACCTCCCACTCTTTAAGATTGAGGTTGATGCTATCTTGATTATACAACAAGGTTTTGTGCATGTGAAAACAATGACAGCTATTTTAAAATAATAGTTTGACAAACTGAAATAGTAGTACACTATTGATTGTAAGACACATCCTAATTTTAGAAATGTTATAATGTGAAAATATGTACCTTAGAATTGTTGAACTGTTTTTTTTATTTCCTCGATTAGTGGTGTATCTCTTAAAAGAAAGACTTTATCGTATTTAGAAACATCCACTGAGATTCTTAATCCTCCCCTAAACACACACACACACACACACACACACACACACACTTTTTTACACAGTTTTGCAGATACTTCTTTGTTGATTTCATTTGCATAAATATCCCCCGCTGAGTTCTAGGACACATATTTATTAAACTTTTCTCATGTTATAAACCCTAAGCTGTGAACAGTTTTGGAATAGTTGAGCAATTACTCAATAAGTTTAAAATGTACTCTTCTTTGCAGATAAATTTGCATATAATGAACCATTTTGTGTTTTAAAATTGAAGAGGTTGCCAATATCTACTTGAAGCCAAGAAGTTCAAGGGGTTACTGTTATTCAAAATTATATGTATAGTGATGGAAAAGTAGCATAATATACTTTCTCATAATTTCTAAGGATACTGTCAGAGTTATTGTCTGCATAACCTACACACACTAGAAAGGAGCTCTACACATTTATGAATATATCCTTCTCATGTGCATTTTAAAAACAAATAGAGTTTTTCTCCTGATGAGTTAAGTCTGTGCAGACAGATGGAGCATTGACTAAAGTAGCTGAGCAGTTTTAAATACAGACAGAAGATGTTGACTTAATTTTTTTAAATCTTACTTTGCTTATACAATTCAGCAATCTCCTAACTTTTTGTATTTAATGATAATTTAATATGCTGTGAAAATCTGTCTGGGGTTATTTTCCAAATTCAAAACAGAAAGTAAAGTTAGTATCCCATAAGTAGATGTTTTTACCTTGAAGGACTCATTGCTTACCAGAAAACCACAAGAGCCATTATGGTTCAAATTATCAAAACCCATACATTTGAAATGTTTGGAAATGGCTAAAAACACCAGTCATAATTGTTTATCATTATAATTGTGAAATATTTAAGATAATATTTTAAATGTTGATGGAACATTTAAAATAACTTTTAAAAAAATTCAGTTTAAGACAAGAAAGAAAACATTTTAAAAGTGCTACTTTGTCTAATAAGTCTTAACACTCCTATGTTGTTGAATAAGTGAGTCATGTGATTCACTTACTGAATCTAATATAAAAAGAATATGTGGCTAGGAATCAAAATGTCACATAGGAGTTAAAATAAGTTAATTCATAAAGGTGTGTGAGCAAAGATGAACAAGTTTTCTCTCTTAAGGAAAGAGTACATCTTAAAATACATTTTTAAAAAAAGAAATAAAACAAATGAAAACAATAAAATGAAAATATAGATTAAATATAAATAGACTACATTCTACTGAGTCATATAAAACACTTCCATTGAAAGAAATTAAATTTATAAATGTAACATTGAGAACATGGTTTGAAATTTAAGTAGAGAATAGTATTGATGAAGATTTTCACATAGTGACTTTTTCTTTCAATCTTGCTGCTAGAGCAGGACAAAAACAAATTAGTTTGCTATAGTCTTGACAAGGTTATGATAGCCAAAATGTGTGTGTGCATGCATGCGCACGTGTATCTGTGTGTGTGTGAACATACCAGAACTAAGTAAAACGAAAAAGAACACTGTCCCGAATATTTTTAATATAAAAATTAGAGCAATTTAAGCTAATGTCAGGATGTCAAAAACACATAACCTTATTTTAAGTAATAAAATATTTAATACTTAATAATTTTGCAAATTGTTCTCTTTTTCTCTTGTACTAAACAAGAAAATTATTTAATTTGATTATATCATTTCTAGTATTTACTGGCTGGTACAGTAATACATAATGCACAAATTTCTCTGAGGAGTTTTTGGAAGTAGCCTTAATTACATTGTATTTATACTCTATATAAATAATAATAAAACATAATTACTAACACTTAATTGCTTAATTCTAATTTCTATGTCATTCTTAGAAGCTAAGATGATTGAATAACTCATTCAAATGTTTTAATCTTAGAGAAGTTACTATATCCTATAAGTACCTCCTTATATTTTATAGGTACCCTAAAATAATTTAGACCAGCATTTTATGCTGTAATTACATCTCGTTATTCTAAAGTCACCATAAAATAATTAAATTTTAATGTTTGATTTAATTACGATATTATAACATAAAATGCCATAATGTTGAAAGAATATGAATCTTGATTATTTTCTGTATTCTTTTTATTCTCTTTTAAGTATGACAAAAACCTGAAGATATAGTCATATTTATTTAATTGCACAAATTATTTTTCAATATAACAGAGCTGTTGCACAAATCCAATGCTACCATTTGAAGTAGCTGTCATCTGGAGATTGGATTATGCATTATCCAGTCTAATCCCTTAAACAGTGAACCTTCTAAGTTAAACAGCTAAAAGAAGAAAAACAATAAAACAACAAACCGAAAAAAAAAACCAAACAGCAATAAACATATATACAAAAATGGGTAATTACACATTTTTAAACTCCTTTGAAGCTTAGCTGTTTCTGAATGATTTAGATTCTACAAACTGATGCACGTCTGTAATTTTTTAGTACAAATTTGAATTAAATGAGAGAGAGCAGTGAGGCACAAGGCATCTATTTATTGATAGAAATTACATATTGATAGAAGTTTCCTGAGGTGGCAGGTTCCTGAAGCCTCAGTGGCAATTTGGTCTATCATGGCAGTAACAACATAACCTTGGAGGAGTGAGAATTGTTGCAGAAGCTTGGCCTAGAACCTACTACTCTACATCTTCTAGTGATTTGTTAGCCACCTAGGACCTGATTATAGTCATTCCTGTAAGAGTATTTTTTCTTGTCTGCAACTGAACTTGAACTACACCATTGCTGTCAGACGTGGTTATACATATCATTCTTACAGAGAAGTGAGTCTTTGGGAAAGGGAATCGGATACTTTTTAAAATATATAAATGTAGTGGTCATTCACATAGTATTAAAAGATGAGACATGATCAGACGTATGCTTTTAACTGAATCTCTCTGGCTAGCCAACCAAAATGCCAAAGAGTATCAAAAGAAGAGGAGAGACAGTTAAGTGGTAATTGAAAAAGAGAGAATGCTTCAAAACAAATTCTATGAAGCCAGTTTTATCCTACCTAAACTAAAAACAAATGAATTAGAATAAAACTACGAAGCCATAGTCCTATGAACATAGTTACAAAAAGTCTAAATACGGTTTTAGTAAATCTAATCCAATATATAAAAAGGATAATAAAAAATGGGTAATATATCAAGTCGGGTTTTTTGAAGATGTAAGGTATAAGACATGTAAAGTATATATAACTTTCAAAAATGAGTCAAAATTAACAAAACTTTAAAAACTTTTTAAAAATAGCATCTCAAATAGAATATAATACAAAAAAATAGCTTAGAATAGATGTACTGTTTCATTAGAGAAAATTTTTTCTTGGTTTTCAGTCTTTTTCTAAGCCACAGAACATATCAATATTTATATTCTTTTAATACCAGAAAAAGTGTTTTAGAATTTTTGTAGAAATTACAGCAGTGCCTTTTTCTTCAGCCTACAGATAATCCTCTTCCATTTTATTCTAAAATGTGCATTGAAAAGCCATCATTTTTTATGATTTTTAATATGCTAACAAGAAAAGCTGTCCTTTACTGGAAGAAGCACAGTCAAATTAACTTAGTGGGTACTTTGGGAATTATTTAAGAATGAAGAATATATTCAGTGGCCTAAGTATATTAAAGTTACAAATAGGATTTTTGTTTAAAGTGGTATTATAACCTATTATTATATTCCTTAGCACTTTGAATATTAATGCATGTTGTTCAGAGTGTAAGTTCAGATAAGAAATTGACTTAAAAGCAGAAACTAAAGAGAAGAACAATGCTTCTAAATATGTATTTTTTCAGAGCTGATATACTTTGTTTTGCTAAGAACATGATTGTCATTTTTCTATTGTTTATAATTATTTTATAATTTTTACATTCATCTACTCAAAGATGAACAAATAGAGCAATTTATTATTTCATAAAGTCTGGAAGTTGTCAGTATTAGGGCTTTATAGTCATTTTAATTAACTGAAAGTTTTATTGTTGGTCTTAATGAATTCTGAAGGATTTTATTATTAATCCTTCAACATGAAGAGATGCTATAATATTATGAGTTTAAGGAGAAACTCCCTATCTGAGATAACTATTGATCCCATATTACAGGCACAGAACTGAGGGCATGGTAGGTGTTTTATGACTATATCCCATAATAAATTCTAGAATTGTAGGTTTAAATGAGATGAGATAAAAGTTATGGAGAGGGAGGAATGTGGAAAGAGTGGGGGCAGTGGAAAGGAGGAAGAGGGGAATGGAGAGAAAGAAATGGGATTCTAATAAAAAATAAGTGATTTTCACTCTATCTTAAGCAAAAAAAATGACAGCAAGTTATATGAATATATAGCTGACTCCAAAATCCAAGGACATGGGCATAGCTGGGTCTCAGGAACAAACCAGAACCAGGAACCCTACTCCCTGCTAGGGCCAGCTTTATGAGCCCATGACCAGTCGCTCGGAGTCTCTCATTCAGAAACGCTCTACTTAAGGGTTAATGTTCTGTGGTAGCCATGTTGACATTACTAAATATTTCTTTCTTGAATTATATTTGATAAATGAAGTTAGATAGGACAATGGAGTATGTCGTTGGAGCTTAGACCCTAGGCATGTGAGTGGTCCTGCTTCCTCTCTGAGCTCTCAGGCTGGCTGCTCTCCAGTTCTCTGGCATGCTGGCCTGCTCAACCTGTATGTCCTTCCAGCTGCCCAGTGAACCATGCTGTCCTTACTCCCTAAAGCCTTGACCCAGGCACTGCTGCCGCCCCCTGATCCACCCAAGACCTGTAAGAGTTGGAAATGCAGCATGGGCAGCAGCCACCCCCATCCCAGGCTGGCAATCCATGGCACATTCATCAGGAAACTTGGCAGGCTGAGATGGTCATGTGCCCATAATTTAAGAACATACTGAATGTGTCCTGGCACAGAGGTCATCATACTTTGGGGTGGGAGGTGAGGAGGGTCTTTTGTCATTGTGGTTTGGAATGATTAGCTTGTGTGTAAAATTTACTTTCTCTGGCTGGGTCACAGTTTCTTGATCCAAGGACTAGAGGTAAAGGGAACTCAGAGTGTGCAAACATCAGTGGGTATTTCTGAGAGTCTGCTCTTGCCCTGAAAGTATCCTTGTTCTCAAGGAAATACACCATTACATGAGAAATTAAAAACACCACAACAAGTCAAAGGAGGGACTACAAAGAAAAGAGAAAAAGTTTTATATTTCAGTACCTTTAGCAGCATTTTTTCCCTGGTTTTCGAACAAGAGGTCTCATGTTTTCATTTATCACTGAGCCCCACAAACTATATAGCCAGCCCTGACATCAGCAATACTTTTCTTCTTTACCTTATCTATGTGGCTTTCGAAATATCTGCTTTACTCTTCCATTTTTTTCTGCGACTCAACTCTTCCTCTGATATTCTGAGTCATTAGGCAAACACATGTATGTACATTAAAAAAAAAAACACATACGCATATATGGCTGCTATGAATATTCAAGTTTTTATATTAGTCTGCTTGCATTCTAATCATATGAATCTTTGGAGTCCCAGAAAAAGTGGGGCAATGATATCAACTACATGTATAATAGAGTAAAATGCAAATAAATAGGGCCTCAGGTTAAGTAGGAATTTTCAAAGCCTGCATGTAAAAGTAAATTCTATAAAAAAATTATGATAAACTAGACTAAATGAAAATAAAACTTATTACCTTCTAAAATTATCAGAAAATTAAATTGATGCTAAGGTACACATATGTGAAAACTATACCTAAGGGTAGGTGGGTATACTAAATATTATGAAATGTACAAAAGCAGCATATTATACTATTTCCTAATTTCTCCATTTATCTTAGATATTTTTTTTCTGTTGCAAGAAACAGTAGGTTACCCAAAGATACTATACAAAATGAGAAGAGAAGATGTAGGGACAAATCTGTCAAATTTAAAATCAGGCAAAATGAAAAAAAAAAATGTTATTTTTTTCACACTTGCCTTTACTTTGCCTGATTTTTAAATTCATTAAAGGAGAAAATCTGAATCAGAAAGAGAATGTATTAAGCTTAGCAATTTAAGTACTACTGATATTGGAAACTCAATTAATGGAATTAAAATTCTTTTTCTCTATTTCTTCTCTCTGTTACTATGTTATCCTTTCCACAATTCTCAACTTCTCTTTTGATTGCCAAATGGCTACAAAAACTCTGAAACTTACATATAAATCATTTGAAATAGTTCTTTTTTTATCCCCACAATTAAAAAAAAAAATCTTGACATCTCTTTTTGTCTTAATCAGTGATTTTTAACAAGGGGCAATTTTGTACCTCTGAGGATATTTAACAATATCTGAACACATTTTTACTTGTCACAACTGTGATGATGTGGATAGATGCTTCTGGAATCTAATGAATAGAGACCAGGGATGCCGCTCAATATCCTACAGTGTGCAGAACAGCTCTCCACAACAAAGAATTATCTGGCTCAAAATGTCAGTAGTGTCAAGGTTGAGAAACTCTGGTCTAAAATGAATGGTGTGTTTATATCTGACAAAAGATGGGGAAAGAAATATGCTGATAGATATAAACCTATCAGTAGTTGCTCCTGAAGGTCAGAGCAAGATTAACTCTCTGATGGCATGAGAAAGAGGAAGATATGTCTGCAAAACATAATGAGTGCAGTTTTGCCAGAAGTGATAAGCACAAATTCAGTAGACATCTACCACAGTTCTCTTCCACTCCACTCTTTGAATATATACATGTGTAGTCTACATTTTTATAGTTTAAAATATTTATATTCTGTTCTGTAATAATAATTTACACAGATGTTTTGGGCTCTAGTTCTACTTTTACATGGAGTCAATACTTTTTATATCTTCTCCATTCATCACATCGTATTAATGAAGTTATGCTCAAGGATTTTGTTCAATAAGAAATCTTGAAGGGAAAAACATCTCTGAATTCTTCAGGTTTGAAGTAGTACATTATCTATTTCTGTACAACAAATCTAGATAGTACATTATCTATTACTGTACAACAATAGTTATCTATTACTGTACAACAAATCACTCTAAAACTTATTAACTTAAAATATCATGTTTGTTCACAAATCTACATATAAAGTGAGTGTTTCTGCTTGTTGACCTGGACAGTTTCAGCTTTATCTCAGCTTCAAACTCATTCTTCTTCTCCACTGCTCTCTAATGTGAGGGCTGGGGCTGCAAAGCACATTCCACTTTGCCAGTTGTCTTTTTATTAGGTTCTGCCAAATACTGGAGGGAGTTTGCAAGTCTAGAGAAAGAGGAAGACATCGTTCCCACCTGTTTGCTTCTCATTCTTGAGCGTCCTCACAGGAACACTCTTCATCCTGGCAGAAGCGATTTATTCCAACATGTGAAACCAGCTCCTTCTTGCCTCTTTAGATGACCCTGAGGATTCAGCACAAGTTGAACAGTGCATGTTTCTCCCATGTCTAGGTTGTAGGCTGCCTGGCATCTATTCCAAGAGTCTAAGAAGTAATAGCTCCAACCTCTTCTGTCAGGGTTGTGGCAGATCTTTGCAATTACTATCTCAGTATTATTACCTTTTTTATTCTATTTTTTTCAATAATTATACAAAAAATTATAGAAAATATGATCTATTAAAATCACTGGTGTGGCACTATCTTCTGGGTAGACTCTGATTTGCTATAGTTCCTTTCTATAGTACTGACTGCTATTAAGATTTCTTTCCCATGATTGGTCCCTTCTCAAAAATCACAGTTGTAGTGCTTTGGAAAGAATTAAGGAAAGCAGAAGTTCAGGTCTATTTCCCTTCAGAAGACTAAGACTGAACACAACAGTGTATTAACCATTACAAAAAAGTCTCACTAGTGTTAAGTTTCTGGTTGAGCAAATCTCTTAAAAAGTGATTGATGATCAAGTATTCCAGATGCTGCCCCTCTGTCATTTCCATGTATCTACATAGTCACTTATATCAGCTGTTGAGACCAGATGCCAAACATCATGTAACTTGGCCTGCAGGAGGACTTAGATAAGCCATTCACCAATTTTGCTATTGCAAGTAATATATATATATATATATATATATATATATATATATATATATATATATATTTACATATTTACTTTAGAAGGAAACTCCTTATATTTCTAATAATATTTTATTTATGAGATGATTACAAGATGTCTTTACTCAGTCTTGCCAAACTTTAGCTTGCCAAAGTTTTATCTTAACATTTTTTCAAAAGTTCACTTTTCTTTGTGTGCTGCACTGTTTTAACCTGAGCTATAGAATCTCAGTATTTTATCGTGTAGGAGGTTAATAAATATTTACAATGACATTTTAGGACTAATACCAGATTTAGGCAAAGTGAGAACCCGCACCAAGTGTAACACACTTTAAACTGGTACAGAATGTAGTCTGATATTGCTTCTGTTTTTTCTAACTTAACTCACTACTTCAAAATTCATTTTGAAGCATAGTTTTCTTCTCTGGGAAGTATTCATACTGTATCTAAATTTGATAGGGAAAATCTAGATCTCAGCTCTCGTTCAAGGTTATAAAAACATGGAACTATAGTGCTGACAGCTTTTGTCTTTTTAATTCATTATTTGTTTTGTTTGGGGAAGTTTATGGCACTCACATATACATGGTATGTTAGTTACATTTCCAATAATAGGATTATTTTCTCTATATTTGAAATTATCCACATTTTTGAGAGAAAAGACTTTATTCTGAATTTTCTCCAAGAAGTGAGTCTAATTTTTGACTAGAGGATATATGAGCAGTATGCTGGTAAATACTTTACAATAGGCTCTCTAGAGGAAAACAGAAAGGCTTGATTTATAATATTTGTTGATTTTCATGGGTTAATACACCCACCATGGCCAATTTTGACTTCAGTTGCAACTTCAATTTCAACTGAATTTGGATTTGGGACAAAATCACTCTCAAAGGTAACTGCAAGTTGGCTCCAGCAAACACTATGAACATAAAATATGCAAATATTCTGTAATATAATTTCATTGTGCCCCTTCCATGTATGACAGTAGATAAAAAACTTCAAATTTGTAAATCATATATTTGGTTAAGCCACAATTTTTTCTGGGGCAGGGGCAGGGTTAGTTGATAAGCTTTATCTTTTTTTTTTTTTTTTTTTTTTAATGGTGACATTGGTTAATGAAATCCAGTAATTATCAGATGCACAATTCAACAGTAAGGAATATACAGACATTGTATTGTGGGTTTACCACCCACAGTTAGATTTCTTTCTGTCATCACATATTTGGCCCTTTTTAATCCATCTACATTTTTTTTTCTTTTTAATTTATTATCATTTATGCCTACAGCACCTGGTCTTCCTAGGTGGTTTCCCATCCAAGTACTAACCAGGCCCGACCCTGCTTAGCTTCCAAGATCAGACATCAGGCTTGTTCAGGGTGGCATGGCTGTAGACCATGGATCATGGCTTCACTGGGGCACAAACCCAGGACCTTCTGCATGTAAAGCAGAGGTGCTAACTGCTAAACTATGGAACTACATACTCTATCTACATTTTTTGATTACCTACTTTGTTAAAGACACTTTGTTTCAAGGAATGTTTTTAAAAAGGAATGCTTTTAAACAACAGGCTTAAACCTACTGAAACAAGATCCAATTACTTTGGGTATTTCTAAATGCATTATATGATACTTAATATCACCAATTGCTCAGAATTAGATTGTGATTATTGGAAAAAAATATTTTGATCTGAATCTACCAAATTTGTTTACTTCAAAGGTCCATCGATACCATTAATTTTTAAAATTTAGTTTTTACAACGTGATTGCTTACTAATAGGTTAGTGATCACACCAGATGTGTGTGTTATTGAGCAAAAGATTTTTCCGGAGTATATTCAATATTTGCCACTGATTACTGAGCAGATAAAAAAAATTATATATTTTATGTTGTTTCTTAGATTCATTTTTTGTTTTTCTAATCAAACTTCTGTTCTATCCCACCCCTCCCACCAAACTCTCCACCCATTCTCATGGTTTCCCAAATTTTTTGTAAGCATATATTTGATATGTCTATATGTATATGTGTTTTCCCTCATGTATATAGATAGATCTTGGAATAGTTCCATTTCTCCTTTTAGAAGCAGTCAAATTCCTAGTTTTTCAAGACAAGAGGATGTAATTTCTGAATAATGAGATGGAACTTTTAAAAGATTATAAAGTACAGAAAAATAGATGCAAAAAATAGATGTCCTAGAGAAAATAAAAGACGTTTTCTACTTTAAATTATGGTGATTATAGGAAACAACTTTCAATTGTTCTATGACTAATGTAGTTTTGTTGTGATTGCAGCTCAATTATAGAGTACAATAGTAGTCTGCCTAAATATTTTAGAAGAAAATTTTTTTATTTTTTTACAATAGGGACAATTTTAATGTTCATATGATAAATTTCCCATAAACAATATAAAATTAACTTGGAATACAGGTAGTTGTATATCATCCTTTTAAAATAAAACATTAAATTTTGTTGGAAAATACTTATACTTCTAAATGTAAATAGTATCTAATATGATTGATTGTGTTAATAATGTATAATAATTTTAAAACACTTACTATATTCCAGACACTGCTGTGTTAACTTGTGTACTTGTGTGTGTATGCATACTCATTTAATCCTTGAATTAAGTCCTGAATTAAAGTCTGCTTTCAGATAAAGAAACTGAGGCACAAAGAGATTGTCACCAATGGTAAATGACAAATTTGAGATTCATATTTAAGCAGTCTCTTTCTGAGCTTGGATTCTTAAAAATAGTACTATACTGCATATTTTCCTGTATTAACAAATTATCAAGCAGGATGCTGACAGTATGGGATGTGAATAAATTAAATGGATTTCAAAAGTGATATACGGAATCTAAGAAACAGAAAGCACAAACTAATCAAAAACAGACTCACAAATATAGAGGATAATCTGATGACAGCAAGAGGGGAGGGTGTTTGGGGGGCTGGGAGAATGAGATGAGGGGTTAAAAAAAATACAAATTAGTAGTTGATAGATGGTCCTGGGAGTTGGGAGCATGGCATAGGGAATGCAGTTAGCATTAATGTAATAGCTAGATGGAGAGCCAGAGGAGAGAAAGAGCAATAAGTATATAAATGTATAACCAATGTATCATATACTTGAAACTAATAATAAAATAAAAATGAAAAAAGGGAAAAAAAGGAAAAAAGAAAAAAAAAGAAATTTTAAAACCATAAATTTCAGTTTTTAATTTTTTTTTCCTTCAGTTCTGTGCATTTGTGCTTATTTGTTGTTCTCTATAACTGTCTTTACCAAAGGGGTAAGGTTAAATTTTAATGAAATAAAGAATTTTTCACAAAATTCATAGGAAAAAACACAAATCTTGTGAAATAATGTATAAATATTATTTAATTTGCATTTGAATTATAAAATTATCATATTATACTACTTTCTAATTTTTTTCATTGTGTAGCATACATATTTATTATAATATATAATGAATATAGCATATTTATTATATACTAATAAATAGTATATAATTCATTTTATAGTATAGTATATTAATGCAATATATTAATGCAATATAAATGTTAATATATTTTATATGATATTCTAATATATAATATTGTTAATACTTCTGCATCAATCCATGTCCATATCACTTATTTATTGATTACTATATTAATTATAATAGTCATTACAGTAGTTTTCTACCTAGGTATCTTGGTTACAATCTCCAACTTATATCTGTACAATTCATACTTTTAGCGGTCACTTGACTCTTTTCATACACAAAGTTTTGTTTTGTTTTGTTTTGTTTACATGTATTAAACAGCACCCTGATTTTCATCTGGAAAACCATCTTTCCTCTGCTCCATGTAATTGAAGAGCTGAGCACTTCAACTTGAACTTACCCAAATGGCACATTGCTATCCCGGCCAAGATGTTTCATTGCCTTATTATATACATTGTAGCAGAACACACCTTCAACTACTTGGATATTAATTTGTTAACAAATAGAAAAACATAACAATGTACAACAAAGTTGGGTCCTACCAAAAAATACAGACTACACAAAAGTAAACACAGCAAAGATGGGTCTGATGATGCTAATTCATTCATGACTAAAGCCAGATATATGTATATACATTTTACTTATCTAAGCCACAAATATGTCTTCATCTAATAAATATTAATGTATTTTTAATAATTAAATTTATAATTACATAAATACGTATTACAATTGTTATTATGAACTGCATAAGCTAGAGTTGACTTTTTTATTTGTCACAGGTAAAAAAAAACCTTAAATGATGCAATACACTTCATTACTAATACAATATTAATTTTCTATGAATCTAAAGATCCAATCATCATTTTAACTTCATTTTTCTGAAATTTAAAGCATTTCTTATGTTTAAATGTACCCTCACATTCTCTCTCTCTTTTCTCTCTCTCTCTGTTTTCTTTATTTCTTTAATTATACAAGAGATATTTTCATATTTGGTAAATTAGAAAACAAACAAATAATAAACTATATCATCCTAATCCCACAATTCAAAAAACTACTAAAACTTCATATAAGTTTAGTTTTTTTATTTTATGCAATACTTTTTTCAAAAATGTATATATATTCCAAATAAATATGAATTATAATCTGCATAGTTTTTATTTGATTAATGCCATAAATATCATTCTATGTTAATAAATACACACTTCAAACATCGTTTAATGGTTATATAGCATGCCTTCGTTTGGATAGAACAGTTCATTTACCAATTTCCTTGTTTCACACATCCAGTTGTTCACTATTATAAATAATACTACATTAAACATTGATATGTAAACATATATTTGTGTGCTTCTTGGATTGTTTTCCAGGAATAAAGTTTTAGAAGTTGAATTACTAAGTGAAAATTTATACCCAGTTTCAGAGTCTTTTTTCTATTTCGGGTCTATGTTCCTCATGAGGTTGTCCTAAATCATCTTGATATTCATCAATATGGAGTTATAGCTTATTATTATTTTTTATGAAATTTGCTAAGAGTTAGACCTTTCATGTTTATAAGGCATTTCTTTCTTCATATATTTTTTCATTTTATTTCTTTTAGGCATATATTTATTCATAACACATACACATATATGTACATACATATACATATATAGACAAATATAGATTATATCTTCAATATCAAAAATATGAAATAATATATTCATATTTTTCTTAAAAACTTTTAAATATTTTGATTTTGATGTATGCTTAATTTATTTTTAACTTATTTTGATTTAAAATATAAATTATGTGTGTAATTTATTTTTTCTAAATTACTAATTTTTTTATAAATTTAATTTTATATACACTTAGATAAATTCCAGGATTAAAAAACTGTGTTCCATTAATACTCTTGTTTTTCATAGAGTATTGCTTTACTTACTATAACATTGTAATTTTAATATTTTGAAGAAAAGTATCTTGTAATTATGCTTTTATTTCTTTTTTCTTGTCTATTTTCTCACATTTGTGTTCAAAAACTATTCCAATGTAAAATTTATTTTACTAGAAATAAGTATAAAGCTTTGTGGGTATTGCAATTTTTCTCATATATTCTATAAGTACAAAAAAATCCTATTGATAGATTTTCTTACTGTAAACTCTCCTTGCCTTCTAATAATTAGCCCTATTTGGTCATTATTTATTATTATTTAATATAATTATGCATAGAATAAAGTTTCAGAATTTTTACTATAAATCTCTTTGATGTTAAACTTACTAGGTATAAGTCAATGTTTGTTTAAAGTTTCTTATCCTCCCAAAGTTTCATTTTACACACAATGGGATGCACAAATCTAGGTGAATGGTTCGCTTATTCTATATGCATGTGTCCAAAAGAGGTTACTTAAACTTATTAATAATATTGATAATCTCCTATCATGCCAGTTGTGCCAAAAAAAGTAGAAAACACAACTACAAATATTAGAAAAAGCTATGTTACTAGTGATATTATAGACATTAATGGATAATAAGTAAACATTATGAACAGCCTTATTGTAATACATTCAAAAACAGAAGAAATGAACATATTCTTTGAAAGACACAAATTACCCAAAATCAAAACCAAACAACTCTTTTATAATTGATTTTGCTTCATTGTAAAATCCCAGCAGTAAAAAAAACTGATAGACAAAAGGCAGGTCAAGTTGATAATACTTTACTAAAGGGTTAATTTTTAAAGCTGCGAGCAGATGTTGGAAAACCATAATAGATAGTGCAGTACTTGAAGGGTAATAAAATTTGAGCTATTACTACCTTTTGGCCTGAAATAACAAGTGGATGGATAGGTTAATAGAAGCTTGATTGAGAGAGCATTGTAGAGAAGTCTGTGAGGAAAAGGAAACTGAGAGAAAATTGAGGAAAACTGAGGAAAAAATACTCTAAATAATTTCTTATTTCCTATTGTCTTCTTGATATGGTTCCCCAAAGATGCAACATAAACATAAGCCAGAGCAAAGAACCCATTAATTTAATGACACTAGTTCGCCTTCTGGGGAACAAAGCTGCATGGAGATTGTTGAAGGTCAAGTATGATTGCAATTACCAACACATTGGTCAAAGATACAAATAGAGATAATTGTCTATACACTGAAATTAGTAAAGAGCAAGAAAAATTTACACCAAAACTCTATATCTTTTCCCTTTCACTTCATTCACGTCCTTTTAACAACTATTAAAGGGGAATAAAAGGCAGGGTAGCTGAATTCTCTGGTAAAACCATCACATAATAAAGTTAATAACTACACAGATTTTGAGATAGATTTAGGCACCATTTCCATATATTATTTACTTCTTATTTTCAAGGAAGTTGGCTATTGAACAAATTAAGTTCTGTTTTACTTTTAACCCCGTTAATTTTATTTTTAATATTTATGATGAGTCCAATGATCTTATCAATTATTTCCTTGCATATGATCTTTAGTGATAACAGAAACATAATTCAAAGAGAAAATGACATAGAAATATTAAATGTTTATAGGCATTAGTTGTAGTAGAATATATCAAGGTCTCAAAACTTTTATAAGTCCTTTATAAATATGTAGATAAATATACATATGTGAATTTCTGACAACATAATTATTGCTGAGAAAAGATAAGATAAATTTATTTTTTTTGAAAATTTCAAACCATATCTAATAACTGATGTTTATTACAACATATTATTAAAGTTTGGCTTAGGTTTTTATTAAATTATTTAATTTTCAATATTCTTTTTTCAAATATTATATTTTTAAAAGAATAAAACAATTTAATGTTTAAAATCTTCATTGGTTTCAGTAAATAATAGACTTAAATTTAATATAATACAGTTAATTATATAATTCAGTTAGTTTTGAATATGTATGTACTTGTATTATATTTAAAATTTCTAAATTTTAAATATTAAAACTAATATTAAAACTAAAATTGTATACAAAAGTACTATGATAATAGTACTATAAAGCCAGAAACTTATGGCTGAAAACTAAACCTACATATATTTTTAATTTATTTGATTGATCTTAATACGAATCTTCCTAATTTTTAATGTATGTTATTGTTAGAAATATCAACGCAAATGTAACATTTTCCCACAGAGAAGAAACTTTTTTTTTCATAAAGAAACTTTTGCATAGTAACATACAATAGAACTTTTAAGAAAATTATTATATTTTTTTACTATGCTACCTGAAGTCTTTTGATGTTTTCAAAATTATATGTTAATGAGTATTTTCCATTAAAAATTATAACTTTTTTTAAAGGTACAAGTCAGTGAAAAAATATGTGACCTGAGCATTTTGTATTTTTTTGTTTTTTAAATTACATTTATTGAGGTGATAGTGGTTAATAAAATTATACAGGTTTAAAGTATGCAAATTCTATAATACATTATCGTATATTACATTGTGTGTTCACCATCCAAAGTCAAATTTCCTTTTGTCACCATATATTTGACTCTCTTTACCCTTATCTACCTCTCCTGTCCCTCCCTGCCTTTCCCTCTGATAACCACTAAACTGTTGTCTGTGTCTATGAGTTTTTATTGTTTGTCTTGTTGGTTTGTTGCTTTCTGTTTTCTATCCCACATATGAGTGAAATCATATGGTTACCAACTTCTGTCTGACTTATTTTACTTAGCATGATTATCTCAAAATCCAGCCATATTTTCTCAAATGTCAGTATTTCACCTTTTTCTATGGCTGAATAATGTTTCATTGTATATATATTTACTACATCTTCTTTATCTAATCATCTATCAAAAGGCACTTTGGTTTGAGGTATTTTGATGTTCAAAGCTAAGTCATTTTGTGTGTGTGTTCTAATAACTGAAAAAGAATTCTAGAATAAGTAATATAGAAGTTCTTATTCCATTTGGGATGTGGAAAGAAATAAAAGCATCTCTATGAACTTAACAAGAAAAAGTAGGACGAATTAAAAAATCAAAACCGCTTTTGAACCCATCAGATAGCTGAGATCTCAGGGTGACTCAGTAGCCTGAGATACAAAAGAATATGGACCCTGTCCCAGGGAAGCCAGAAAGTGAGCACTGGTTACCTATGGAAGAACAAGAGGAAGAGAAGGCAGAGAAAGAACAAGTGGGTATAGAAGAATTCAGCCAAGTGTTATAATTAATCACTAAATGCCATGCACTAGCTAGCATGAGAAAGAACCCCTGGTAGCTGTGCACACCAAGTTTCCACTAACTCAGGCATCTCTGCAGACCTTCCTTAACTGAAGCGAGAAAGATTGTGGGGTAAGATGACTTCTCTTAGAGGCAAAGGCTTAGAGGAGGAGCTTTTCCTAGGGCAAGAACAAGAAGCAGATCATAGAGACGTGCCTTCCTGAACAAAAATGAAAGAGCTATTGTGGAAAGGTGAAAGGGTAAAAGATGCAACTCTCTATTGCTCAGGTAAGGCAAAGGATTTGCACCTCCTAGATCCACCGAAATAGAAGGCAGAATTTGCCCACCAGGGGCATCTGCCTCGGGGAAGAGGGACAAGCTTCAAAAGCTGGAGATTTAGGGCCTGCCTAAAACTGACACTAAGACAATGGATAAAGAAACACATTTGACTAAGAAGGCCTTACCATTACTTTCTGCTTGACTTTATACAAGCTTCTTCCTGCCTCTAAGTTTCTAATCTCCCTTTTCTTAGAAAATTCACTTTAGAAATCTTGTAATTATAAATTACTTCATGGATGCTATGATATGTAAACATTTTTTGAAGCTTCTTACTAGTTTCAAGACCTGAAAATGTGTTTCTCAAGGACCTGAGGGCCATCCTTTTGAAATGCAATTATCAAGGAAAATAGTATCCCTATCTCCCAGCCTCTGTGGGGAAGATAGGATTCTGACTTGGGTTAGGGCTTCTTGCTCCAAGTTGTAAAATTTCCTTCTGCCATAAAGATAGAATGATGTTTACTTTCCCTTAAAGTCTGTTTGTAAGCACAGATGACCTATGATCTCCCCATCTCCTCTCTTAACTCTTACATTCTTTTTTCCAGTGGAGTTGAGTTCAGTTTTCGGGTCTAGAGACTCCTCCATTGGAATAGCCTTGAATAAAGTCTTCCTTACCTGTATAACTTTGTCATGCAATTTTTGTTTTGCTAGTTCCTATCTACATGGAAAATAGATTCTACAAGAGAAGACAAAGACAGAATATATTTTAAAATATTGAAACATGTTTAATGCTACATACTGAGCAAAACAATAGCATTTACTATAATCTTCTCACTTGGAAAATGGGAATGATGGGTATGTGATCTGTTTCAAGCTATAAATGGAACATAAATTGTGAAGCTAATTGACACATATTAATTATTCAATAGTTCCTTAGTTTATATATATAAACTAAGTGATACATATATATATATATATATATATATGTATATACATATATGTATACGTACACACACACACACACACACACACACACACATATACATACACCATTGGAAATTCTATGAGAATATTACTCAGAAATTTACATAACTTGCTCACTTTATTTCTCTGACTTTAAGATAAGGTCCAACTTAAAACCAAACTCTGACTACATATGTAGACTAATTATAGTGTTATCCTTTAGCTGATTTTTCATATCACTTTCCTTTTAAAGAGAAGATTGGCAGATCAAATAAGCATCATGACTTTTATATTCTTGATTTTCTGAATATTTAAATATTTATGTATTTTAAATTCTCCTGTATGGAAATACAAAAGACTATCTATGGGAATCTTTCCTGCCAAAACC
This sequence comes from Pteropus medius, assembly GCF_902729225.1. Classification (NCBI taxonomy): domain Eukaryota; kingdom Metazoa; phylum Chordata; class Mammalia; order Chiroptera; family Pteropodidae; genus Pteropus; species Pteropus medius. The sequence continues at coordinate 12,275,366 of NW_024344240.1, read as the reverse complement.
TGGATTTCAAGGAATTATTCTCCAGCCCTACAAATTTTCTCCAATGCTATTAACACAAAATTCTGAAACTAAATGTAGACTGATTTAAAAAAAAAAATGTTACTAAAGCCACCAACTAAATCCAGATGTACAAAAAGCCAATGTGTAATGAAATTATGCAAGAGTTTGTAGGTCATAATAACTTAGGTGTATGGGCAAAGAATTACAAGTGTTCAAAAATTCCCCAAATGATCTTTTATTTCTTTACAAATATGTTGAATTTTATCTATTGATTCTACTTTCGAAACGTATTCCCCCTGCTATAATTATAGGATTTTTTAATGGCATTTTCTTGAGTAGATTTTTATTACACTCACAATGAATGAACATCTAATAATGTGAAATGAGACAATAAAGAATATAATATGTGCACATATTTCCTATTTATTTTTTCCTACATAGTTTAAGTATGTTATACGAATCATTACTGAAATGCATAGAAATCCATTAGGGACAATTTACCATGTCATTATTATTACTGTTTATTAGTGGTTTCCTTGAGCATAATGTAGAGTACAGAAGAGTAATAGCTTTTAAACAAATAATAAGTAGAAATCCCAAGTGAATTTCAATATATTCAGCAAATCTTTCAAATTCTTCTGCTTTTCTCAATCAATTGGATTTTTAAATCCATTCTTAAATATGTGACATTAACATCTGGTTTAACACATGTAAATAATGAAATAGAGTAGATTTATTTTCTTCTAACACGTAGCCTGCTTTTATTCATGGTAATAAAATCAAACAATTACCTGCTGACAGCTAAGGCCATTAACATCATGCGAGTATGGATACCTGAACTTTATGCTTCCATTTTTGCCCGCCTCGTATATCTCTCCAATCCATTCTCCATACTGTTACTTGAGTGATGTTTCAGAAACACAGTCTGAATATCTCACTTTATTATTATAAATAAATCCTCACCATGAATAGAATAAAATCTTGACTGTTTAGGTTTGTGTACAGATGTCTTTAGGATGTGTTTGTCCCTACTTATCTTTCCTTCCTAATGCAGGAGATTTGCTGTAGGATTACATAAGTCAGCATGGCTGGCACATAATGAGTGATATATACATGTGAAGTTCCTTTCATTATAGACTTGAACCAATCTACAGCCTAGGGGTGGGTTTTGGAAGGGTAGTTGGAAGACTGCAGAAACCTTAAGGCTAAGCCAAAGTATTCAGATGGGGTCCATTCTTTTGGTCCTATAGCCTTCATCATTGCCATCTCATATTGCTTCCTCAACCTCTCTTCCAAAGTATATCCACCTATACCCACATTTTATTCTTCAAAGCCACTTCGTACATTTTGAGCAGTAACATAAATATATCATGTTCTTTCATGAAATTTCTTCCACTCAAAACACTCCTTAGTCTCCTTTGTAAATCTCCTATTCACCCTTCAAAATTTCTCTCTTATTTCACATCACTTCTGAAGCTTTCTTTTACATCTTTCTAAATGTCTAGGATCACTCTGCTGCATTGAAGGTACGTTGAACCTTATTCGATCATTTATTTTTCATGTCACCCCACTGACTTACTAGGTTTACCTTTCCTATTACTCTATGAATAACTTGAGGGTGGGATCATGTTTTTATTTATATTTTTTTTATTTAGCACTTAATGTAGTGTTTAGCAGATGTTAAGCACATAAAGTTACCTTCTGAAGCTGAATTTGGACAAATGTGTGTATAATATTAGTTAGGACTATATTAATAACCACATACATGGCAGTAAATGAGCAATTTGAATTTAAAAGCTGAGTGGTTGAAAGAAGTAATGCTGGTGAACTTTTACGAGCTTACCAAATTTTCAATTAAACCAAATAAAACAAAAAGATAGATTAAGAACATTTAATTTCCAATAATGTAGGGTTTTTTTGAATTAAAAAATTAGATAATTCAGCCCATACATTCAGTTGATCAAATTTTATTTTCCTTAATTGCAATACATTTATATTGAGATATCTCAGTATTTAAATTAACCTGAATAGATGAACAGAAATAAATACTTTTATATATTTATTAATCATTGATTCTTCATATAGCTTCTAACCTCCAATACTTCTATTCTGAAGTTATCTGTTTCTCTTAATTCAATTCTGTTTTCTTTGTAATTTGTACTAATGCTTCGTATTTTCCTTATATCAATCCATTATATGTTACATACTATGAAAATATTTTCTTTCAATCTATCATGTGCCTGTTAACTTTGTTTATGTCTTTTTCACAGAGAATATTTTTACTCTTCAGTCTTATTCACCAAATAAATTCATCAAACAAATTTATTATTTCACTTCGGCTTTCTTATGTTGTTTTTTAATAAGAAAGGAGGATTAGCAGATGATACAAATGTGTGTCCTTCAGTAGACATATTTTTATTTTAAATTAATACATTGCAATGCTGATGTATATAAAAGTATCTCAAACTTGGCTATTATGTACATTATGTACATCTTTGACAGAAGGAGCTACTGTTATTGGGCAGGAAAGTCACAGTTCTAAATCTAAAACTTAGAATTTTACTCCCTCAACTAAGGTGAATTTACTGAGGTAAACACCACCTTGTGAAATCTCTTAATGCCTCATATGCCTCTCCTTTGGCAACAACGCCCTTCTTATATTGTGCATCATGTTCTTTTAAATCTTTTGTAGTTATTAATATGTTTAAACAGGTACTCAGTGAATATTTACTAAATAAATTGTATTTGAATATGCTACTAAAATGGAAATATTTGTTGAATAAATGTCTCTTCTAATTCATGCAAAAAAAGTTAAGGAATTATTTGATATCTTTATTCATTCTTTTATTCATCTTTTATGATCATCATGTCTGGTTTAAAATACAATATAAACTTCCTTATCAAATAATGATAACCAGGAATGGCTAGATGCATAGTAACAAATGTAAAACAACAATATTGCAGTAAAAATCAGAACTAGATTAATAAGATTCATATAATTGTAAGATTGATCTCTGAACTTCTAGAAACATGGCAGGAAAAATACTAAATTATAAGATTTGTTGGCTACATTACAGGCTTTCTTGGTATATTTTGGATAAAGTTTATTAGCAAGAGCTCTGATTTAAGTATCAGAAAACTAGGGACAATATGTTAATTCTAATATTTCTAAACTATAAAATTCAACTCACCTTCATTTAGATTCAATTTTTTCATCTTAGAGGATAAATATTTATACATACAAAGTTGTCATGGATATCAAATGAGTCAATATACCAAAAGGTGCTTTAGAATCATAAGCAATTCCATTATTTCTGTTAGAAATGTTTAGTCATAGGATTTTAGACCAGAAACTTGCATTCAAATTGATACCAATTACCTTTGTTTTATATTGTAAGAAATAGAGACTTGCAAACATTATTTCAAATAATATTTTGGTTTATTTTATTTACTTCACACCCCCATTAAATTATAATTGTGTACTTAAATGAACCTCTGCGCATAAAAAATAATAAAACCACATAAATCAAATTCAGATTTATTAAATTGCTTTCCATATTTCAGGTATTTTTTACTCCTTTTCATTATATTAGCAATCAAACAAAACCAGACCAATATGTACAACCAATTTATTTCTAAATTTAAAATATGTGTAAATGTGAAACAGGTGACATATTAGTTCCAAAACTGAAAATGCAGAATGTTGACCAAAATAACCAGAGATCAGATTTTAAACATTTGCTTCATAATTTAGAGAAAGAGTTCACTTTAGTGCTATAAAATAACTGAAATAGCTGAACGCTTTGCTTTATTTTACAGTTTTTTGCTTTGTTTTGTTTTTATAATAGAATTTACTTGCTATCTCCATTTTTCACCTCCCATTTCAACCTTAATAATTTGACTTTTCTTCTCATCACTCTAGCAAGCTGCTATCTGGGTGATTTACAATTACTTTGTAATTGATAAATCAATTTGCATCTTCTCTGTCTTCATCACTTCTGATTTCTCTACTGCATTTGTCAGTACAGTCCTTGTCCTTTGTGACATTTTCTTCTCTAGGTATATATGATGTTACACTTTTACATTCTTTACACTCAAAAATAAGAAAAAGAAACAAGCTCATTATTTTTATTTCCAAGCCTCTTCATTTTTTTTTTTTCATAATGGAATCACATTTCAGGTAAGATGGTATTAAAACACTGAAGACATCATGTACTGTTCATTTTACTTCATATGATCCATTTTTAATTAGACAGATTAAGATTTTAAGATTTTAAAATCTTTCACTTTTCTACTTAATGTCCTCCAACCCCAATTGAAAAACACTGACCAAAATTTCTTTTATGAGGCTTGCAAAGCTCTATTTTATGTTGTTTCTCTTTCTTTTACCAATCTCTTGCTACTCAAGTTTCAAAAATAGAAACCAGTCTTTTGTATTTTCTCCTAAGTAGGCCTTTGCACTAACTGTATCCTCTATCTGGAATGCTCTGTTCTTTTATTGTTGCATAACTGGTTACTTCTTTCCTATCACATTCCGTCTTCAATATCAAATATGGATTTTCTGATCATATCATTTTCATTCTCAACAATCTGCATTGACTCTCCATTTCTCAAAGAATGAGGTTCATTCATGGCATTCCATGATTACATTTGTGATTGCCTGTCCTATGCAATGCCACTTATAACCTCCCAGTCCTCATCTTTCTGGAAACTCTTTCCTGAAACCAAACTCTTGCATTCACTTCTTATTGGTTTCTTGAACATATCTTGTACATTTTGTTAACTATGATTTTTACATTTTATCTGTTAAACTCAGACCATTTTCAGAATCTTATCAACTGAAGTCATACATTTGCTGGTGAAGCTCAGTTCAAATTTCATTTAAAAAAACAACAAAAAAAAAGACTTTATTTGTTCCTTTGAATAAAATTAATGTTTCTCCTCTGTGAAGCATATAAGAAACACATTTCCATAACTACAAAGTAAATGTGTTACATCATTTGCTCACTCACATATCTCTACACAAGACTGCCAGCTTTGTTAGGGCAGGGGTAAACTTCTAGTACACATTTTTAACCCCTTACTTCATCTAACACAGCACATTACACAGAATGGTACTCAATAAATAGACATTAAAAAAATATTTGCATGTTTTAAATTTCATAAATTTTAAATTTTTAATTGTTACTAGTATCGCCTAGCATTTTGATTTATTAATTTCAGGAAAGATTTTATAAAGTATACATTCAAAATTGCCAAATAGAAAGCAATTACTTAAAATTACATCTGCCTTTAAACTTCAAAGTTAAAACTGGATATCAAAAGGAATTAGTCTTACTATTTTACATATGGGTTTTCTTTCCTGTTTATTTTTATTTTATTCTTATTTTAGATTTTAACTGACATTTTCAGTTTCTTTAAAATTTTTATGTCAGTTATTTAGTTTGTTTATTTTCATTATTCTCCTTAGGACATAAAGCTGATTGAACCTGTCCATCTAAGTTCTTTATACTTCAATTAATTTCAGCCCTCTTTTGCAATTATTTCTATCATTACTAGCTCTGAATATCCTGCTCTTTCTGAGATATAAACTGCCCCTGAAACCCACCAATTCATCAGTAATTCAACATTTATTATCCTAAGAATGTATTCTTATTTCTTACTTTAGGTTCCATAAAATTTAATTCTAAAAATGAGTAAAATAAAAGTGTATTTTTTATTTCAAAAATTAAAATACCAAATTACACACACATTCATTCTTTGGGTCTTATAATGAACACTTTGAAAGAATTTATTATAAATACTTAAATACAATATTTATGTTAATTAAATTTTTAAATGCAGTAATGCAAATTACGTGACCTCAAATAAGAATGCAGATTATGCTTGGCAGTAATTTTAACAAAGCTTTACATAAAAATTCAGAACCCAGTAACAAAATACATTTCTTTTTCTTAAAAAATAGTCAATTTTCCTATTAATTCTAGAATTACAGGAATTTTTCTGTTAACTCTAGAATTTAGAAGACGATTGGTTGGTTGCTCTTAAGGATATGTCATGCCTTAAATGAAATTTAAAGGTTTTACATATTGAGAACTACAAAGAATTCAGCATCTAATTTCCTTGTCTCATCACTCTGAAACATGTTACCTGATGTCATATCTATAACCAGTCCCATAAAATGTGACAAAATGGGCACCGTTTAATGGTTCCTTTTGCAATACAGATTATTATATCTATTTTATTTTTCTATAATTTTATATGGCAAATGTGCTCCGTAAAATTATCGAGCAAATGATCAGACATCATTTCAAAATGTACATTCCAGAAATGTATATACTCTGAAGTCTTTAAAGTAGTGCTTTCTTTAAAAATTATAAAATAAAAATGTTAATAAAAGAGATAGTTCCTTCAGCTTGTCATGAAGGGTTTTTTTTTGCTCCCATGAAACTGTCTTCACACTTAATTCCTAGTTAATACGTTTGAAAATTTCTCAGTTGAAAATGTAGATTATGAAACTAAGTCTTTTTCATTTGCTGTCCCTGAATAGTACAACATAAGGTAGAAAACGGACTTTTATTTTTAGAGTACTAAGTAATGTTAATAGGATCTATTCAAAAGGCAAAGCATAATAAAAATAAAATTTAGATTTTTGTTTAACTAGACATAACAATACAAGTACTCCTGCTAAGATAAGTACTGAGCCAAGTACTGGACAAATTACTTATTATTTCTTGCTTTATTTCATACTTTGAAAAAATTTTAAATAGAGATGTAGAGAAATTCAGTTTTTTACCCAAATTCTGAAAATAAGTTGCAAAAGAAATACTATTTTGTTTAACAACTAAGGTAGGGATAATATGAACTATTAACTCCTACATAATTCTGCTACTCCCCTCCTTCAAACCAATATACATATATGCATACATTTTTACACATTGCATAAATTTTTATAGACACACACGATTGATTTAGTATAGGAATATATAAAATTTTAAAACACTGGAAAACATTATGCAGAAGAGCTTTGTAAATTGCCAAAATAGTGATCTTTCTCATGCTATCTAATACAGAATCTCAGAAGAAATGAAGATTTATGGCCAAATTAATAATTCATTGTCAATCTATTTTAGAAAACCATATAACAGTCAAGAATTAGATGCTATAGCTGTTTTCCTATTCATGTGAATATTTATATGCTGTTTCTTATTAAATATGCAGAATGCTAAAGTGATGTAAATAAAATTTAATCTGGGCAAAAGAAATTTATATTTCATTTAAAAGGCAGATTTTTTTTAAGTTACATTATTTACCCAAAGCCTATTTTTTCTCAGCTTTGTTTCTTAATTAATATTGGGATATTTATAATAAGAAAAAGAACGTATAAGTTCTATGTATTTTTTTAGGATATTAGCTGTTTTCTTATGAGATTTTTAGCCAATTTATTTCTAGATTATTTTCCTTTTTACACATGCTTCTGAGGTACTGTATATGTAGAAAACACAGTGTCTGCTAATGTGGTACGAACACAAAAACACACACATATATAAACATATATATAAAATATTTTTGGTCCTCATTCTTTGAATACTGCCAGCACAGTATTCAAAGAGAATACTGAAAAGAGTTAGAAAAATTATCCATATAATTATTTAAGTTAAAATTATTTTAATATAAAATGTTTAGTATTGTATTACTTCCTCTGAAAATTTCCAAACTCTCACAACTTTGACTTAATGTTGACAAGCAATTATATTAATATTTTAATGTACATAAGTTAAGAGGTAAGGGACATCTAGATAATGAATTTACAAATTTAAAATATCTACCTATTTAACAAGTAATTTTTAGACACTACTAGAAGTTACATTTGAATGGAGAACAAGATAGATGTGGTCTTTCCCTCTGTGCACTTACACATACTCACCCACCTACACACACACACACACACACACACACACACACAGACATGCACACACACACACACAACTGGAAAGGATGTCAGAGATAGAACATAATTAATGGAGCCCCTGAATAGTGCAAGGGCAGGGTAGGGAGACGATCATATCTGCTCCCCAGATTTTCTTCCATATAGCAGATTGAACTGAGACAAGGATACGAGCAGACATTGAGAAAAACTGTGATGAGAGAGAGCAAATGAGAAAAAAAAAAAAACATGTTAAGGAATGGTAAGCACTACTCATTGACATGGAACCTGTGGGCCTATGCATGGAATGCAGGAGAGAAAGGAAACATTAAGAGTTCTTGTATCATTCAACATAAAATGACAGACTTATTTGCTGTTATCTGTTCCTCTTGCCTCATATTTTGTCTTAATGTTATATGCACAGCTGTTGTTTCTGACCCAAGAGACTTCATATTCAGCCAATTAGTCTATGGTTTTTAAGGGGATTTTTTTCGTAGTGGTCATTTGTCAAGCTTTTAAAGTAATAAGTTTAGTTAGAAACACATGTTTTTATTCCTAGTGGTATAATTTCTCAGGTAAATTAATATTGTACTGCAAAGAGCTATAACATAACATTTAATATTAAAAATCTTTAGGACATTTGAAAATCATTACCGTCCTATTACTTAAATTATGTATTTTATATCTTATGTAAGATTTTGCCTAGAATTTTAAAAATAAATAGCAGAGGAGAATTTTATTTTAGCAAAATATTTCAAGTTGTGTTATACTGGCACAGACCATATTTAGTAGAAATGATTGCTTGCATTATTGGAGGTTTAGTTTAGTCAAGAAATGTAGCTTTCAAGAAATACTAGAAAATCATAATCAGAGGAAGGAACTTTGTAAAGGAGAGTTTGGGGTCTAGAAAAGTTTACCATCTCAAGGAAGAAAATTTTCTCACATGATTCTCATGTTTCCTAGCCTTCCCCGCATACCTCCTCCCAATCATATTCACACTAAATGCCGATTTTTATTCATATCAGATATACACACATACTAAAAATTATAGGAAATATTATCAAAGGTATATGAGTTCAAGCTAACTCATAATAATATGAATTTGAATTTTTATCCAGATTCTATCATTTATGAGCTCTTTGAATTTACACAGGTGTTTTAATTATATTTTTCGTTTTACTTTATCCAACATTAAAGAAAGATTCATAAAACTTATCTTAAAGTAAGGTTGATAATTAAAGGTGATAATTTAATGAGCTCGAGCATACAAAAAACCTTAGCTCCTGCTTCACATATAGTGAATTAATTATCCAGAAATAGTAATAACTATTTTATTAATATTATGATTTTTCTACTAACAACTAATTTAAGTTAAAAAAAAGTATCTGAGAAACAATATGTTAAGTAAAAATTGATGGTAATATTTTTTAAAAATTGAATCTTCATGATGTGTATAAGATAGTAAATAAGTACATCATTTGATTATACCTGATGACTGAGAAACTGATTATATTTTTAGGAAAACACTGATTCATTGTCATATGGATACTAAAGGTAAAGGTAAAAATTGTTTTTAAGCCACATTAAGAGAAAAGAAAACAGTTGGCAATATCTAAAAATCCATCTGACAAATCTTAACTTTATTAGTGCCCAATTATCTAAGACTGGAAATAAGAAGACTATATTTCAACTTTGACAATCATTCGTTGGTTATTTCATTACATGGTTGTAAAATGACTACATATCCATGTCTGTAGATATGTTATGTTTTTTTGGTAATGTGCTTGACTGTTTATAACTCAGCACCCCCACCAATTCCTTGTAAAGCTGGTAGCAATGCTTTCTGGAATCCCCTTTCACACCTGATTATGGGTTAGAGTTTGCCAACAAGGGGCAAATTCTGTAAGATATGGGAAGCAGAAGTGACAAAGAACCCATTCTATTCAAAAGTTCATGGCAGCCAGATGTGAGAACAGAGTTCAGAATTCTTCAAAAACTCCCCTTCTCGATGGTGGTGGATAAAGGCAGGAACACCTCAGCCTACTTCTCCATGAGTTCCAGCTTCTATACTGTTCTCTGTTCTTCTGGCTGAGTTCTCAATGATTTGACATGGCCTATCAGACCCTCACTGATGCAAACTCCTCTCACATTCTTATAAGCCAAATTCCTATATTGAATACCTTATTTTTTTTTTTTTTTTAATTCTAGTAGGGGCTTAATTTTCCTGGAAAAGCCAAATATACATTTTTCCAACATGTGATGCATTTACCTGTGACTATTTTATTAACATTTAATGACGATCGTGGACGATAGGAATTTAAGGCTGCCTTCATCACGTAAATAGCTCCATATGCCATTTGAATAGCGAACAGACCCAACAAGAGTTACTGCATACACGCTAAAGAAAATTTCATTTAATTACCTGAGTTTATATTACGAAGCTTTATAGATACAGAAAATATTTTTTAAATATGTTTTGGTAAATTATCAAAGTTAACACCATCAGTAATCATTAGTCATTTAGGAAATCTTCTACTGTCATCTTCAAGTAAAAATAGCATCAATAAAGAGAGGGTCATATGTTTTAGGCACTACTGGATACGCTCATCTCTATCTTTACAATTACTCCTAATGTCATTTATCTATCACTTAACAACTAAATATCTTCCTGGAAATCTTGCTACTGAGTGAAAAGCTCTTACATGAAAAAATATTTCTCTATTATTTTTAATAAGAAAAATTACGATATGTCCTATTTCAATCCAAGCTATCAAGCCAATTTTCAAAGACAATATGCACTTGATCACTTGAAACATGATACATTAGAGTATATAAGTAATAAAAAATTATATATAACATCACATAGACAATAAAAGTTACTAAAGTTAATAAAATCAGTTTGTATATTAATATAAAGCAATGAAAGCTTATTCGCTTTCCAGTAAATGAGAGAGATCAGAAATGATGATGCTTGGTAGAGGACACATACAGGGTGAAATTCTTTGAAAGGTGATAGAGAATCCACTTTTAGGTAGGCTTTTGTGTTCTTTGTGATCTTGCACTCAAACTGCACTTAATTATAGAACAGCAAAACAGCCTTAGAGCAAAATAAAGGTTACACAACAGACTGAGGAGTCATAGAAGATGCTATACATTTACCCTTTTCACTGGGTCTGTTTGCAAAGCAAAGTGACTTGGATTTATCCCAACATTGAGGGCAATTACACTTTGTTCTGTGGGATATTTTCTAACTTGAACCTGGTATCATGTAAATTGGTAAGTATGTCATTACCTGAAATCATAATGCAAAAATGTCACTTTTTAAAGCATTTTAAAAGTACTTTTATTTTTTCTGCTGAGCTTGAAATTGCTATCAGAAACCATCTATCTCTTGACCAGCATTGGCATCCCTACTCATAGTGGTTATGGAAAGTTTGAGGAGAGATGCAGAAGATTGTTGATAGTTATTTGTTTCCTAGATCAGCCCTTTTCTTTAATTGAATTTGCTTTCAAATGGATTAGGAAAAGATAGAAAGTTATGAAAAGGTGATGTTGGCTGCCAAATATAAAAAATAGAATTCTGCCTCATTTCGCAAACTGGTCTTTTTCTTAAACAAAGATAAATCTATGCAGGTAAAGTTATTTTCCCAATTAGAAATCCTTTCAGTATTAGGCCATTTTTAATTATTTAAAGACAGCTATAGTCTATGAAAGATTCAATATCTGTTCTTTCATTTTGGCCGGTATACTCTTAGGATCATGCTATCCTTTTCAGTTTTCTTCTAAAAGGTTGTTATACTTGGAATGCTTTTGTTCAGTTGGATCAAAATGTAAGTAACTTAGAAAAAAACCTGTTGGCACTGACCATGCTTCTCATTTGCTTCCAGTAGAAACTATCTTTTCCTACATGATTGAATGTCGACATTTATTCTTCGGTGCTACAACAGACAAATAATGATTTTCACGTGTTTGGTAAATATCCAGAGTTTCCCGGTAGTTTTATAGTCATAATCTAAGTAACCTGAAAGAGATACAATTTCAAACTGGTGTTTATTGAAACACCAAGCTTACTTAACTTTTTAAATAAATAATTTCTACCTCCCATTTACTGATTCACAGTTCTCTTAAAATCACTTCAAATTTGACTATAAAAATTGAGTTTACACCCCAAATTTGCAAAATCTATTTTTTTCCATGCAAATTTTTACAGAATTTATTTTTTTTTACTCCTTAAATAAAACAAAACCAGTGTGAGAGCTGCTGTTTTTCTGCTTTGTCTCAGGTTGCTATGTTTTCTACTCATTAGTATATGACTGGAGTTGTTTCAGGTGCAAATAGATACATGTTCAGAGAAAGCATATCTAAGCACATAAACTTTTGTATTAATTTTATATTTTCACTTAATTTTCCATAAAGAGTCATGAGGGCCCCATCTATGTACCCTATTTGAGACAAAGTCACCTTCACATTTAAGTGACTTAACTAAATCTAATAGAGAAGTTTATGTATTCAAACCAGATAAAAGAATTTTTCAGAGATAGTAGGACATTTTACTTCTCTCCATCAATAGCAAAATTTTTCCAAGCTTCCTGAAATAGTGTCAACGCTTTTGGTATGCTTCTCTGAAGTTCCTGAGAAGATTTGAGACAATCAAGATAATAGTAATGTATATGCATGACATTTCTCACTTTTATGGTTCACTCTTTTATTTTTTTACAAGCATATAAATAAAAATATTATTTGAGCTTTGCATAGTTTACACAATGGAATATTATTTAGCCATGAGAAGGAAGGAAATTCTGCCATTCATGACAACATGAGTGGGCCTTAAGGACCTTGTACTAAGTGAAATATTTTGGACAAAGACAAACACTCCATAATATCACTTACATGTGGAATGTGTGTATTTTAAAAAGTCACACTCCTAGAAATAGAGTATAGAAAAGTCGTGCCAGGGGCTGAGGTGTGGGGGAAATAGGGAGAGGTTAATAAAAGGGTACAAACTCTCAGCTGCAAGATGAATAAGGTCTGAGGATTTAGGGTAAACATGGTGACTATAGTTGATAACACTGTATTGTTTAATTGAAATTTGCTGAGAGAGTAGAACTTAAATGTTCTCATGCAGACAAAAAAATAAATATGTGAAGTGAGGGGTATGTAAATTAACTACACGAGGGGAGTCCTTTTGTAACATGTGTATGTATATCAAATCATCATGATGTACACTCGTACATTTTAAGTATCTTACAATTATGTGTCAATTATATCTCAATAAAGCTGAAAAAAAAAGTGACAAATATTTCTGAAAGTTAACCTTTCATGATTTTGTTAATACTCCTTTCATATACTCCTAAGTGAGTGTTCTCTCCTCTCATCCTCTTCTCTCCCTTTTCCTGCCCATGCCCACCTTCCAAAATCTACCATTTTACTCTCTTCTACCCTCTAGGCAGTTTGTCTGATGTATACAGTCCAAGTTTATCCACATACAAAAATCACCAAGATACTCTTTGCCTATTTTTAAAAAATTAGAAGTTAAAATATTCTTTATTTTATACTGCTTTAGTCAGGTATTATATTGAAGTTATATAATTCTATGAATAAAACAAGAGCTTCTATTTTATTTTTAAGTCTAGATTTCTCTATTGTGGTCCTTTCTGTTTTCACAATTACTTATATAATCTCTGTCACCTGAGAAGTAAAATTAGAATATGCTTATAACTTGTGAAAATATCAACCATAAGAATTGGAGTAGAGATTCCACTTAAAACATAATACTATTTTAATCTTGTATTTTAAAATTATTATATAGTTTCTGCTTAGAGAAAAAGCAGAAAGATAATATGACAAAACATTGAAATGTCACAAAACTTTTGGGATTACTTATAGAATGAAATAATTAAATTATTCCATTAAAGCTTTTAGCATGAACAGATCATAAATGAGCCAGAGGACTGAAAGCAAGATCTTTTCAGCTTAATTGCACTAATTACAAATATTTTATAGAAAAGAGCCTTTGCAATGACCCAAATACAAATACAAAAATTGTTTTATCTTAATAAAAGTATAAGAGATAAAGTATTTTTTAGTGCTGCTGTATTAAATTCATATTAAAGTTTTACAATTTACAAATACCTGCCCTTAAGGTGCATGAACCTTGTAGAGAAATAATGGCCACCAAATCAGAGTACCTTAAGGAAGGGAAGGTAAAGCTGCTCAGAATCATCTAGCAAATACTCTCCATATTTTATATTCTAAGTACAATTTTTAACTGTATCTGAAATGTAAAAATGTATAGCCTATGCCATTATTTTAAAAATAAACAGAAAATTAAAATGAGCTAAGCTAATGTGAAATATACTACGGCACATTCATAGATAAAATGTATGTACAAAATAAATGACTGAGGGATTGAACTAAATGTTTTATAGGATAAAAACATTGCCCTAGAGTTGTTGAAGGTTTCTGGAGAATTCTACTCATATACTAGAAATCATCAATCTAAGACTTCTTTGAAAATAGAATAGCAATGAAGGAAAAACATTTATTTATTTATTTATTTATTTATTTTTAAATTAAGTTTATTGGGGTAACATTGGTTAAAACAATTATATAATTTTTAGGTGTACATTATAATTTGACATCTTCATGATCATATCTTAAAAGAAACTATATTTTTTCACTGCTTTACTATAATATTAAAACAATTCATAGTTTTAATTTCATTTAATTGCACTTTACATAATTATAATATTCTTAATGCACATTTGGAGTTTAAATATCTAAACTTTTATTTCTCAAATATTTTTACATAAATTGTAGAAAATACATTAATTGAACTATAATAGTGTATAAATTAGAGACAAAAATTGATTTAATCTTTCCTAAGAATGCTGATTTGAAGAAGCTTAAGAAAGATACAATCAATGGTACAAACTAATATTAATAAAGAAAAAGGCACTATTCATAGAGATTTTTAAATTATTCCCGAAATCGAATTTTCTGACATTCAATTTTCTGTGATCTGATGCCATTGCCGAAGCTAAATTCTACTGTCATCCTGACAGAGCCTGTCCCA